>NC_044400.1:0-359244 GCF_006542625.1 Nomascus leucogenys
TAGAAACATCCTACCTCAGATGAGTTATTGCCTAATTATTTTCAAAAGACAGTGTAAAATGATGGATGTAAATGTTTGCTACAAAATAAATACATGCTAGAAACAGAAGCATCTGGGTCACAGCTATATTAGAGCTGCCTGTGTTCCCCTGTCACTGAGATTAAAACAAAAATGTCCAATACAATCAATCACAGCATGGGAGAGGGGAAGTTGAGGGATGGAAAGGCCAGTCATAAAAGGATTTCAGAATTTCAGTCCATAAGGAAGTGACTTTGTGCATTGTGTGTTACTGTGTGCAAGGTGAAGTCTGGAGAAAGAAAACGAGCAGTAACAAGGGCTCCTTTATCCATCTCACCTCTCTAGATACCAAGTTTCAGACATGTTGCATTTTAATTGAAAGGTTGATATAATTTTTTAAAAAATAACACTTGTGGTGTTTGAAGTGACAAATGCTGCTGTGACAAAAAAGCAGGAAAAGAGAATTTAAAAAAAAAAAAAAAAGCAAACAGCAACAAAAAAAAACCCACAAAACAGCAAGCAACAAACAAACAAAAAACAGAGGAAGAAGTCAAAACACCCTGGGCTGTGACTACTTCCAGGAAGGGGCTACACGAGGCAGTTGGAAATTCTATTTGCTTTGCAACTGTGGGTTTTCTGGCCTGCTTCCTTTCTAAAGTATATTACTTTGTTTTGGGTTCATGAAGTTATCCCTTTCTGTTTTCTGGAACAGCTATGTATTTTCTTTATCTATCATCAATCTGCCTGCCTATCATCTATCCGTCTATTTACTATCTCTCTTTTCTACCTTTCGCTATCAAGAGCTTGGGTCAAGCAGGATAGAATTCCAGTGTGTGTTCACTCTACCATTTAAAACGAGAGCTCTCGTAGGCATTCTCCAGCACACCATAAACCTGAGCTTTCTAAAACAGGGTGTGGCAAACCACCATGCATGGGCCGTGTCTGACACAGTCTGCATTTGTAAGTAAAGTTGTAATGGGACACAGCCAATACATGTGTTATATAATGTCTCTGGCTACTTTCATGGTAAAATGGAATAGCTGAGTCATTGAGAGAGGGACCATATGGCTTGGAAAACTTAAAATATTTAACATTTAGCCCTTTGCAGAAAATATTTGCTGACTCTTGTTTTAGAAGATCTTTGTTTAGAATGCTACCTATTGCCTTCTGGGTAGAATCACAACGCTTTACCACAGTCAACACAGCTTCAGCCCTGCTTCTATATCCAGCCTCATCTATTATTTCTGCTGCTTCTCATTTTCCTTCTGGCCATGCTGATGGATTGTCAGCTTCCCAGATGTGCGAGAATCTCTCCTCCCTTCCCGACATTCTCATGCTTTCCCTCTGCCTCTCAAGAACTTCCTGTCCCATCTCTCATGACAAATCTCTTCTTCATTCTTTAAGATGCAGCCCCTTTGCTCCTTCCTTAAGGGCGTCTGTCTGGCTTCATTTTGGGTGACGTGCTCCTTCTGCATCTCCCAGAGCCAGCATGTGTCAGCTACGGCATTTCTTTGCCTGTGTCGTATATCACCAAATCTGCCTAAGCTTGTGTGAGTCACTGCATGACAACTTCAGACTCCACCAGCATTGTCCGCACTAACCACGAGGCTTAGACATTTGTCCAGTAAGCTCAGGGTTGTGGGGTGGTAGCAGTAACCAGCTGGTGAGCATTATCTCTTACATCAGAATCAAATCTGTAGATCTCAGCCATTCATAAGTATTTGGAGTTTAAAATTAGCATAAAGATTTTCCTTAAAATAAGAATAAATGGCTTGAGTAGGCTTTTGGAACATAGGATATTTCTGCTGGTTCATTTCGGTGTTCAGTATTCCCACATGAATCTAAACATGACTCTGCTCTTAGTAGCTGTGTGACCCTGGGAAAGTCACTCAATCTCTCTCAGCTAAATTTTGTTGTGTGAGTAATGAGAAGAGAGTTGTGATTTGTATTTAGTGAGTAATAACAAACAAAAGGCATTTGGCTTTCTGGAACCTGGTATGTAGTAGATCCTCATGAAATACCAGCTCTGTTGATAAAACTAGACCGAAAGGAGCTTTCAAAGTCAACAACAGCATCATGCAGTGAAGGACGTGGATGAGAAGCTGCTGCTGCTGCTGCAGCCTGCAGCTCCTGGAGGCCCGTTTTGTCCATGATATAGCAGGAACGCACTACCTTTCCATGAGGAGACACTGCCCACAGAAACAAAGGCTATTCTTTGAAGACAAACATGTTTTAATCATCTTTACATTACGTAATAGTGTAATAAAAATAATAATTTATTAATAATAATATAAAATTATTTATATTATTATGTTACGACTTTTGTACACAGCTTTACATCTAGATATTCTGAAGTTGGTGGTCTGTGAGTGGCATCGAGTGATGACTGACACACTCTGACCTGGGGTAGAACAACATGTGTCCCTGCAGTTTGCTGAATTTCGGGGCATCACCAGAGTGTGTTTTCCTATCCTCCTGCGTTTTGCCCACTTAAACAATGGCGTTGCTGTAATAAAGAATTACACTATTTATCAAAATATTACTTTGGAGATTACTGGTTCACATAGTTCATTTTCAAGTTTTCTTAAACTATCAGGCCCATAGCTAATGCCAGTGACTCCAAGGATGAGAAGGTAAAAAGGCCTTTTTTTTTTTTTTTTTTTTTGGCCAAGACCAAAAAACTCCACATTTCAAACTTTACTGTCTCATGCTAGTCCCTGGAAAATTAGAAGTGAACACACTCCCAGCCCAATCACAGCTCATGAATAACCAACATCTCCTGCAGGTGCCTTTGCCTTGGCTTTGCGAGCCTCGAGTTGCCGGCTGGCACTGGGCAGCAGGCAGCAGAGCTGGTGCCATTTCTCCGTGCTTTCCCCACTCTGTGGGGGACGCAGGCACTTTGAACAACCTGGGTCCTGGCCTGGCGCTGGCTGGGAAGCTATTTGATGTCAGGCTCATGTGGACTTCTGAGTTGAAAGGAGAGTATGGGTCACCCAGCCCCGCATACTCATTTTACCAAGAATGAAAATGGGGGTCTATTTCAGACATGAGAGTACACATTGCAAGGCTGTGCAAGCTCGCTGCACTTGTATCCGCTCAGCACACACTTACTGAGTGCCGAGTGTCTCCAGCATGAGAGGGGCTCTAGTTCCCGGGGTCCCACCCTCCACAGAGAACAGCAGCACCTCGAGGGACAGAGGTGCGAAGAGCAAGGTGGGGGCCCTTCTACTGGAGAGGTGGCTGGGGGGGTCCTTAGAGGAAGTGACAGATGAGCTCTTCTCTGAAGGGTGAAGCTGAATTACTTGAAGCTTCTGGTGAAGGGGTGTCTGGGGAAGTGGAGCCTGTGAGCCAAAAGCATAATGACTTGTCCAGAGAAGTGTAACAAGTTCCATATTTTTTCTAAGCCAAATCTGCACAGGAGTCACCAAAGCAAAGAGCAGGATCCTGGAGCCAGGGCCTTGGATTCCACCCACTGGCAATGTGAATGTCCACTGGGAATTTTGGGGGACAAAACGTGAAAGTGTTTCCTCTTAGCTCCAATTCTCTGTCTCTCTGTCTCTTTCTGTCCTTCTCTCTCTCCCTTATCTTTAAGTTTTGTATTATCCTAAGAAAACACAGATGTCTCAGATGTGGGGATTAGCAGCCTGCCTCTTTCTGGATGACTTAAGGGGAGCACTTTGGCCTCTGTGAGCTTATTTACAACAATTCACGAATCTTGCAAAAAAAAAAGAAAAGTCATGGTAGCAGAGGTTAGAAAATCTCCTAGTATTTCTTCTGATACTTTGAATTTATGATAAATATGTTTAATCTTCATCTTCTGAAAAGTCACCAGTTACACAGTGAGGACCATAAAGGGAGTCTGTTTCTGTGGTTTGTGGCTTCAACAGTCAGCGGTTTTGCAGCAATAATATTGCATGTGGGTTTTAGGCTGATGATGCTCAACAGTGGACAATTCTCTTCACCTGCCTGGGCCCCACTGCCAGCCCTTCCATACAGTGCAGGGTCACAGCTGAGCTCTCCGAGACACCTCACAGGGTCTCGGCTTCTGAACTATCAAGTGTCTTCTAGGTGAAAGCTTGGTCTCATAGCCTTTGTGGCTCCCTCCAGGTAACACTTGGTTTTCTGACCTAACCCTGGTATGTGTGTGACACACGTGTGAATGTGCTCCCTGTGGCAGCGCTGAGGAAGGACTCAGTCACCACAGATGCCAAAAGGGAAATGCAGTGTGCTTTTTTCCAACATCTCCAGTCTTGTATTATTTTTACCCATCAGCGCATTTGAAAAAGGAAAACAAAAGGCCTCCTGTTAGAATTAAATCCCCTCTGGAGATAATGAGTATTTTTTAAATCTTTCATGTTTTTTATAGTCACATTTGCTCCCAGTTCCTGCCGGGATCCACTAGAGGGCAGAGACACCCATGTGTATTTGTGTGGCACTTGCTGAGTCATAATAAAAACAGATACCCTGCCCTCCCGGAGCAAAACTCCAGTGCCGGGGCCAGCGGCATCAAGTAAGAAAACCTCGGTTTCTGTATCTGCATCAGCTACACGGTGCTCGCACACAGGAGGCATCAGCCAGTTTTCTCAGTTAAAGAGACAGAAACAAAATGTGTCCTCACTACTTTTTGAATTTACCACGTTATCTAATGTTTTAACTTAATTGAATGAATAAACTCCCTATGCATCTGGACACATGCATGGAAAATTCACAAACATTTCAAACCAAAACAGAGTATTTTGCCAAAAGAAAATTTCTTATATATGTGAATTTCACTTTTTTCTATCTTTTAGTGATTTTAATGTAATGAAATTGTGCTTCTAAAAGACTTTTTAAAGAGCACGGTATTTTTCCATTTAAAAAAATTGGCTAAATATCTTCTATTATAGACAGAAGTTAATTGGCTGAGGGTAATAAACAGAAGATTAAAAAACAAACATTATCTCCCGATATTCTGTCAAGGGCTACAGTGAATTACACACCCTGGCATGGGTTTGCACGCCACGTGCTAGAAGCCAGCTGTCATGCAGGCCATGCTCTCCCACACTTAGAAAAGAAGCCCATGATTTGCAGATGACATGATTGTATATTTAGAAAACACCCTCGTCTCAGCCCAAATTCTCCTTAAGCTGATAAGCAACTTCAGCAAAGTCTCAGGATACAAAATTGATGTGCAAAAATCAGAAGCATTCTTATACACCAATAACAGACAAACAGAGAGCCAAATCATGAGTGAACTCCCATTCACAATTGCTTCAAAGAGAATAAAATACCTAGGAATCCAACTTACAAGGGATGTGAAGGACCTCTTCAAGGAGAACTACAAACCACTGCTCAAGAAAATAAAAGAAGATACAAACAAATGGAAGAACATTCCATGCTCATGGATAGGAAGAATCAATATTGTGAAAATGGCCATACTGCCCAAAGTAATTTATAGATTCAATGCCATCCCCATCAAGCTACCAATAACTTTCTTCACAGAATTAGAAAAAAAACTACTCTAAAGTTCATATGGAACCAAAAAAGAACCCGCATTGCCAAGACAATCCTAAGCCAAACAAAGCTGGAGGCATCACACTACCTGACTTCAAACTATACTACAAGGCTACAGTAACCAAAACAGGATGGTACTGGTACCAAAACAGAGATATAAACCAATGGAACAGAACAGAGCCCTCAGAAATAATACCGCACATCTACAACCATCTGATCTTTGACAAACCTGACAAAAACAAGAAATAGAGAAAGGATATACATATAAATGGTGCTGGGAAAACTGGCTAGCCATATGTAGAAAGCTGAAACTAGATCCCTTCCTTACCCCTTATACAAAAATTAATTCAAGATGGACAAAAGACTTAAATGTTAGACCTAAAACCATAAAAACCTTAGAAGAAAACCTAGGCAATACCATTCAGGACATAGGCATGGGCAAGGACTTCATGTCTAAAACACCAAAAGCAATGGCAACAAAAGCCAAAATAGACAAATGGGATCTAATTTAACTAAAGAGCTTCTGCACAGCAAAAGAAACCACCATCAGAGGGAACAGGCAACCTACAGAATGGGAGAAAAGTTTTGCAATCTACTCACTTAACAGTGGGAGCTCAATAATGTGTGCACATTGACATAGAATGTGAAATGATAGACACTACACACTTGAAAGAATTGGTGGCATGAGGCAGGTGGATGATGAGAAATTACTTAATAGGTACAATGTACATTATTGAGGTGATACACTAAAATCCCAGACTTCACCAGTACACAGTTATCCATGAAAACAGTGTACTTACTATTGCTGACTTATTACCAAGGATCTTTTAAATGCTACAAATTAAAAGCCAGATGAAGAGATGCACAGGGTGAGGTATGTGGAAGGGATGCACACCTCCCATTCCCTCTCCAGATATGATCCTCCCAGTATCTCCTGTGTTGAGAGAGCAACACAGACGCTCTCCCAACCCTGTCCTTTATTACACAGGCAGATTGGTTACATTAGTGGCCATAGGTGATCAACTCAACCTTCAGCACCTCTCCCCTTCACAGAGACAGGAGAGGGGAAGAAATTTCAAATCCTGTAATGACAAGGTTGGTTCCCTTGGCAGCCAGCCCCACTGAGGCTGTCCAGGTACCCCCAGCCATCAATCATTTCATTAGCATACGAAAGACACATCACTTCGTACATTCCCAAGGCTTAGCGCTCTGTTTCAGGACACTGCGGCAAAGACCACACATTAACTCTTATTATGTTCCAATAACCCATAAAATGGAAGAAAAAAATCTACACATTAGATACTTCATTAGTGTCTGTTATCCAGAATGTATAAATAACTTTTACAACTCCACAACAAAGACAACCAAATCTAAAAATTGACGAAAGACTTTAATACACACTTCACCAATAAACACATGAAAAGATGCTTAACATCATTATCATAATTAAAACCATGAAGAGATACCCCTTAACTCACACAAGAATAGTTATACTAAAAAATAACAACTGTTGACAAAGATGTGCAGAAACTTGAACTCTTAAACACTGCTTGTGACAATACGAAATGGTGCAGCCTATGTGTAAAATAATTGGGTGTGTCTTCATAAAGTTACAAATAAATTTACCATATGACTCAATGATTCCATTCCTCGGTATATACCCCAAAGACCTGAAAACAGGTGTTCAAACAAAAACCTATATACTCTTTAAATGTGTCAAGGTCATAAATATGCAGGAAAGTCTGGGGAACAGTTCCAGGAAAAGAAAACTGGATCAGAATGAAAAAAAAAAAAAACCACATTATACTCCCAAGTGTTCAGGAGGTAAAAGTGAAGTGAGTTTGTGGACTGAATTATCATGTAGGAACAATGCTGATTTCCTGATCTAGGAGTTACGTGGTAGTTACCTGGGATAGTATCCATGCATTCCATACAATATACCGGAGTATTTTGTGGGACACTGCAAATCTGGTACAGCGATAACTGTTGGGGAATCTAAGGGAAGAAACAAGTTATACTTTGTACTTCTACTGGAAGTTCCCTAGAAATATGACATTATTGGCAAGTAAATTACTTTTTAAAACAACCATATCAATACCATGCCAGGAAAGCAGACACATCATCAAAATCCATTACAGAGGCTATAGTTCAGCCAAAGCTGTGAAACCCTTTAAAAAGTCTCAATGTCAACAGACTTCACTTAGTAGATATTATTACATTTATTAGTATTAGAGGCTACTGTGTGGATATACTAGTGTTAGGGCACGGTATGGATATTTAGATAAGTGTTAGGGAATGGTGTGGATATTGTATTGGTGTTGGGGAATGGTGCAGATATTACATTAGTGTTAGGACATGGTGTGGATACTATTACATTAGTATTAGAAGCGATGGTGTAGATTAGATCAGTGTTAGAGCATGGTGTGGATATTATTACATTAGTATTAGAAGCAATGGTGTGGATTAGATCAGTGTTAGAGCATGGTGTGGATATTATTACATTAGTATTAGAAGTGATGGTGTAGATTAGATCAGTGTTAGGCATGGTGTGGATATTATTACATTAGTATTAGAAGTGATGGTGTGGATTAGATCAGGGTTAGACCATGGTGTGGATATTATTGCATTAGTATTAGAAGCAATGGTGTGGATTAGATCAGGGTTAGAGCATGGTGTGGATATTATTACATTAGTATTAGAAGCAATGGTGTGGATTAGATCAGTGTTAGAGCATGGTGTGGATATTATTACATTAGTATTAGAAGATGGTGTGATTAGATCAGTGTTAGGCATGGTGTGGATATTATTACATTAGTATTAGAAGTGATGGTGTAGATTAGATCAGTGTTAGGGCATGGTGTGGATATTATTACATTAGTATTAGAAGTGATGGTGTGATTAGATCAGTGTTAGGGCATGGTGTGGATATTATTACATTAGTATTAGAAGTGATGGTGTGGATTAGATCAGTGTTAGAGCATGGTGTGGATATTATTTCATTAGTATTAGAAGCAATGGTGCGGATTAGATCAGTGTCAGACCATGGTTTAGATATTATTACATTAGTATTAGAAGTGATGGTGTGGATTAGATCAGGGTTAGACCATGGTTTAGATATTATTGCATTAGTATTAGAAGCGATGGTTTAGATATTATTACATTAGTATTAGAAGTGATGGTTTAGATATTATTACATTAGTATTAGAAGTGATGGTTTAGATATTATTACATTAGTATTAGAAGTGATGGTTTAGATATTATTACATTAGTATTAGAAGTGATGGTGTGGATTAGATCAGGGTTAGACCATGGTTTAGATATTATTACATTAGTATTAGAAGCGATGGTGTGGATTAGATCAGGGTTAGACCATGGTTTAGATATTATTGCATTAGTATTAGAAGCGATGGTTTAGATATTATTACATTAGTATTAGAAGTGATGGTTTAGATATTATTACATTAGTATTAGAAGTGATGGTTTAGATATTATTACATTAGTATTAGAAGTGATGGTTTAGATATTATTACATTAGTATTAGAAGTGATGGTTTAGATATTATTACATTAGTATTAGAAGCAATGGTGTGGATTAGATCAGGGTTAGAGCATGGTTTAGATATTATTGCATTAGTATTAGAAGCGATGGTTTAGATATTATTACATTAGTATTAGAAGTGATGGTTTAGATATTATTAAATTAGTATTAGAAGTGATGGTGTGGATTAGATCAGGGTTAGACCATGGTTTAGATATTATTACATTAGTATTAGAAGTGATGGTTTAGATATTATTACATTAGTATTAGAAGTGATGGTTTAGATATTATTACATTAGTATTAGAAGTGATGGTTTAGATATTATTACATTAGTATTAGAAGTGATGGTTTAGATATTATTACATTAGTATTAGAAGTGATGGTTTAGATATTATTACATTAGTATTAGAAGTGATGGTGTGGATATTATACTGGTGTTAGGGCACGGTGTGGATATCACAGTAATGTAGGGCACATGACTACACAGTAATGTAATAATGTGATTATTATATTAGAGGCCACGGTAAGAATATATATTAGCAGCCACTGTGTCTTGGACGTTGACAATGATATCAGGGTGTGCTCCAAACAGTGAGATTTGGTGGTTTTATTTTTCTAGATGAATTTCTTCCTCTGCTGAGTACTCTAAAGACTCACTCCTCGGCACTCAGGGCCGTGGACAGGAAGCTTTTTACTCACCAATGAAGAACACCAAGTTAACACGACCCTCGTGCTGCCCTGAGGAAGGTGAAGCTCCTCGCCGCTTCTGGCACCTCAGCGGGAAGTTGGTTGGGGCGGGATCGCGCGCCCTCTGGTGGCGCCATGGTTCAGCACAGACGCTCTTGCTCACAGTTTCTCGGCGGATGCGCGCCCCCTCCTGGCTGTCCTGAAATACCTATAAAATTCAATATTCAGTTTATTCAGTGTCATAATTTTGGAAATTCAAACCAAAATAAAGTCCACTATATCCATATCCTTCCCATAAATGGTGATGGAAGAATTATTTGGAAGCCATATAGAATAAAATGAGTGCATACACAAATTAAAACACAAAAACCTAAAACTTAAAGTATAATAATAAAAAAATTTAAAAAAAACCTACTCAAAATAGTCCAGAGACTATAATTTCAAATGCAAAACTATAATCTAAAGGAAAACCTAAGTGACACTGGAGTTGGTGTTGAGTTTTAACACATAGCATCAAATGCCAATTCGTGAAAATACTGAGAACACAGACTTTATAAAACTAAATTTTCTACTGTGAAAAACCCTATTCAGAGAACAAAAACACAGGACACACTTTGAGAAGATATTTACAAAATACAAACGTGATTTTAAAAACTGTACTGAAAATACACAAAGAACTCTTCAAAGGAACACTAAGAAAACTAAAAACCCAATAAAACTGGGTAAATAT
The DNA here is from genome assembly GCF_006542625.1 of Nomascus leucogenys. Lineage (NCBI taxonomy): Eukaryota > Metazoa > Chordata > Mammalia > Primates > Hylobatidae > Nomascus > Nomascus leucogenys. The sequence continues at coordinate 10,467 of NC_044400.1, forward strand.
ATGAACAGACACCCAGCAAAAGAAAATGTATAGATAGCAGGCCAGGTGTGGTGGCTCATGCCTGTAATCCCAGCACTTTGGGAGGCTGAGGCGGGTGAGTCACCTGAGGTTAGGAATTCGAGATCAGCCTGGCCAACATAGTGATACCCCCTCTCTACTAAAAATACAAAAAATTAGCCAGGCGTGGTGGTGGGTGCCTGTAATCCCACCTACTTGGGAGGCTGATGCAGGAGAATGGCTTGAACATGGGGGGGTGGAGGTTACAGTGAGCCAAAATCCCGCCACTGCACTCCAGCCTGAGTGACAGAACGAGACTCCATCTCCATTAAAAAATAAAAAGAAAAAAGAAAAAAACCAAAATATACAGATAGCACATAATCACACAAAAGGATGCTCAATATATCTCATTAGGAGACTGCAAATTAAAATAATGCTGAGATATCACTGCACACCTAGTAGAACTGTGGGACTCTTAAAAAAAGCTCAACAATAACAACTGGAGATTGAAGAACAATAGGTACGGTCATTCATTGCTGGCAGAATGCATGAATGGGTACAGCCACTTTGGGAGATAGTTTGGCAGTTTTTCCCAAAGATAAACAAGTCTTACCTTACAATCCAACAAATGCACCCCTAAATTGTATATGTTTAGACAGCTGCTTTGAAAAATTATGTTCAAACAAAAACTAGCATGTAATTATATACAAGCCACTCTACTCATAATGGCCAAAATTTAAAGTAATCAGAACGTTCTACAATAGCTGAATGCATAATCAATTTGAAGTACAACCATGCAATGGAATACCATTCAGCAACAGAAAGGAATGAACTGTCAATCCATGAAAAGAAATGAACGAATCTTGGATGTATGTTGCTAAGTAAAGGGTGGCAGTATGAAGATGCTTTACATTATATGACTCCATTCATATGACATTCTGGAAAAAGCACAACCAAAGACATGATCGTCAGATCAGTGCCTCTCTGGGGTTGGGATTTGAAGTATTCCGTATGGTACTCCAGTAGTGGATATCTGACACTATGCATTTGATAAAACCCATAGAATTTTAATGCACAAAGAACAAATCACAATCTACACAAATTAAATTATTTAGGATGTGGAAGTATCTAAGGACAAAATACAGACTGCAACCAAGAATCTAACTGTATTACCAATGTATGTTGCAAGTGGTGGGCCAAAGGTGCTGAGCTGGAAATGCATAGAATCCATAGACTAAAAACAAAATGTACTATACACAAACAGTGGACTCTATTTTATAAACTTATTTCCCATAGAGATAATAGTTAATTTTGAAACCACTATATCTGTAAAAATAAAAATAACCATGATTTTCCTCTATACTATCAACACTTCACCTTTAACAGCAAATTGTGGGGGGTGGGGGGTGTTTCCCACACCAACCAATTTTCCAACCCTCTGGAAAACAATTGGGTGTCCTATAATTCAACTATGACACTGATTACCTGGAGTTAGTATAGACCCTACAGGTTAAGGGCTTAGTAACACCAGACTGTCCCCAACCTCAGATGCCAATGACAAGTAGTGAATCCCCAGTTTACCCAAACTTCTATATGACTTGGCTAGAAACTAGGCATTCCGACACCCCCTCTTCAGGTTTGATAATTTGCTATGATGGCTTATGGAACTAGGAAATACTTACTTATGTTTACTAGTTATTATGGTCTCAATGTGTATACACCCCCCACCCCAAATTCCTATTTTGAAATGTAATCCCCAAAGCGATGGTATTCAGAGGTAATTGAGAGGTGATCAGATCATGAGGGTGCTGTCCTCATGAATGAAACCAGTGCCCTTATAAAAGCGTCTAGGGGCCCGTTTCCCCATTCTGCCATGTCAGGACATGCTAGAAGGCACTATCTATGATAGATGAGCCCTCACTAGACATCAAATCTGTCAGCCTTGATCTGGAACTTTCCGGATTCCATATTTTAGGAATTCTTATGGAAACTTCATCATGTAGACATGATGGATTATTAACTCAATCTCCAGTCCCTTCACACCCTCAAAGGACTGCATGTTAAGTTAAAAGTTACAAGCTTCGTATCATGGCTTGGTCTTTCTGGGGACCATGCCCATCCTGAAACCATCCAGGAACCCACAGAGTGTCCTTATTAGAACGGAAGCCATTCCTATTATCCAGGAGATTCCAAGGGATTTACGAACTCTGTGTCAGGAACCAGGGCCAAAGACCAAATATTAGAACACAAGATGCTCCTAGCACCCCTTTTGTTCAGGAAATTATAATAGTTTTAGGAGCTCTGTACCAGGAACTGCAGACAGAGACCAAACATATATTTCTTATTAAGTCCCTACCTGGAATCTTGATCAAGAACGAATTCCTTGTTCCCAATGGAACAAGGGATGAAATAAATGGCAGATAGTAGGGGCCAGGTTCCTCACTCTTAGAGTGAGAAGTTACAGATAAGAAATGGGGAAGCCTAGAATGATCTCTGTGACAATGAGTCACTATATATATACATATATATATATATATATGTATAAACTCACATTTAGCTTAATATATACACAGATGGTCCCACATAGAAACCTTTATAATTAAGTGGGTACATATAAGTTAGAAGACGCACATATATTTCTTTGCACTGTCAGCTGTGAGGGTCATGATGCAATGAGCACATTTAGTGGCCAGATGTAAGTTTTTCATACCATTCTCTAACAAAGGAAATCAGGGGTCTTTGAAGAAATGGCTGAAACTAGGACTGGGACAGAAAATATACGAGCCAGGGTACTTTTGAAGTAACAGAAGGAAACTATAAAAAAAAATACATGAAATTATGTCAAAGGAGCCAGTGGAAAGAACTCCCAATGGCCACAGGTATAAACAGACAGCAACAAAACACTGTAGAATTAGATAACAACCAAAACATTAAAGTGACTATCTGAGTATCCATACTGCTATAAATAAATGATTAAATAGATATGCAAATGGGCTGAATAGAAATCTCTTATACAGAAGAATTCCAAATACCTGATAGACACTCAGCCATCAAGGAGGTGGGGCTAACTTCCCACTCCTTAAGTATGGGCTCTGCATGATGACTTCCTCCAAAAGCGTACATACAATATAGACATGGGAAAAAAGGAACTTCACAGTGAAAAACCTGAGAACACTGCCTCAGCCAGGTGATAAAAGTTAACATTAATGGTGATAACACATCCTGAGAGCATGAAGTGACTAGAATAGCACTTGCAAACCAAAAATACAATTCAAAGGTCCTTCCCACAACCATCTCTCCACCAGGGGACACCAACGTTAACCTGGAAGACTGGTTCAGGCTATGAAGGGAAAGAGGTGGTCAGAGATGCCTCATTATGCCCTCCTCCCTTTTGGAATTCAGGAAAAGCCAATCAGCATTTAACATCAACAGGACCTTAAATCTGATAAGAAACATTTACAATCTATTCTCTCTAAAGCCTGCTACCTGGAAGCTTCATCTCCACGATAAAACCTTGGTCTCCATACCCCTTATCATAACCCAGACACACCTTTCTATTGATAATAACTCTTTCAACAAACTGCCAATCAGAAGAATTTTAAATGTACCTATAACCTGGAAGCCCTACCCCACCCTAATCCATTGGGTTGTCCCACCTTTCTGGACCGAACCAATATATATCTTAAATACACTTGATTGATGTCTCCTGTCTCCCTAAAATGTATAGAACCAACCTGCACCCCAAACACCTTGGACACATGTTCTCAGGGTCTCCTGAGGGCTGTGTCATGGGCCATGGTCACTCATATTTGGCTCAGAATACATCTCTTCAAATATTTTACAGACTTTGACTCTTTTTGCGGACACACTACACATCTGATCTGCTTCCCCCAAACCACTAAACCCAGTCTGATTATGAGAAAAACCCCAAGTAAACCACAATGGAGAACATTCTACACAATACCTGACCAATCCTCCTAACACTGCTCCACATCCTCAGAAGTAAAGTCTGAGAGACTGTCACAGCCAAGAAGAGCCTCAAATGATGACTAAATGTCGTATGGGATCCTAGATAGGATCCTGGGAGAGAAAAAGGAAGAACTAAGGGAAACCAAGTAAGATGTGAGCTTATTTAATAATATAGTAACATCCAGTCATTAACTATGACAACAAATGATATAAGATGTTGGTCAGGAGTGGTGGCTCATGCCTGTAATCCCAGCACTTTGGGAGGCTAAGGCGGGCAGATCACCTGAGATCAGGAGTTCAAGACCAGCCTGGCCAACATGGTGAAACCTCATCTCTACTAAAAATACAAAAATTAGACGGGCGTGATGGCAGGCGTCTGCAATACCAGCTACTCAGGAGGCTGAGGCAGGAGAATCGCTGGAACCTGGGAGGCGGAGGTTGCCGTGAGCCGAGATCGCACCACTGCACTCCAGCCTGGGTGAGACTCTGTCTGAAAAAAAAAAAAGATGTTAAACATATCTGATACATATTGATATGTTAAAAAGAGGGGAAACTAGGTTGCGTCTACATGGGAAATCTGCATTTTCTTCCCAATTTCTGTGTGAATCTATAACTAATTTAAAATAAAACCTTTATTTAAAAATTGTAATTTTTTCAGATTTCTGCTAATTATTTGTACTAAAAATTAGTAGTAATTGACACTAACTACTGCTACTTTTAAAAATAAGAGCATTCAAGATACTGCAAAGTAAATTATGCAGACTAATACATAATTTCAAAGAAATGCCCCTTTAACATGTTTTATGTTAAGATAACACATACGTGTAAACATATTCATATCATTTTTCTTATGGTGTAGTTCACTCTCTAAGAAAGCTGGTCATCTTAGAACCAGGGAAAAAATTCACATTTTGGAGACTATTTCAATTTACGGCTGGACGTTTTCAAAGTATGACTTCGTGAAAAAAAAAAAAAAAGTTCAAATTGATTCATTGTGACTGGATCACTTATTCTAATGAATGCTTGTCTTTGTTTCCCAGCATTCCTTTCAGCCACGATACAACAGAAGCAAATATTTGCCACTGGAAAAAATATTCAAAGACACTGTTAGGTTAATCTACAGCTGATGACAGTCAGTCTAGTCTACATAGCAAGCAGCTTCAAGATATGATTACTTAGCTAAGCGGGGAAATGGGACGTGACTGCTGCCTCATTCCCACGCCTCTCTGGACCTGATAATTTAGAGGAAGCTCACATTCGCAAAATAAAAAGTTTCTTTGCTTTCTCAGTATTAAATATGCTGTCACAATAGAAGAAAGCTTTACTGACTTCTTAAATGATGTGTTGAGACCGGAAACCTAAAATGATAGTTACTGAGAATAGTGCTAATGCCCTAAGTTTTAGTCACACCCTCACCTAGGTAAGAACCTAACCAAAAGGCGAGAACTGTTGAACAAATTACAGGAGGTCACTGTTTTGGTCAGAACTCCTGCATTAGGCCACACTGGGCAGGCCAAAACAGAATGGAGACACTCATGCTGAATGACACACAACGAAGCTGAAACTTTAAGGAAGTAGATAGATCCCAAAAGAGCTCCCTTTTTCCCTGAAGAGATTCCAATCTACCTGAGTCAGCATAAAGAAGTCCCCTCTGCTTTAATTCTTACCAAAACAAGTAACTTGAAGTAATCTGATATTAACAAATCAGTTGTTATTTTCTATTGCTCTGTTTCCGCCTTAAACAACACAGTGTTCTGCTATTGCCCAGAAGGCACTAAGACCAAATAAAACTTGTAAATGCCACACTGAAAGCAAATAAGTCCTAATAACTCAATTTACAATAATAACAAACAGTGACACCAATGCCCAAAGTTTTGATCAATATCTAAAAATTGAGAAGCTGGCCAAAAGGGAGGAATTCTTACATCAAACTACATTTGGGCTTTAGAAGCATCCCAAAGAGTCCTTGTAAAGAATCGCGGCCGGGTGCCGTGGCTCACGCCTGTAATCCTGGCACTTTGGGAGGCCAAGACGGGTGGATCACGAGGTCAGGAAATCGAGACCATCCAGGCTTACAAGGTGAAACCCAGTCTATACTAAAAAAAAAATACAAAACAATTGGCCGGACGTGGTGGCGGCAGCCTGTAGTCCCAGCTACTCGGGAGGCCGGGGCAGGAGAATGGCATGAACCCGGGAGGCGGAGCTTGCAGTGAGCTGAAATCGCGCCACTGCACTCCAGCATGGGCCACAGAGCGAGACTCCACCTCAAAAAAAAAAAAAAAAAAAAAAAAGGAGAAGAAGAATCGCAACCTACTTTAGTATACAAACAAACTGAAAATCTGACTTGGGAATGTATCATTGTAACAAATAGCGGAGGTTCAGCCAATCATATCAGCCGAGTGTCAGCCAATGGCAGGCAGCCAGCTGTTCAAAACAAGTTCCCTTCCTTCCTTCCCTCCCTCCCTCCCTCCCTCCTTCCTTCCTTTCTTTCTCTTTCTTTCTCTCTGTGGCCCAGGCTGCAATCGACTCAGCTCACTGCTGCCCGCCCCGCGGACTGCCTGGGACTGCCGCCGCGCGCCACCGCTGCCTGCTTTTTCTCGTTTGGCTGCAGGCGCGCAGTCGCCATGTTGGCCACGCTGCTCACCAGCTCCTGACGCCGAGTGCTCTGCCCGCCTCAGCCTCCTGAGCCCCTGCCCGGCCACCGCCCCTCTGGGAGGTGGGGAGCGCCTCTGCCCGGCCGCCCCATCCGGGAAGAAGTGAGGAGCGCCTCTGCCCGGCCGCCCCGTCTGGGAAGTGAGGAGCGCCTCTGCCCGGCCGCCCCGTCTGGGAAGTGAGGAGCACCTCTGCCCGGCCGCCCCGTCTGGGAAGTGAGGAGCACCTCTGCCCGGCCGTCCCGTCTGGGAAGTGAGGAGCGCCTCTGCCCGGCCACCCACCGTCTGGGAAGTGAGGAGCGCCTCTGCCCGGCCACCCACCGTCTGGGAAGTGAGGAGCGCCTCTGCCCGGCCACCCACCGTCTGGGAAGTGAGGAGCGCCTCTGCCCGGCCACCCCATCAGGGAAGTGAGGAGCGCCTCTGCCCGGCCACCCACCGTCTGGGAAGTGAGGAGCGCCTCTGCCCGGCCACCCACCGTCTGGGAAGTGAGGAGCGCCTCTGCCCGGCCGCCCCGTCAGGGAAGTGAGGAGCGCCTCTGCCCGGCCACCCACCGTCTGGGAAGTGAGGAGCGCCTCTGCCCGGCCACCCCGTCTGGGAAGTAAGGAGCGCCTCTGCCCGGCCACCCCATCTGTGAAATGAGGAGCGCCTCTGCCGGCCACCTATCGTCTGGGAGGTGAGGAGCGCCTCTGCCCGGCCGCCCCGTCTGGGAAGAAGTGAGGAGCGCCTCTGCCCGGCCGCCCCGTCCGGGAAGAAGTGAGGAGCGCCTCTGCCCGGCCGCCCCGTCTGGGAAGTGAGGAGCACCTCTGCCCGGCCGCCCCGTCCGGGAAGAAGTGAGGAGCGCCTCTGCCCGCCGCCCCGTCCGGGAAGAAGTGAGGAGCGCCTCTGCCCGGCCGCCCCGTCCGGGAAGAAGTGAGGAGCGCCTCTGCCCGGCCGCCCCGTCCGGGAAGAAGTGAGGAGCGCCTCTGCCCGGCCGCCCCGTCCGGGAAGAAGTGAGGAGCGCCTCTGCCCGGCCGCCCCGTCCGGGAAGAAGTGAGGAGCGCCTCGGCCCGGCCGCCCCGTCTGGGAAGTGAGGAGCGCCTCGGCCCGGCCGCCCCGTCTGGGAAGTGAGGAGCGCCTCGGCACGGCCACCCATCGTCTGGGAAGTGAGGAGCGCCTCTGCCCGGCCACCCATCGTCTGGGAAGTGAGGGGCGCCTCTGCCCAGCCACCTATCGTCTGGGAAGAAGTGAGGAGCGTCTCTGCCTGGCCGCCCCATCTGGGAAGTGAGGAGCGCCTCTGCCCGGCCGCCCCGTGTCTGGGAAGAAGTGAGGAGCGCCTCTGCCCGGCCGCTCCGTCTGGGAGGTCTACCATGGAGGCCAGAAGCAATGTGGGGGCTGGACGTGGTGGCTCACACCTGTGGTCCCGGCACTCTGGGGGGCGAGGCGGGTTGATCACTTCGGGCTAGGAGTTCGAAACCAGTCTGGCCAACTTGGCGAAACATGAAAAATACAACAGACAAACCAACCAACCAACTCAGTGACAACAAAACAGGTCTACCCTGGAGTCATACTCTAATTTTTTCTATTTTCCTCCCTTTCTGATCCTTTATCCCACTTTCTTTTTCTTCCTCTTCCTTCTCCCTCTTCTTTGTCAAATAGAGGATTGAGTTATTATCACTGATCCACATAAAGTCCCTCTCTACCTTATTTTAACTCCCACCCCCCATTTCTATTCCCCGACTTCCCAAGTGTAACCTTCCTAATATGTTTGATACGCATCTTTTTGTTTGTATGTATTTTTAGAAAATGTTTATTGTTTTTCTGTGCAAAAAAAAATTAATAAAAAAATAATAATAATAAAAAAAAGAAAAAAAAAAAAAAAAAAAACAAGTTCCAAGAAGGCAAATCTGGGCTGTAACCAGGTCTGTAACCAATCCAGCCATCTCCATACCTCACTTCTGTTTTCTGTATGTCACTTTTTTTCTCTGGCTATAAACATAACACATGTTGTGTGGCAGATCATTCTGAACCATTTTTGGTCTGGATTGCTGCCTGATTCTAGAACCACAAAAAAAAGCCAATTAAGATCTGCAAACCCACATTTGTTGTAATTTTGTATTTTAACAGTTGTGCCCTGCAAAAGACATTAAGCTGAAATTAATTAAAAATCATTTACGGTCATGATTAGGTCATAAAAAATTGTCAAACATAACAATTCTTCAAAAAAAGCTAAAAAGTATATTTTTAAAATATTGTTGATGGAAAAATGAGTGCAAAAGTAGATAGGAAAACTATGTACAAAACTAAAAACAGAGGAGAAATTAAAAGTCAAATAATTGCATCAAACTGGAAACCTAGAAAAAATGGGTGATTTCCTAGTAAAAATACACATTAACAAAATGGGCACTGAAGTAAGGCAACTATGAATAGACCAATTAGCATAGAAAAGCTCGGAAAGGTCCTTAAAGATCTCCCAGTGGAAAAAGGCCCCAGGACCATCTGGGTCCATAGCTTAGTGTAAGCTGACTTAACTAAATGTGAGTTTACACTCGTGCATTGCATACATCTGATAGTGGTCCCATGAGATAAAAATGGAGCTGAAAAATTCCTTCCTAGCCATCTTGTCATAAGCTCATGGCTCAACACATTACCTTTTATGTGTTTTGATACCATGAAAGGAAAATAAATCTCAGGACCCCCAAATCACCAAGCCAAGGGAAAAGTCAAGCTGGGAGCTATGTCAGGCAAACTTGCCCTCATTCTATTCCTAAGTAAGATAGCTACAAAGATAAAAAGCTACATACCTCACTCACAATTTGCCCACAAAGAATTTCCTTTAGGACAAAGGACAGACAGAATGCAAAGTCATCCCTCACCTGAGACCAATGCATATCTGATTGCTTCCTCTGCCCTATTGTTTATGTAAAAATGCAGATTCATTGAGCCGGGCTAAATTGTGTATTCAGTGGAAGGCTGATCAAGGATTCAAAAGAATGCAACCTTTTGTCTCTAACCTACTTCTGGCCTGGAAGCACCCCCACTTCCTGCTTCCAGTTGTCCTGCCTTACTGGACCAAATGACTGTACATCTTACACGTCTCATGTATCCCTAAAACGTATAAAAGCAAGCTCTACCCTGGCCACCTTGGGCACATGTTGTCAGGACCTCCTGAGGCTGTGTCATGGGCGTGTCCTTAATCTTGGCAAAATAAGCTTTCTAAATTGACTGAGACCTGTCTCAGATATTCTGGGATCACAATCTGCAATCACCACGGTGTTTGGCTGACTACAGCGTTCAGTACAGAGACATGTTGTACAGGTTTGTGGCCTGGGAGCAATAGGCTATACTATGTAGCTTAGGTGTGGAGTGGGCTACACCATCTAGGTTTTCTAAGAACACTCTACAGTGTTCGCACAAAGATGAAATCACCTAAGGACAGATTTCTCAGAAAGTATAACATCGTTACAAGATGCTTGAGTGTATTTTAAATGGTCAAAGCCTAGGAGAAAAAAAAAGAAACTTAACTCTTGTTATGGGTTAACAACAAAGCTTAATAGAGTTAACATATTTCATCTAATCTAAGATGCCAGTGATTAAAAGACATTATTTTATGCACCATCACAAATAGGTTGCCAATTAAACCGACTTTCTGAATAACACACCAATGTGAATTTACTTCTGTTAATGCCAGGAAAGTAAAATGAAAAATAAATGACGGTTTTGACATGTTAAAGCAAATAAGGCGGGGGTTAGCCTGAGGCCTTCCCTAAGCAAACAGAAACCGAACTGGGAGGCATTTAAACTGACTTAAAAAAATTAACAAACCAACCACAGTCCGCGCCAAAAAGCCCGGCAGCCGGTTGCTGTGTGACTAGCGACGCTGAGGGCACCATCCCCACAGCAGGCGGTCGCCTAGCTGGAGCCACTGAGGAGCCTCCCTTAGGGGCCACCCCTAAGAGCTGGAAGCCCCACGCCCTTCTCCGTCCTGGGGCTTCCTGCGTGACTCATGCCCCATTCCTTTGCTGACAGAAACTCCGCTTACATTTATTTTGCCTCAAATCCTTTTAACAGACAAAGTCCAGTATTTGCACTTACGATACGGTCGTAAAAACTCACATCTACATCTGCGCTTCGATATTTTTCGAGTACTTTAATACTGTAAGAAAAACGAGCCACTGGAACGCAAATAAAAGCAAGTCGTGGGGTGCGCGTCTCCCTGGGGCTCCCCGTGTTGCCCTCAGGGGTCCTCCCTTCTCTGTCCCGGATCCACCCCAAACAAACCCAAATTGGGCAAAAACTAAAAATTGAAACAACTCAGATATGCTGCAACGATGAATAACAAAACCACTTAATGAAGGGCCACTTTGTAAAAGAAAATAAATACAACTCGAGAAAGTGGAGCGCAAGGCAGCGCGGCCTCCCCAGCGCTGAGCAGGGACAGAAAGCTTTTTCCTCACCTTTCCTCAGGCAGCCTCGGGGGCCATGAAGCCACAGCTTCCCCAGTCGTTCCTGAGGAGCTGAGGAGAAGGAGGCTGGGTCGTCCCCGGCCACGGCCCCAGGTGTTCCTATAGAGACAGTGGCGTCTCCCCAGTGGGTCCTGAGGAGGAGGAGGCGGGGTCCTCTCAGGTGTCCCTGGAGGGATGGCGGCGCCTCCTGGGTAGGTCCTGAGGAAGCGGCTCGGCTCCGCCCCCTGGAGGCGCAGGGCATCTGTGCCGGAACCCGGGCGCCTCTTGAGGTTCTGTGAGGCGGCGTCGCGCCCCCTGACGGCCGTCGCGGGAGGTGCAGGATGCTCAGGTGCTCGCGGTCGAGCTGTGGCCTCGCCCCTCCGGTGAGTCTCCGAAGTCCGCTGTTCTGACAATTACACGCCATGACTTTGGAAAAACCAGCTGAGGCCGGGCGCGGTGGCTCACGCCTGTAATCCCAGCACTTTGGGAGGCTGAGGCGGGCGGATCGCGAGGTCAGGAGATCAAGACCATCCTGGCTAACACGGTGAAACCCCGTCTCCCCCCCCAAAAAAAAATACAAAAAAAATTAGCCGGGCGTGGTGGCACGCGCCTATAGTTCCAGCTACTCGGGAGGCTGAGGCAGGAGAATCGCTTGAACCCGGGAGGGGGAGGTTGCAGTGAGCCAAGATCGTGCCACTGCACTCCAGTCTGGGTGACAGAGCGAGACTCCATCTCAAAAAAAAAAAAAAAAAAAAAAAGGAAAGGAAGAAAGAAAATCAAGCTAAAAGGGAGATAAGAAGCAAAGTAGATGGCCAACTGACAAAAGTCAATTGACGTCCTATGTATCAGAAATTATGAAAAAATTGGAAAACTGGAATGTGGCATTTTAGAAAAGCAATACCATTTACAATGGCACCCCTCACAACTGAAGTTCTTAAGTACAAATCTTTAAAATAAATGTACAAATATGCATTCATCAAACTTAGAAACACCGTTGAATGAAATCAAACAAAATGTAAATAAATGCACAGATGGTCTTTATTCAGGATTTGTAGAGTCAATATTGTGAAGATGAAAATTGTTTCAAATTTGATTTATAAATTCAGTGAAGTCCCAATCAAATTCTCAGAAAACTGTTTTGGTTTTGTTTGTTTGTCTGTTTTAGAGGCAGGGTCTTGCCCTGTCACCCAGGCTGCATTACAGTGCTACAATCACAGCTCACTACAGCTTGGAACTTCTGGACTCAAGCAATCTTCCTGCCTCAGCCTCCTAAAAAGCTAGGACTACAGGCACATGCTACCATTCCCTGCTAATTTTTTAAAAATATTTTTAGACAAGGGAGTCTTATTATTTTGCCCAGGCTGGTTTTGAACTCCTGGCCCCAAGTGATCCTCCTGCTTTGGCCTCCCAAAGCACTGAGATTACAGGCATGAACCGTTGCCCCCAGCCTTGTTTTTAAACCTCGAATAGGCAACATTGAAGATGTACAAAGAACTCACACATCTGGATCCCAACACATCAAAGAGCTAAAGCAATGAAGACAATGTGATGCTGGTGAAGGAACAGACTAACAGATAAATGAAAATTGGCCCAAAATAGACCCAAGTAAATACAGTAAATTGATTTTGGCAAAGGGACAACGGGCATTCAATGGAGGAAAAAAATGTGTGTTTCACCATGGGTGATGGAACAATGGGAACCATATGAGGAAAAATGGACCAAATAGAAACCCTATAACTTATACAAAAATTTGTTCAAAGTAGTTCATAGGCTTACATTTAAAATGCAAACCTGTAAAAATTTTAGAAGAAAATGAACATGACCTTCTATTTCATGATGAGTTTTTAGTTACAACCACAGAAGCCAGTTGATGAAAGAAAAAAAATGGATAACGTAAACTTCATTAAAAATAAAAATGTGTACTCTGACAACCTCCAGGGTGCTGAGAGCAGACCAGGGTGGGGCAGAGGCACTGCAGAATTTCCTTCCTAAATCAGGTGCATTTTAAGATGTGAAAGTGTTGCTGTCTTTAATTGTTCCGGATGTTGTGTTATTTTTTATTTGTAAGTTATTGCCACATCATACATGAAGGATTGTCCCTGAGGAATAACATAGAGATCTGCCATCCAGTTCCCCAAATCCTGGAATGACGACCCTGAAGGCTCTGACCACAAGTGGCACAGACACGCCTTTAGGACAGTCTTACTCTAGGCCTCGGCCACACATTCGAAGGGCTGGCTGCGCTGAAGAGAGGTGGAGGCTTTTGACCACGCTGATGCTGAGGGCCTCAGTGACAAAGCCTCCCATCTGCTGAATGCCTGGCCCTGTCAGGGCACACTCCTGTGGACTTCACAGGTGCTAACACACTTAATTCTCATGGAACCTCTATTAGGTCACACCCCTGTTGTCCACCTCATGAAGGTGAGCTCACTGAGGGACAGAGAGGTTAATGATGTGTCCAGGGTCACTCAGAGGGCAAACAGAGGTCTCAGGTACCGACTGCATGCTCTTCAGGGTCTGAGCACTCAGGCCCTGTGATGCTAGTGTGCACACTGCAGGCTGGCCCTGCCGTGAGCCTGCTCCCGTGAGAATTATGCAAGTGTGCACACTGCAGCCTGGCCCTGTTCTGAAAAAGAACCATCACTGCAGCACAACCAGGGGGTCAGGCCTCCCTCTGTTCCTACACAGCCTCTGCACTTCCTCTGTCCAGTGTATTCTCCCTGAGGCCTAAGTCCATGAAAACAATGAACTCAGCACATGGTCACCACTAGGTAAGCTTTGTAGGGCATTTGAATGCTTAATTCAGTGAATGAATTAATAATGCAGTACTTAAGAAATGATGATGATGATGATGATGATGGTAACAGCTATGAATTACTTTGAGCCAGGCACCAGGCATAGAACTTTCTATGGATTATCTCAGTAGATTCTTACAAAGGATCAAATGCAGTAGGTACTATTTTTATCCACACTTTAGAAATGAGGAAACTGAGGTGCAGGTAAGTTAGGTAACTCCTTTAAATGAATGAACTAACACAAAGCTGGCCTCTTCCTTCAGAGAAAACATCAATGCAGCCTCTCTTGGCTGTGACTAGACCATGGCCAGAGTCCTCAATTTCCCACCTTGGGCATTATCGGAGTAGTGGCAGGGCAGCTGGACAACAGGGTGGGCCTCTCAGGTAATAGCACAGCCTCTGACCGCCTGGTCCCTGCTCTGAGCTTCCTAGGAGGCTGCTGGGGGAGGTGACTGGTCCAGGATGTGCATGACTTTTTAGTCTGTGAAGGGCCCTGCAGGAACAGGAACCTCACACCCCACTTTCGACCAGCACCTGCCTTGCATTTGGCATCCAGCCCTCCTCTGGTTTAGCTGGACTTTGTGGGAGGAGGAGGTGGGGTAGTGGGAGGTGAGGGGTTGTCCCAGCACCATGGATATCTCTCTGTATCAGTGTCGTGAGCCAGGGTGCTCTGCTCTGCACGCTGTTTCCTCATGGAATACGTCTGGATTTGGATGTTGTTAGTTCTCCATCCCAGCTTCCATGGCCAGCAGCCCATCTGGTTGCTCTGACAATGCCATGGTTTGGAGGCCACTATTCTGGTTGATCCCAATTTGGCAGCATCAGGAGAGTGTGTCATGAGCCATGGGAGGGTGGTTTACAGGTTTTACAGGTTGGCCTCACCTACCAGCAGATTCACTGGGGTTTTGACTTGCTGCTATATAAGTCATGTTCATTTTCTGAAAAACTTACTTTTGAGGGGCTGCCTTCTCTGCCAACTCAGACTTTCAAAAATGTCTAACTTGATTTGATGTCAAGTGACGTAATGTGATCACACATAATTTGATCTTATTAACTTTGATGAGGCTCAATTAGCAAACATCAGGCACCATTTCCAAAATGCACAAACGTTACCAATAGGGAGACACCATGAGGTCAGACAGGACTGCACTAGGAGGCTTTGTCTCTCTAGTTTCCTCTCCTTGCAAACTATGAAGACCTGGTGTGCAGTCTACAGGGACTACTGATGTCCTGGTCTTAGGGAGGCGAGAAAGGCATCAGGTTGGGTTACGGCCGGCAAGCACACAGCAGACAGACCTGGGCAAGTCCCTCTTCTCACTGGGCCTTGGCATGCACATCTGCAAGATCAGGAAGGAGACTGGATGACGTCTGAGTTCCCCCACCCACCCTCTGCGCCAGCACAGAGCTGTGTTCTGCTGCATCTAACTCAGGCCATATTCCCAAGACAACCCCTTCTAAATTTTGTGCTGTGCACTTAATTCCCAGATAAGTGAATACATCCATCCAACTTGTATGTTCACAGAAGTGAAAGGGTTAAGGAATCCCTTGTGTCTAAGGTCAGGCTCATGGCAGATGCCAGGAGAATTCACAGCCATGGGCTCATCTGGGGCACTTTCCCACTGACCACTTGGACTTCAGCATTTGCTTTTTCCTTAGTAAACAAATTAAAGTGTAGTATTAAGATAATTCATCATGGAATAAAATGCAGAATTCATTTTCTTAAGATAAGATGAATGAGGCTTCTAAAAAAATTCAAACTTGAGTAGGAAGCTGGACCCTGACATTTAGAAACAGTCTGGTGGCAAGTTTTGAGAAGCATGAGATAGAAGTGACTTGCCATCCAGGTGGCAATCACACCTTTACTTTCTAATCGGAGAGAGTTGCGGCTAGAGGTTACCACGGAAAATTGACCGAGGGAGCAAAGGGGAGGTCTGGGGCTCCCAAGCCTTTGGGGACCCTCAAACTTGGAGAGTCCTACCCTGTACTCCTGTTCTCTGCATGTCCAGTATACTTCAGCTCACTGCCCATTCCAGGACACCCCAGGACCAGGTGCTCCCACTGTCTTGACACAGGTTTCTCTCTACAAAAGCCCTGCTTTGAGATGTTATCAGTGGTCCCACCAGGGAGCCCAGCCTCACACCCAGGAAGGGCTTCCCAGCCCAAGATTCTGTTTCTGTTGGCGGTAACATAGGGTCTCCCCATTCATTCTACAAACGAAGAAGCTGAAATTGGGGTTGAGTGGCTGGCCAGTATTAAGAGACCTAGCAGTGGGCTCTGGGGTCCCATGACTAGTTCAGCGACTTTGGAAGACATCTCAACTCTCACAGTCGGGGCACGTGAGCCCTTCCTTGGTGATTCCATTATTCTGGTTTGAAAATCCTCACAGCCTCCTTCAAACCTCCTGGCACCAGGGGCGGGAGGCAAGTGTCCCACAAATCTTGGAGTCATCACCCACCCTCAGATGGCTGGTGGAGAGGAAAGTGGTCAAAGTGATTGAAGAGACTCAGGTTTCAATCCTGCTCTGCCAGATCTTAATACACTATCCTCAGTGGCAGTTTCCTCACCTACAAAAATGGGAAATGAATGTCTCCATTACACAAGGGCTCAGATTTTGAGGCAATGCCCATGGCATGCCCACCAAGGTGTAGCACTCAGTGGGGCAGTAGCCATGCACAAGTCCCAGTAAGGATTCCCTCCCCATCTCAAGCTGCCTGTGAGCCTCTCCACCCCACACAGGGAATGTCCCATTTCCCAATTGCGAAGCACTAGGCTAGGCCCGTTCATCCTCGTGACCATACATGAGAGGCTAGAGCCCCAGGACTTCCAGTAACCTCTCCACACCACCAGGGCCAGCCTGGACTCCCTCCCCAAGGGATTAATCCACAGCCTGGAAGGACTCACCTCAAAAGAGAGATCTTTTCTCGAACTTGTCCCTTTGCCAAGTCCCAGATCTTTCAGCCTAAACCCAAACACCTTTAAATGGAGACCAGGGTTACTAAGGCCCTAAACAACCACACCCAGCTGATGGATGACAGTCTTTTGGGCCACCTGATAATGGCTGGCATCTGCCCCCTGCCTTTCTTCCCTGCACATTGTCCCCACACTGCCCAGCAAACCGAGGAGGCCCGTGGGGCAGAAGTGCCCTGAGAGCCAGCAAACCCCGGGATAAATATGCCGGTGGCTTCCTGGGGCAAGGTTTTGTCTTTGCACAGTAGGACTCAACATGTTTGATTGTGCTTCATATTCTCCCACCTGCAAGTCGTGTGTCTGTGTGTCTCTGTGTAATTCTTACAACAAATGATTTTAGTGAAAACATGAGTGAATTGAAATATATTCATAAATAATAAAATTCACGGTAAGTAAATCAAATAGAGTAATAAAATAGATCATAGTAATGAGGGCAAACATCGAGGATGCTGTTTCTGAGAAGTGCTGACATGCAGGAGATGAGAGCTGGATGTTCCATCTGGGAGGGCTCCAGGTGCAAAGACCAGGGCAGGACCAGGTGCAGGACCAGGGCAAAGAGCCGAGTGCAGAGCAGGGCTTCTTTGAGGATACGGTGTTCACCCTCCACTTTCATCACAGCTCCTGAGATCTTGACCTAGAAATAGAGTCCGTCTGTCTTCCTCTGTTTGAGAAGCCTATGTTCTTGTTACTACTGGTGCTAAAAGGCAGAGACAGGAAACCTCCTGAGGACCAAGCAGGTTAGCATGTGAGAGGCCCGGGCCCTCTGTGCTTCCACGGCATGCAGGCAGAAGAGCACAGTGAAGCCAGCAGCAGAGGAGGTGGTCACTGAGCCCACTCTGTCCTGTCCTTGTGGCTCCCAGGGGTCCCTTGTCTGCTGGTTTATTTGGTTAATGGTGACAGAGCCTGCCTCTAGAGAGTTCAGTGAAGAATATTATTTAGAGGATGTGGGCAGCTCACAGAATTGCAGGACAAGCTGGCCGTTGAGGCTGAGACAGACAGGAGTGCAGGGGTCTGGAGAGCACAGCTCAGGGTCACTCCCTGGAGGCTCCCACCTCCACTCATCCGAGTTCCTGGACGCTCCCACCTCCACTCATCCGAGTTCCTGGACGCTCCCACCTCCACTCATCCGAGTTCCTGGAGGCTCCCACCTCCACTCATCCAAGTTCCTGGAGAGAGCATCTGATGAGTCTGGCTCAGGTCATGAGTGCAGCCTTTGAAACTTCTTAGCTGGGAGGGACAGGGAGCAGGGATGTCCTCCTTGAAAAAGCAGATCATGTGTGACCCACAGAAGGAAAGAAGCTGGGCAGGCAGAAGTGCAGATTCTTGCAGAAAATACAAGGGTGCCTTTTTCACAGAGACTGGAAAGTGCGTCCCTCCAAGACAGCCTTGGTGCTTCTCAGAAGGCCTTGATTTTGCATTACTTCATTTGTCCTGGACCAGAGAAGGGCCGTTCAACAACTCTGCGTCTGTCTGTCTGCCTGTTTATCTGGGGAGAACTATGGGAATACACACACGGGGGTTCTTCCAAACCTTGGGGAGAGAGGCTTTGTGAACAGTGGGAAGAACGTGCAGCCATGGTTTTAAGCACAGGTATTTTACAGGTAGTCACTCTCTAGACACATTTCAAAATAAGGTCCACACATCTCTGCCCTAAACAGAAAAGACTGACCCCCAGTCAGTGTTTTATTTTCCCTGATGACCGCAGGCCATGAACTTATGGAACAATAAGGTAATTAGGCTCTTGGACCCAGGGAAGTAGCTCCATGCCACCTGCCTTCATTTGCTGAGCATTTTGGTTTCTCGGATATGCTACTCAGTTTCCAGTCTCTTCCTCCCTGCCAATGCCGCCAGCGTGCCTCTTCTGCAAGCAGCAACCGCCTTCCACCTTCCATTCTCTACTCTTTAGCCATCATCTGGCTGGACTTTTCAGAATGGACTGCAAAGGAGAATAAACTGGTTGGGTCTGAGGGTGCACTCACGTGCAAAGTTGCAAGCTTTATTCTATCCATCTTGGCAGATTTTGGCTCCTTAGAGTTCTTTCTCATTTGGGGATCTCATGTGCCCTCTGATGAGGTGGGCTCACTGACTGTCTGCACTGGTGGCATCTGGCAGCACCTTGTCACATGCACATAGGTAAGAACCTGGCTGCACCTGATGCTTAGCCAAAGGCGGAGCCCGCAGTTCTGTGTATCAGGTGATGTTTAATCTCTGGAGGTTAATGAACATGAGGGAGCAATACTGTCTGGGACTGTCCACATATTGCGTCTGAGTCACTGAAGGAAAAGAATGCAGGGTCTGTTTGCTGGAACTGGACACCTCCATAATCACATGCCCCATGAAAGGCAGGCACATCTCGCTTTCTACCTCTGGGATGGGAGTGTGCAGTTTCAGAATGAGACTAGCCCACACAACTGACTCTTTATTTGGGAAAGAGAAATGAAATCAGATGCAGCAATTTAATATCCACTAAGATGATATCTTAATCACAAACACTCTTCTGGTTTTTAGAAATGTGAATGTTATTTATACTAGGTTAAAAAGCCTGAATATCCAACAGCATGACACCGACTAAAGAAATACTGGCGCACTCTGGAAACTTGCAGACCACTTATTGGCATGGGAACACGTCTATGCAAAGATGTGCATGGAAATTAGAAGAATGCAACACTGTAGAACAGATGTGACTAGGTGCATGATCAAGAGCACACAAGACCACGCCTGCCTCTGCACACACAAGACCGCGCCTGCCTCTGCACACACAAGACCGCGCCTGCCTCTGCACACACAAGACCGCGCCTGCCTCTGCACACACAAGACCGCGCCTGCCTCTGCACACACAAGACCGCACCTGCCTCTGCACCACGTGACGGGACCATTGAGGAGCAAGTCTGGGGGATTCTGATGTAGGCAGCAGAGGCGTCACTTAGGGACCAGGCTTCCGTGGGAAACCACCATCTCCTTCCCACCTAGATGCATTTCATGGGAAAGGAGAGCAGATGAAGGTCACGTAGGAGACGGAAGACCGTGCTCCCCAAGCCCACAGGCCTTTGTCCTCCACCCATAGACCGAAGCATCTTGTTAGATGAGGGCCACCCGCAGCCAGGGCTGGAGGAGGACCTGCCACAGAGCAGGTGTCCGTAAAGAGCTGCTGACCGTCACTGTCCCTACCTGGGGGCCACTGGGGGATCTGACGCATCTCACTGCCCTTTGTAAAGGAGTTATTGAAGACATCAGCCCTCTAACAAGGCATAGGTTGGTTAGTTACAGGATTTAACATTTCTATTTTAAAAGGCAGCATTGAACAGTGTCTTTACAAAGGATGTATAAAATCTGCCATATTCTTTGTCACACAGATTGACTCATGTGCAATGCAGCCATTTATGAAACACTGGCATTTACCAGATGTAAACTTATTAGCAGATGGCAACTACAGATAATGTGCTGGATGTGCACATTTATTTATGTGAATATAACCATCTCTCTAGATGCATCAAAAGATGCACAACATGAGATGCAATTTATTTCTACAAGTTCATGGTCAGGTGGTCAGGACAGGGAAAGAAGAGGAAAAAACTTTAAATCATGGTGCTTTATTCTTAGACACCTTTACCCTGTGTACACAAGGGACATGCATGGTTGAAATAACGGAAACGAGGTGGATAAAAGGAAAGTAACTTAAACTGATTTACCCAGGGATGCCCAGTTCAGGTGCTGCAGAGAAGAGCATGAGAACCGGGTGTCTTCAGGACGGGTGTGCATCTAGGAGCAGAGTGGGCGTTCGTCAGCACGGAGGAGCAAGTCCTGGGTCGGGGGACACTGGGGCTGCTGTCCCAGAGGCTGGCAGTGTAGCCCTGAACCCCCAAGACTTCACTGAGTCTCCCCTCAACCACCTAAACTGGAATAAACTGATGTAGCAGGACTCCTCAAACACCGTACAGGACCTCCATGTCCTCGATAGCCCCTGATGAGCCACGGTACCCTCAGGTCCTGGTGAAGGAGCTGGTGCTGCCTCCTGCCTTTCCCCACATGGGGTCCTGCAGCTCATCCCCCACAGCGTCAGATTCCCTCTACGGAACCTGCCCACAGATGTCTTCCGAGACCGGCAATACGGGGAGGCCTGTGGCCCAGACCCAGGAGGAACCAGCTGAGAGGCTCCGTGGAGGCATCGCTGATGGTGTAACCAGAATGAAAATGCCCACTACTGTTCTGCTCCCTGAGAACAAGTGTCAAGCCAGCATGAGCTTCCAGTGGGAACTTTTCCTTTTCTCCCCATATTGGTCGCTGTTTTAATGGACATTGCCTGGCTATTAAATCTCCCTACGAACTCACTTTGAAAATTATCTATTGCATTGGGCACCCTTTCAGGAATCACTGAGTGTTAATTTTCTCAGTCTGAGTGATAATTTATGAGTCAAACAAGGACAGATCTGAAGCCAGAGGCCACTCCTGTCGGGAAATCCCTGAGGATGATGTTCCGGGGAAGCCTCCAGCCTTGGGAGTCCCCTGGAACTGAGCCAGCCCAGGTCATGAAGGGAGCTGGTGCCAGACACTGACTGGGGACCTGCTGGCCTCTGGGCAGACCGCTCTGTCCATGCACCTCGCCTGCCAGGTATCCCTGTGCAGTCATACCAAGTCCTGTGCTCAGAAGGGCCCCAGAGTAGTTTAAAGTTCTGCTGCCGCCCCTGGAAGCTCATGATTTTGAACAAAACAAAAAAAAACCCCACGTTTTCCACTTGGCCCTACACATTATGTGGCCTGTGCAGCTGTCAGGCTGTGGCCACGGTGCTGGCATCTCTCACACAGTGAAGGCTGCTGGAGTCCTGGCTGACTTGTTTTAACTCTTTTGAGAGGCCCACACCTAAGCCAAACACTCACGTGCCCCCTACGCTGACTCCCCACACTCTAAAGCATGAATCTGCCCCTTCAGCTGGGAGCGGGTCCTCGTGTCATCTGGGTTTTTGGAAAGAAGGTCAAGGGAGCCTGGGTTCTAGTTCTTCAGTTATCCAGAGTGAGGGTCTTACCTGTTCACAGGTCCCTGTGGCTGCTTTACAGAAAGCAGGAAGTGGCCACTTCAGCCACATGGCTGCATTTCCAGCTCAGTCCAGGCAGAGCTGCACCCTGCCTTGCACCTCTGCAGATTCTGGGGGAATCCTTAACTGAGCCAGGGCGAGTCCTGGGGGCACACTGCCCCTGTGGACACTGCCCCCGGGCAGGCCATGAATCTCCTCTGCTCCCACACTCTAGAGTTCGGCAGGTCTCAGGGGCTCTACCTGCAGAGCACACTGCCCTTCAACCAGGTATTCATAATTTCCCCAAGACCCAGGCTTGCTGAGTCACTCAGTTACCTGAACGTCTTTCACGAAGGGATGACTGTGCTGCTCCGTCATCCTCTTTTTTGTTTGCGAGGCCACAGGGAAATACTCTGGTGAAAAAGCAAATCCAGTTTCTTCTTCTTCTGCTGCTGCTGCTGCTGGTTCTTGTAAATGTCCTCACTTGGTTTCTGGGCAGCAACTTCCTTGACTGGCCTGGGGAGTGGATCTGAGCTGCATTTACCAGGCCACGCCCAGGGGAAGTGATCAGTGTGGGACTGTGAAGCTGGATTTCCCCAGGAGCTCCCTCCAAGCTTCTGGGATGATGATAAGACTCGGGACGAACCAAGGATCTCGAACCATGGGACAATGTGAAGTCTAGACCCAGTGAAGGAAGAGAAAGGCTGCGGGACGAAGGGCAGGCTTCACATTACTGAGCACCCGCTATCTGCCACACACTTTCACGTGGCCTTATTCTGTGTGTTTCTCACAGCACCCTTGAGAAGTAGAGACGACGATCACATCTTTTACATAAAAGAAAACCACCATCCAGGGAGGCAAAGTCCCTTGCTCACAGACTGTCATGTGGGAAGCTCTCTGGATGCAATGGTGTCCTCCAGCTGCAGTACCGGGCCAGCTGTCCCAGAGTTCACGGAGCGGAAAGGCTCAAGGAGCAACTTAGGATGCTTGAATCACAGGTTTATAAAATCCATTCGTAAAACACAGCAGGCAGCTGAGGGAAGGAGATGGGAGGGCCATACGACCTGATTCCTGTGCTGTCAACATTCTTCAGTTCTCTTCTTTCTCTGCTAGTCAACCTCACCCCCTTAGGTGTGACCACGAGGACCAGAGCTGAGGTCCGGGCAAGAGTGCTCACAGCTGAAGGGGTTATGACACACACCGGCTCGATGGGACAGACATGAGACAAGTGTGCCCGATCGTGGCGGGGCTGCCAAGAAGCAGCTGTCGCACTGCCATGGGTTCTACGTGTTTCTTGGGCAGAGGACACATGGGACCAGAATGGGCACCAGGAATGGTGGTGAACGAAGGCCCCATGGTTCTGCATGTTTAGGTGTCTCTTGTATAAAGGCACCTTGTAAATTGAACATTTAGTGACCAGAAGCCTCATGCATATTAAGTATCTCTTGGCCCTTGTGTCTCTTCCTTCCCACATGTAACATGCATGTTCTCTGTAACTATCTATTCTGAACGTACCTAAAAACCATGTCTTGCCTGTGTTATACAAACCACATGCATACTCCTGTTCTCTGATGTAGCTGAATGTTTCCTAAGGCCAGGGCACATTTCAGGGTCACATGGAGTGAAGAGAGGGGCCAAAATAGCCTTGCTCTGTCTGACTCCGAGCCGAGATGTCTACTGGTCAGCACTGCCTGTGTAGGCTGTGATGGGGGAAGGGAGCTCAGAGGAGCCTCTGGGGCTGGGCAAGCTACCAGAGAGTGTGGACATTTGGGTTGACCCTGACGGATGACTTGGGTTTTCTTGGGAGGAAGTGTCAGGAAGGGCATCTGGGGCTGAGAGCACTGTGTGGGCAACAAAAGGAAGGAAACTGGCTGGCTGGGAAGGGCTGGTATGGGGGACAGGGTGAGACTTCTGGCCCTGGGTGCTCAGATGAAGACCTGGGGTTGCCTAGTGGCTGGAAACACACGCCAGCTGTGGCAACTTGACCTCTGGGATGTGAGTGTGCAGGCAGCTGCTGAGAACGGCTGTGGATTTGGAGATGTGGCTACGGGGAATGGGCAATGGATTCATCTGGGAATTGTGCAGGCAGTGGCCCATGGAGGAAACAGCCTGGAAATGAGACTGCAGATACGTGCTGAAGAGGCTGGAGGAACAGTGACCCCAGTACAAGTTTATGGATCTTATCCACAATCTAAAGAAAGGGAGGCCAAATGGCTTTTGAAATTCTAAAATACATGCAGAGGAAGAGTCATGCTTCATGGGAGAAGCAGACTCTTACTGGCAGTGACGCTACAGCGTAGAGCTCCGTTCCTCCTACCCATGTCTGTGGTTGGGGCTGGGGCAGTGCACAAATACGACGCTGACAAGGCCCAAGCATTGTTGGAAAAGAATTTAGCAGCTGCCACAGAATCTTGAATCCGTGGGTGAAGACCTTGACTTTCTTTGGGATCAATGTGGTCAAGAACAAAGTAAAATCATGACAACAAAAATTGTTCAGTTTTCCAAATATAAACTATTTTAAATACTTCACATTTATCCTCAAAGACTGACATAACTTAGAATAATTTTTATAGCAGCAAGGGTGAGAACTAAAACTTAAATTGTAAATACAATTTTATTTACAAAAACAAAGTTAGCTTCAAATATTTTATGAACTAGTAGAATTTTAACCTTTTGTCACATTTCCCAACAAAGTAAATAATTCTTTTTTTCATTTCTAGTCTGTCAGAAGAAAAGTCTTAGCTGAAATGGCCAGAAACTCTGAGGCACGCTCCGGAGGCTGCTTCCGGGGCACTTCGGCGTGGCCACTTTTCCGTCCTGGCCCTCACTTGACGCGGTCCAGCAGGGTTGAAACTGTAATGCTTGTTCCCGGTGCCGTAAAGAAATAGCACTTGAACGTAAATTTAATTTCCTCAGCAAGGCCTTTTTTTTTTTTTTTTTTTTTTTTTTACTTTCTGCAGAAAGGGTACACTCGCCAGCAGTTTTGCCACAAGAGTAAACCGAGCAAAGGAGACAGGGTCATTTATAACCTGACGCGTCCACCCTACTGCTGTGTCCGTTTTCCAGTGGCTGGAATGGGACCTCACGTTCTGTATTTGTCCCGATTGGCTAGCAACTTAGAACTTTTTTAAAGAGGACAAGGCAGAAGAGAACAAAGGAAGGAAGAAGTAACTTGTGGAATGCTGAAAAAAGTAAAAACACCTTCAGATAAGGAAGAGGAACAGGCAATGACCTAATGCTTGCTTGGACTGGTATAAGCATGCCAGGGCAAATATTTAGGCTAAATTGTGGGAGCTAAGAACATAAGGTACATTGATTTCTTTATTAGGGCTAGCAGATATTTAAGAATGTTAGCACAGGTCTTTGAATAAATTTTGCTTCTAAGAGAAGTTACTATTTATTTCTAATGAGATGGGAAAGAAAGTCTTTGAAGAGGAACCTCTACTTTTTACAGAAGTAGGAACTTAGACTTACAGTTTGCACATTGACAAACTTGTTTTCCTTCCGTACATGAGGGGTTTATGATCCTCTGTTGCAACTGATTTGTCTTATGTAAACTCAAGAGTTACTGGTCAACCTACTTAGTATTCTGGACTTTTTGGGAAATGGCAGTTTGCCTTCCTATTTAGTGGGAGGGATACGGAGACTGCACTTTTTCTTATCCCAAGAAGTGCACAGTGTCATTGCAATGTCACCATCAGGGAGATCTCAGCCAGTGTGAAATAATTAGATCGTCCACTCAAAATTCTTAGTTACATCTTTTTAATATTTTCTTCACAATTCTTGAAAGCACCTTAACAAGAATTGCATTAGTCAGGGTTTTCCAGAGAAACAAAAAAGAGAGGAGGAGATGTCCAGAATTGTCTGGTGTGATTACAGAGGCTAGAATCCAAGGAAGAGCGGCTTGTCCAGGGGCAGAATTCCCTCTTCCCTGGGAGGTCAGTATTTCTTCCTTTAAGGCCTTCAACTGATTGGATGAGACCCACCCACACTACGGCACATAACCTGCTTTACTAAAAGTATGCTGGCTTAAATGCTAATTTCATCTGAAAAATACCACAGAATAATGTTGACCAAGTACTGGGAGAGGCCTTTTCCTTCACCTTTTGGTAAATTGCAA
Organism: Nomascus leucogenys; assembly: GCF_006542625.1. Lineage (NCBI taxonomy): Eukaryota > Metazoa > Chordata > Mammalia > Primates > Hylobatidae > Nomascus > Nomascus leucogenys. Next base: position 36,396 of record NC_044400.1, read on the forward strand.
TCCCTGGGTATATTCACATTTGAAACTCACATGTGGGCATTGGCCACTGCAGGCCTTTCCCGGCTCAACGGAGTGCGGACAGGGGAGGGGCAGGAGTGATGCAACTGTGTGAAGAGAAGACTGATGAGGGCCCATGTGGCACCTCAGGTAGGCTCTGCACTGTCTGGACTACGGTCAGGCCCCTGCCTGAGCCAGCCCTCCTCTCCAGAGTCCCCAAGGAATCCCTGAAACTAGCATCTCATGGAGGAGACAGATGACGCAGGAGGTCCCCTGGGTCCAGAACAAATGGTACAACATGGCCCCTCTGTTCCCCAAACTGGTCTCAGCAAACTTTCCCCACAGCTTGGATCTGGGCAGGTCACAGGGCCCAAACCTCAGGACCAGCAGTACTGGACCAGGTGGGCTAGAAGGGAAGGCAGAGCTGTCTGACGACATTGTGGAGAGGAGGAGTGCCAGGCAAGGGGTGTCCAGGCAAGGGGTGTCCAGGATGCTGTCCTGAGAGCCTCTCCAGGGACAGGCGCCCTTAGGGGCAGAGAAAAAGGCAGCAGGGGAGACCAGAGGAGTCTGATGCAGATAAGGAGGGGCTCTGTCCAGTGATGTTTCTCCGCAATGAGCTCTCCCAAGGGCATGCAGCCTGCTTTATAGGCAAACCCCATTGCACAGTGAGAAGACGAAGCCTTCGGAACTCAGTTCCCTAGAACCTCTTCTCTCCCTGCGTAGTCCGGCCCCATTGGTCCCTTCTAGTCTTGAAAGTCTTTATTGGAAACAAACCACAAGGCCAAGGCCAGACCTGCCTGCCCTTCATGCCCACCCCTGCGCAGCAGCGAGTGTGGACTCTGCCTCCCCAGTCCCCCGAACAGTGAGTCCCCACCAGCCCCTCCAGGGACATAGTGCCAGCTCTGCAGTCCTCCCATCCCTCTGTCCATTCTTCTGCAGGCAGGATGGGCACCGTGGCTGGAGGAAGGCTCCTGATCCACTGCTTTGCGGGAATCTCTGATTTAGCGCTCCACAGGAAACCCAACAGAGATCCAAAGCTGAGTACTGATTCAGAGAAAGAACATTTCTGCTAAGCTTAGGGCCTCAGGCAGGACAGGTAATTATCTAAAGTTGACAGAACAATCAATTTTCTGGGTCTGAAGTTTACAAACAAAATCCCTCTCCTTTGAAGGCAGATTAGCCATGGAAACACCTTCTACATTGCCTGCGTAAATGGTTTGTCTCTGCAATCAATCTCTCTATTCTTTAAAACAGAATTAGGATAATTTGCATAATTGCTTCTTGTCTCAGAGAAACCTTACGGGGAGCCTGTCTTCAGATAACCAGCAGCCTGGGCTCCAGGCTGGGTTGTTTCCTGAGGCCAAACCCAGAGGCAGCCTTGCATAAGGCTCCAGGCTCTACAGCCAAAGGCTCTAGGTCAGAGGCTCCGCCTGGGGCTCCTGCACCCTCCCTGCCAGGGCGGCAGTGGGAGCCACATCCATGAAAACCTCTGGCTTAGGGACCTCAGAATTCCCACCTCTGATAAGTCAATGAAATGAGCCAAAGTTGGTAAAAATCTGTGAACAAACGGGCCTACAGTGGCTAAAACCAGAGGGAGAAAAATAATGTGATAAACCCCCAAAACCAGCCATCCTGGGAAGTTTCGGGGCTGCTGCGCTCCTGACTCCTCCCCCGCCTCCTGGAGCTGCCCAGGTGAGCAGACAGAGTTTTGAGAGCTGGTACTGAGACTCTGTGCCTGGAGACGGACACTGGGCAGGAACCCTCAACTTTCCTGTCCTTTTTGCGCAGTGAGTCAGAAACAGATTCTGGGGAAGCAAGCAGAGGGCTGCCTGTCTCAGAGGCAGGAGCCCCGAGGATGCCAGGTGGGGAGATCCTGCCTGTGCCACCCCCAGGGAGGGCACAGGCACAGCAGGCCTCTCAGCAGGAGCTCGGGGGTGGAGCAGAGACCAGGGATTCCGTAAGACTTCCCACTGCTCCCCATTCCCTAAGGCGCAGCAAAACGTCTCCGCTTCCGTGAGGAGAGTCCAGACGTCCCCAGCTTCCCCTAGAGCAGACAGAAGGCCTGAGGCCCTGGGAAACCCACGTGCCCGCTGGAAGTGGGGAGTAAAAAAACAGAAGGGACCCGTCTGGAAACAAAACGAGTCAAGAACCAGACTCACCACTGCTTCAGAAAATATGGGAAAAGCACAGTCAGCAAGCCACGAGGAGGGCCAGCGTCTGACGGACAGGGAGACTGCAGACCCCAGGAAGCGGTGGGAGAACACGGATTCTCTATGATTTCACATGGCTGATGCTCCCGCCCGGGTTCCCCTTCGCTGATGCTCCTCCTGTGCTCCACACTGGACACGATCCTGCCAAGCCACGCCCCCTGCTGGCCGTCAGTGAGGTGGGACCCACCACACTCTGGCCTCTTTCTCCACCCCTCTTGCTGCTGTCCATTTGCAAAGATCTCAGATGGCTGCACCATGTGTTCTGACCAGAGGGAGACTGCAACCACCTTTGCAAAGCTTATGACAGCGAGGGGAGTCACGCATGACTGACTCCACCTTGCCTCCAGCCTCACAGGCGGGCTGTCCTGCTCACGCTTGGGCATAGGCTAAACTGATCAGGGGAGAAATTTAGTTACAGAACAACAATAGTCCCTCCTAAAACTAAAGCCCTCCTTCCTTGGGGACCAAAAACGAATGAAAGGCCACGTGATTAGGACTTCGGGAGGAGCCAGAACTCTGCTAAAATATAGACATAGTTTCCATAATTCCTTATTGTTCAGAAGTCATATGACTAGAAGTCACACAATTTGTGCCTCCTCCAACTGCTTCTGTAGATAACATCACTATTGTAGGGCCTGAGATTGGTCTTTTCAGCTGTTTTCCAGATTTTTGCATTCTGCCAACCGACTGACCCTACCCAGACCCATGGCTCATGACTCAACTGGTCCTAGGCACTCCCACCTCCCCATCCAGAGGCAGACTCAGTGAGAGGATCGTTTTGTGCACCCTATGATTGCATCCCTAACCAATCAACAGCACCCACTCCCTGGTCCTCTGCCCACCAAATAATCCTTGAAAAACCCAACCCTCCCATTCTTCTGGGAGACTGATTTGAGTAGCAGCTCCTCCTCCCACGTGGCTGCATCAATTAAACCGCTTCTTTAGTGCAGTACCACAGTCTCGGCGAACTGGCTTTGTCTGTACAGTGGGTGGGAAGAACCCATCGGGCAACTGCAAGACAGTTCAGCATGCTTACTCATCACCCTGGAAATAAAACCTACTCGTAGGATCAAAGGGGCAAAGTTGTCCCATGTTATTCCCTTTTGGGGAGTTATCTGTTGGGTGTTTCTAGCCTGCTGCAAACTAGGATAAAGCAGAGGTCCTCGTGCGTCTCCTCCAGGACCTCATGCAAACACCCTGTCCTCCCTGAAGAACCCTGGACCTGCAGCCCTCCTCTCCTGTGACCTTGACAGTCACTTCATCCTCATCTCAGGGTGCTGCAAGCTGAATGTGCTGTGTTCACTTGCTGCACCACTGCCCCCATGCACACACACTCCTGCAGATGAGAGGCACCAAGGCAGAGAGTGAACTTTTCTGATTTGACGTTCCCTGCAGGTTCGTGCCTTGACACGCCACACAAATACAGTGTGCAGACACCAGTAAAAACAGAGACAGGGTGGGGACATAAAGGCCCAGACGTAAGAGTGGGTGAGAGTGCACTCTGGTTCATTTCACTCTGCAGTTGACTCCCAAGGTGAACCTAGTGAATTCTGCCTCAGAAGCCCTGGTTTCTTTGTCTCTGACACTGAATCCACAGTAGCCATGATCCACGTTTAGTGGATTACCAGTATTTTGAGGAATGTTAGTATCATTCTACAAAAAGTATTTTAAAAATTGTTTTCTATAATCAGGAAATTTCAGGAAACCCTGAGTAACAATGATTGATTATTGCAAAACTTCTCTGAAGCTTTCCCAACCAAATGTGTGCTCATCTCCAAGGTGAAAATAAAGTAGGGAACCTGCCCCAAATTTATGAGTCAGTTCAGCGGTTTTCAGTGATCAAATTGGTGTTCTGTCAAGTGCAATGTGGAAAAGGTCATACCGAGGGTGATTTAACTGGCATGTCCAGCGCAGTGCGGAAAAGGGAACACTCCAGGGTCATTTACTCGGCAGCCTCCAAAGGCTGGCACAGTGCATCTTACTTCTCCTCTGCGTTTCCAGCGCCTTCATTAGGCCTGAGACCTGGAAAAGGCCTAGGAGATCTTATTAACAGTGACATAGGGATAGGAGTAATTATGTTACAGTAATAGTTGGGTTTTGCATATTCTAAGCTTGACTCAGGCAAAGGCCAATAGAAATGGGCAAATATGGACTATTTCCTGGTCTTAAGACCCGGGCAACATGGAGCAGCCGGCTGAGAGTCAAAGGTGGCCAGGGAGTATTTGCCCCCAGATGCCTGCACTGGGAATGGTGAGGTCAGTGTCCTGTCCATCGCATGCCCAGGCATGAGGGAATGGGGCATAAAGCTGATCATCCCCACCAAAGCCAGGGGAGACTTAATGGTCCTGAGGCTAAGCTTTGAGAAGCTCAGCAAATGGCAGAAGTGGTAGGATTTCCCCCACAGGCTTCACCTGGATGCACTCCTATATCCCTAAGGGCATTCCCTAGTAAACTGTTGCAAAGGAGCAGACACGGAGATGCAGAGCCTAGTGTGGCGGGATGGGTGATGGGGCGAGGTGTCCCCAACCCGAACAAGGAAGGCCAGTCTGATTCCCCGGGTCTGCTGTGCTCGGGAGATGCGGCCCCTCAGCCCCTTGCTTGAACTCCTTTTGATGAGGTCAGCTGCCTCCCAAGAACAAGCTCTGGCAGCCTGAAAAAGCGTATGCAGAAGATCGTTCATTAAACCTACAAAGCGAACTGTCTGACCCGGCTGCAAGAAGGCGATTTCACAGGGTGCTGTTTTGGGGAGGTAAGGGACTTACCTGAGCTGTCAGTGGGAAAAAATGAGTCTCATTGAAGTTGAAATGGCACAGTCAGAAGCACTGAGGTCCAGTGCTGGTCAGCCCATGCCATGGCCAACATAAGGACTGTTGGAGAAGAGGAGGAGACGTGAACGGTATGCAGCTTCCCGCGCTGCCACGCACACCGCACGCATTGACTGGGTCCCTCAGTCCTCAGGCAGCCTCCACGGCAGGCTTTGCCATTCCTGTTCCCATTTCACAGTTGAAGAAGTGAGGTTCAGAGCTCTGAAGTTAACGGGGCTGGGGTTCAAGCTGGGCTGTCAAATGCTGAGGTACAGCCCCTGAGGACTTCATAAAAGTCACCCACTGTGGGAAGAGCTGCCACGGGGCATCATCTGTAGCATCTGGAAGGAACGCCAGTGATCCCACAGTCCCACAGTCATTTCCCTGAGATCTTAGGTCTCAAATGCCTTTGAAAATTCATTTTACACGGCTGTCTCCTCTGTTGTATTTCGATCCCCAGGGCGTGGTGTATGTGCTAGTTGCCATTTCTAGCCTCAGCCTACTTTACGTAGGCACCGAGTACATGCCGAATGAATCATTACACTTGTTCACTGAGCTTTTTTTGAGAACTCTGACTGGTTGAAGTATTTACTACTCACTCTGGGAACTTGAAACAAAAAGTGACTAAATGACAGAGGTTGGGCCTGAGAGCACAGGTTGCATCATGCTGGGTAAGGTCCCCCGTGCAGGGCACCATCCCTCACCCACTCACTCACTCATTCTTCCTTTCACTGGACTCTGTCAACTGGGGGTTCCCACGTGCCAGGCCCTGTGCAAGATGCTGGGTACACAGCAGTGAATGCTGACAATGGTCACGATAATAGTGCTTACCGTGTGCGATGCTCTAAGACTAACACACTTCACATCTAGGCACTCACAAACACGCAGCTATGCTGATTCAATCCCCTTCACAGCCCCAAAGGCAGGCACCACGTTACCCATCTGACTGATGGCAGCAACTTGCTGAAGGTCACACACTAATGAATGCCTAACGAGCTGGGGTTTTCTTCCTTGCAGGGCTCACAGTCCCATAGGGAAAATAAACAAAAAGCATGAGAAACAAAAGCTGGAAATGAAGAAAATAAAACCGGGTGGGAGGACAGGCATTTGCAGAAAGGGAGGTGGGGGGGTGACATGCAAACCAGGAACTGAGTCATGGAAATGACCCTATAGTCCTGTGAGAGAGTGCACCTGAGCCCAAGCTGGAGGGCAAGGAGCTGGGTGTATCAAAGCAGTGAGTGGTCAGCCCCACAGACGTGAGGAGCAGGGATGGGAGAACTTGAGACGGGAGACCAGCAAGGGAAAGACAGGCCCACACAGGCAAGGCCCACACAGGAAGGCCCACATGTGGCTGGTGTCTCTGCCATGAACTACCTTCTGCCAGGCTTCCTGGACCACCCCACAAGCCTCCCTGAGGCCAGGGCCACATCCAGAAACTTCACAGAGAGCTACACCCTTCACGCTGCTGTTTTAACTTAACAAGCTGTGGTGTGAAATGGAACTCAGCAAAGCATTCGTGTAATTTCATTAACTTTCTCATCTTCTCAGCTGGGCATCTGCAGTTAATAATGTGTGTTTGAGGAAAGAAAAATAAAAGGCATCAAAGGCCAGGTTGAGACAGGGCAGGGACGGGAGCTCTAGGCCAGTGGGTTGTGTTTTTTTTTTTTTTTTTTTTTTTTTTTTTTTTTTTTTTGAGTTTCTGTGCCAGGTGAGGCAGTGCACATCGCTCACTCAGCCGCCCCGGTCACGCCTCCTGCTCAGCTCCGAGTCTGGACTGGCCCCACGCCGGCTATTTTTTTTTTTTGTAGAGGTTTCTTGTTCTTCTGACCTCGTGTCCGCCCGCCTCCCAGGCTGGTTCAGCGTGAGCCGGGGGGTGGTTTCTGACGTGCGCTCCAGCTGCTGTCAGCTGACTGTAGCCGGTCCCCAGGCCCTGACTCAGGTGCCACCTGGCTGAGGACCTCCAGGGAGTCCTGCTGTGAATGAAAACCCATTGTGATAGGGGCATGCGTCCCCTTTGCCACCCCCTCCTCACACAGCTGCTTTGGGTCGGGGGCATGACAGCCTCCTGCTGAACCACAGCCCTGCCCCGTTTTGGGTGGGACAAGTCTGTTTCCATCTTGGAAGAACCGTCCACTCACCAAGGCATTTGGCAGCTACATACAAACAGAACTTTCAGTGAAATGTTGGAATGCCCATCCTGTCCCACTCCATGTGTGATGGCGTCTGGAACCCTTTCCAGCAGGTCTACTCAACATCAGTACAGCAATCTGGGCACAAGTCTCGGCCCTGCCCTCACCCAGGGCTGTGGGCACATCTGGGATGCTCAGAGGTGGGCAGGCAGGTGTCATCTCACAGGTGCAGATGTCGAGGCTCTGAGGACACTGTGACCACCCAGCCCACACACAATGGCGGAGGAAAGATCCTGGCCTTTTGTGGCCCACCCAGTTTTCCACCTCCCTCTATTTTCCCTGCATCCCCCTTCCTCTGCTCCTCTGCAGAGCATGGAGCCCCTTCTACACGTACGGGACAAGAGGGGCTGAGTGGGACCGTGGCTGAGAGAAGGCTGCCAGGCTGTGCCCTGTGGTGCAGTGGGTCTGGAGCGCGGGGAGGACAGCAGCGTCTGCAGGTAGGGCACCTGCCGTGAGCGCGTCCTCTTGCTGCCGGGTTATACTCATTGGTGAGGTCTGCCCCTTGCTGGAAGCCCTTCCGTGACTCCTGTCGTCCTCAGAAGGGTGACCCTAGAACTCCTGAGGGTGGCATTCAAGAACTTCCCAGCACCACAGATGCTCAAACTGTTTCCTCTCAGGGTCAAAACCACAATGCTGAAGTATCATCTCACCCCAGTTGTGATGACTTTCATCAAAAAGACAAAAAGTAACCAAGGGAACTCTTGACACTGTTGGTGGGAATGTAAACCAGTACAGCTACTGTGGAAAGCAGCGTGGAGGTTCCTCACAAAACTACAAACAGAACTGAAGTAGGAGGTGGGACTCGACTCCAGAGGTGGGGCTCGAACACCGGACCAAATTAAGGACGAGCTAAAACAGGGCTGGGGCGGAAGCAGCTTTCAATCAGACACGCCCACCAGTGCCATGGAAGTTTATCATTGCCATGGCAACACCGGGAGGTACCGCCCCTTTCCATGGCAATGACTCCATGACCCAAAAGTTGCTATGCCTTCCTTAGAAATTTCTGCATAAAGAATCCTTAATCCGTGTGAAGTTAAAAGTGGATTAAACCTGACTGCAAAACTGCCCCGAGCTGCTCTTCTCTTCTTACAGGGCACAGAGGGTAGCCCTGCTCTGCAGGAACAGTCTCAGAGCTGTAACATTGCCTCTTTAATAAAGCTGGTTTTGGCCGGGCGCAGTGGCTCACGCCTGTAATCCCAGCACTTTGGGATGCTGAGGTGGGCGGATCACGAGGTCGGAAATTCAAAACCAGCCTGGCCAACATGTTGAAACCCCGTCTCTACTAAAAATACAAAAATTAGCCGGGCGTGGTGGTGCGTGCCTGTAATCCCAGCTACTTTGGAGGCTGAGGCAGGAGAACTGCTTCAACCCAAGAGGCAGAGGCTGCAGTGAGCCGAGATCGCTCCACTGCACTCCAGCCTGGGTGACAACAGAGCAGGACTCCATCTCCAAATAAATAAAGCTGTTTTCTTCTTCCTTTGGCTTGCCCTTGAATTCTTTCCTGGGCAAAGGCAAGAACCCTTGCGGACTAAACTCCACCTTGGGGCTCACCTGCCCCACATCAGAACTACCATAAGATCCAGCAATCCCAACTCCTGGACATTTATCCAAAGGAAAGGAATCTGTATATCAAACCAATATCTGCAACCCCATGTTTATTCACAATAGTCAAGACATGGAATCAACCCAGGTGTCCAACAGCAGATGACTGGATAAAAAACGTGGTATATACACACAGTGGAATACTAGTCATCTGTAAAAAAAACGAAGTCCTGTCATTCATGGCAACATGGATGGAACTGGAGGACATTATGGTAAGTGAAATAAGCCAGGAACAGAAAGTTAAATACTGAATGTTCTCACTCACATGTGGAAACTTTAAAAAATGTTGATCTCATGAAAGTAAAAAGCAGAGCAGAGGATGTTAGAGGCTGGAAGCGGAGGGAGAGGGGACGGATACGGAGAGATTTTTTAAAGGAAATGGAATTACAGCTGGGTGGGAAAAATCAGTCCTATGGTTCTTTGGCACTGTAGGGTGACCATAGTTAACTATAATTCATAGTCTCAAATAGCTAGGAGGAGAAATGATCACGTTTGAGACGATGGATGTGATCTAATCCTTGATTCATTCTATGTACTGCAGCATCCCCGTGAACCCCACGAATATGTGCCATATTGTGTCAACTAAAAAAATAACAAAAAGTAATTGAGAACCCTAATGAATATTGTTTATCTATTGACATTTACCATGTTAAAGATGCAAATGGAGAACAATTTAAAATCCTAAGAGTATTAGTCTCTAGAGGGACAGGACTAATAGATGTATACATGAAAGGGAGTTTATTAAGTAGTATTGACTCACACGGTCACCAGGTGAAGTCCCACAGTAGGGCTGCAAGCTGAGGAACAAGGAAGCCAGTCTGATTCCCAAAACCTCAAAACTAGGGAAGCCGACAGTGCAGCCTTCAGTCTGTGGCCAAAGGCCCGAGAGCCCCTGGCAAACCGCTGGTGTAAATCCAAGAGTCCAAAAGCTGAAGGACTTGGAGTCCGATATTCAAGGGCAGGAGGCATCCAGCATGGGAGAAAGATGCAGGCCGGAGGACTCAGCCTTCCACATTTCTCTGCCTGCTTTTATCCCGGCCATGCTGGCAGCTGATTAGAAGGCGCCCACCCAGATTGAGGGTGGGTGGGCCTCTCCCAGGTCCACTGACTCAAATGTGAATCTCCCTTGGCAACACTCTCACAGACACACCCAGGAATAATCCTCTGCATCCTTCAATCCAATCAAGCTGACACTCAGTATTAACCATTACGTTAAGTAATTAACTAATTAGAGAAAACTAATAATGAATCCATTATGCTAATTAACATAATGGATTACGTTATGTTCATAACATAACATGTTATGAAAATAACTATATTTTCTTTAGAAACTGGTGACAGGAGTAGCATTGTTTAGATGTGTGAACGCTCCTGCTGCCTGGCTCGTGGGAAACAAGTTTCCCATGTGGAATTCTGTATTCAGTCTGCAGTGACATCACACGTCAGCTGCCTCTGCACACTTGTGAGAGAATGGGAGTGGAAAAGGCACTCAGCACTTCAGTCATACGAGGAAACCTGTTTGACCTAACCGTCAAGCAGATGATAGTAAGACAGGAGCCAGCGTCACTTACAAATCTTTAAGTACTCTCAATAGAAATCTTTAGTTCACATGATGTTTTACAAATACCTTATCCTAGTCTCCGTATCATTTGTGGAAGGGAAAGTTTAGATTTTATTATTATTTTTAAAAATTTATTATAGATATATTTATTATTAAATTTTAGTCAATTTTATTAATCTTTTGATCATGTGATTTTTCTATGTATTTTGTGAAATCCATGGAATGTATTCAAAATATATTTTCTTATATTTTCATATAAAGAGTCTTGCTATATTTATAAAGTTTCTCAGTCCACCTGAAAATAACCTTTGTGTATGTCTTGAAGAAGAGATCTAAAGGTATCTTTTTTCCAAATGAAGAGCCAATTGCCCAAACGATTGGGCAATTTATTTATTTTCTAATAGACTAAGTTTCGACACATAAGAGGGTCTTCTTTGGTGCTCTGTACTCTTTTCCGTTGGTCTATTTGTCTCTTCTACAAAGATATCATGTGGCTGTAATTGCAATGGATTTATATGGTGTGTTTACATCTGGTATAATGTATCCTCTGAACTTACTTTTTCTCCTTTAAAATTATCTTGGTTATTCTTGCCCAGTATTGTTTTTGGAGTCAGCCAGTCAAGTTTTAAAAAACACGTAAACAGATGCATGTGAACGTGTCCCCATGGGTGTGTGCTTGGTGGGAACTGCATCGAATTCATCACCTTACTTGGGGAGACTTGGTCACTCTACCATGCAGGTCTCACCACACCTCCCCATTTATAGACATCTTTAAAAATATTCTTCACTGATATTTTCATTTTTTCCTAAAGTTATTACACTTGTCTTACTTGATGTATTCCTAGGTAACTGATAACTTTTGTTGATGTCAAATGAAATTGTTTGCTTTTTATAATTATGAATTGGGTACTGCGGATAGTTTTGTTTACTGGTCTTGTGTCCAGTTGAACTCTCTTATTTGTTATGACTTTTAAAATGTAGATTTTCATAGTGTCATTAAAGAATGACGGTTTCCTCTTATTCCTGACCCATTGTTCCACATATAGTTCATTTTCTTGCATTATTGCACAAGCCGGTAACTCTACCAGAGGTTGCATAGAAAGGGTAGAAGGGCATATATTTACCTTGCTCCTACCTCCCAAAGGGAGTTTCTGAAGCTTCACTCTCACATGTGATGGCTGCTTTTTCTAGTCTGTGATTTAGATGCCGCTCTTGCATCAGCTTAGCCATGGATTTTTTTTTTTTTTAATGAAGTCTCACCCTGTTGCCCAGCCTGGAGTGCAGTCGTGCAATCTTAGCTACTACAGGTCTAAGTGCTTTTTATGAACCCCAAGTGCAGCAGGTGGGAGGAGACTCTGGCTATGCACAGAGTTTGCTGGTGGGAGGACAGAGCCAGGAACTCTGTGTGTGTCAGTAAAATGTTGGGGTGACAGTCACCTGGGGGGAAAGCCATCACAGAGGCACTGACATGAGCTGTGTGCATTGGGCAGTCTCTCCACCTCCATGGGCCTCAGCATGCTCTCAGGTGTGAGGGTCAGTGGTCCCCGTGGCCTACTGCCACATTCATTGAAATGCTACATGTCCAAAATATGCTATTTATTGGGGGGGATAAAGGGAAAGAAATATACTTTGCACATATTTCATATGGAAGACAACAGTGATAATGCTTCAGTTAGTGCGTTGGAGATGCCAGGCTGATTGTAAATGAAACTGTGCTGGGATCTCAGCTCTGCACCATAATTGCACTAAGTCTTTTGAATAGAAATCACTTTATCAAAGTTGTGATTTAGCGAGGAGAGATTGCTAATGTTTTTTGCAATGGAGTCTGTTGCCTTATCACATCACAGATTTTGTTACAAATGCATGCCAGGTGACCTATCAAGTCGTAAGGCTGCAGTAACTCACCTGGCTGGTGTAGAGGACTGTAATTCTAACACTGCCATCCCTGTGGTAAGGGGAAAGGTTGCTTCTCTGTGAACAGAGTGGCTGTGTCCAGGTTGCTGACCCCAAGGACGTGGGTTCCAGTGGACACAGTGAGCCAGGCTGTGGGTTACACAGCATGAACCATGATGGTGGGCTCTCTTCCTCTTAGGACTCAACAGGCCCAGGGCCCTCTGGAAGCACACTCTGGAAGCTGTCCTTCTGCTCTGTTGAGGGGTAAAGAGTCAGTGAATCACCTGCCATCCCTCTAGTCCTTACTCAATTTCCATCCAACACTATAGATGGGGCCTCGTTATACAGATGCAGAAACAGAGACCCCGAGAGAGGTGTGGCCAGACTGAGGCCCACAGTGAGTTCGTGATAAGGTAGGACCAGAGCCTGGGTCTCAGGCCCATGGTGGTGTCTGTGACGCCACTAGGTCAGTCCTCTGTAACCTGCTTCAAGGGAAACAGGGTGGGGCCACACTCCCCGCAGCTCGGTCTGACCCTGTGGGTCTGTGGCCTGAGAGCAGGACACACGCACCAGAAGAGGTGACCCGGATCCTGTGGTCCACTCTGAGCCCGTGTCCCCCACCCCGCAGGCAGGAGGGCCACTGCTTCCTGATTAAAGGAAAGGTGAGTTACTTAGCACTCATTAACTCATGAAGTCAAAGGTAATCAAGACCGGATTGAACTTCCATCCAATTGACTTAAACACTCTCATGTTTAAAAATTCGTATGGGAAAAATAATGCAAGAACATAATTTTTAAAAAAAATTTTTTAAAAAAGAATGTGCAAAAGTGGTGTAAAACTGCTAATTGTTCTTGATGCGAGCTGCAACTTCAGCCTCACTGTGGCTGCTCCCTGACGGATGCTGAATGGCGGTGGGGCTTTGGAGCTCGCTGAGGGTTCCCGCCTGTATCTGCTTTCCCTCCAGTCACATCATTTTAAGAAGGGAAACTGCCCCCCATTCCCTGCCTCCCTGCTTCCTTTGTGGTCCTTGGAAAAAAAAAATTCCACGAAGAAACTAGTCTGTGCTGCCGGGGTAAGGACAGTGTTTTCCCTGGAGGAGGCCACACTGGAGGGACCACAGAGGCACTGAGGTCAGCTCACACCCTGCTCCAGTGTCTGGGTAATGGCCACAGGGTGAGCTTGGGTTTCGAAATCTACTGAGCACTTTGCTGTAAGTGCCTGATACTTCAATGACGCGTATGAAATTATATTATCAGAAGCCAAACTTGGTTTGTTTCCATTGGGTTTTGAAGGTCTATTTTATTCCTATCCCTTCCTTTTTCTTGACATTTTCTCCTCTTCTTTAACTAAAAAAACCTCTACGTGTTTGAAAGACTCTCAGGTCTTCAGGATAAAATGGGAATTGATGCTTTAAGCTTTGTCCCTTCCTGCAGTGGGGTTCACAGTCCCCTTTCAGAGAACTGCTTGGTCAAGGGTAGTTACGGGAGTTTAGCATCAGCTTGGGCAGCCTTCCCTGCTTCATGAGGTGACCCGCTGGGGACGGATCACGTGAACACACGTCCTCATCTCTGACGCCCTGAGGCCTTAAGCTGCAAGTGCAAAGAGAGCACGTCCTGTGAAGTCTGGGCTGGCGCTGTCCTCAGGTGGGAGGCGGCAGGGATGCCCACAGCGCCCGCTCCTGGTGCCTGGCAGCTCAGACCATAGCTAGGATTTATCACAACACCTAGGAAAATTCTCTAGGATTTTTGCGCCCAACTCACACTCTCTGCATCCGAGACTCAAACAGTGTCCCCCGCCTTATGCCCTGTCACCCTGTTCTCTTCTGCATCCAGCCTCAGTTGTTCCTCCTGACCCAGCCCCTGCTTCAGTCCAGGACCACCTGAAGCCTCCCCTCTGGGTGCCAGCACTTCCCTCCGTCACGATCTGCACTCCTGCTTTTTCTCTCCTGATTTCCCCTCCTGGCACTCCTCACCATCTAGAACAGTGTTCACTTCTGTTTTGCTGTGTTGTCTGGCTGTCCTGTATGTGTCTGAGCTCATGAGGGATATTGCAACCCTATACCCAGGAGAGCGTCTGGCAGAAAGCAGGTGCTGAGCAAATAGGCAACACGTAAGTAAGCAAGTGAGCCAGAGAGTACAGGCAGCACCCATATGCCACAGCTTCCCGTGCGGCTCTACTAGAATCACTCTGCTGCACGGCCAAGGCCTCCCCTCCCTGTGTTGGTGTCCCCAGCTCCATGGCCAAGGTGTTGCCTCCTGCTGAACGATTCTGAGATGCCTGAACACCATGTGGTTAATCCCAGAGGAAAGTTTCACCGTTGGAATCAAGGCCCCGGCAGGAACTCAGAACGGGGCCTTTGTCAGCTGCCCTCATCTCCCTTTGGCGAGAGAGCACATCGAAGGCCCAGAGTCCACCCATGAGAGCGGCGCCGGGCAACACACATAACTGCTGAATGAACGAGTGAACCATGAACAAACTCTGGAGGGAGAGTCCGTAGGGCTGGCCCGGTCTCTCAATTGCCCTGTGCTGTGAGTGCTGGCCCCCAAAGGGTTCTGCTGGGCCTTCTCTGACCTCCTCAGGCTCAGCGGCGCCGGATCATGACATTCCCACTCATGCCAGCTCTCCCTGGGTGAGTCTCTCAGATGGTTAGTGCCAACAATCCTTGACTCCAGCTCTGTTTCTTGTGTAATTCAAAATAAGCACAACCCTTTATATCTGATTATTGTCCCCATTTTAACAGGAGGAAAAGCACAGACAGGTTTAGTTACCTGTCCAGGAGCACACAGTGAGCACTGGCAGAGCCAACATACTTTTCCCCAGTCTGACCCCAGAGCTGGGCCTCTAGCCAGGGTACCGCACACACTGTGCAACACGGCGGGGACAAGGTCTCTTGTGCAATGTGAGGCTGGGTGGGGTGAGCCAGGCCCGACACACAGGCCACGTGGAGAGGCCCAATGTGAGGCCAGAAGCAGGGGCATCTCCAAGGAAGATCAGCCCCAGGCTGCATCCCTGCGCCTCCTGGTCTCCCCAGCCCTCCCCAGACAGGCAAGGCATGGGAAGGCTACGACTGACCATGGCAGGCTGGGTGCTGGGGGCCCAGGGAAGAGGTGGGGGCTGTACCTCCACGCAGCCCCCTAGGCGGTGGCCTTGGAGATCTCAGCAGCAGCAGGGCTGTGTCCCTCCCTGCACACCCACACTTCTCTCTGGGCACGTGGTGCCTGGGCAGGCAGAGGGTCTCTTCCTCTTGCTGGCCACTCCTGGTGTTTCCCCAGTGCCACTCCTCTCCAAGCCCTACGCCTGGGTTTCAGAAGGGAGGATGGCGTTACTGCAGTCTGGAGGCCCCTGTGCCAAGGTCTTTCAGGACCCGTAGGATCATCTTGGAGAAGAATCGTCTGTGCACACACAGCCACAGGGAGGCCAGATGACTCTGGGTTCAAGAGATGCCTCTAGGGATGCATCAATCTCCAATGATTTCCCAGTCATTTCAGAGCCAAGATGAGAATCCAAATGCTTGTTTACTGCAGTGAGCTTTCAGTTTAGTTTCTTATTAAATATAACTATGCATGATAGGCAACCCCATTCCCACTCCAAAGCTGCAAGCATATTGCAAGTACCAGTTTATCTGTTGGGTAGGCAGAGGCGTTTAGCAGCATCATTTCAGAAGTGGAAGGAGAGTTTTCCCCACACTGTCCTGCAGGAAGCTTGGCAGAGCCCAGATGCACTTCCTGGATGCTGCCCAGCATCATGGCAGGAAAACGGGTTCAGAGGCACAGGCTGAGGCCTGGGGGACTCCACAGACAACTAGGACAGCTCTGACGTTTGCTTCCCTCTTGCCCACCTGCTTTGCAAGGATGCACAGAGGACAGCAGTAACATGCATGAAAATGAACCACACCCTGTGCTGGCGTCCCACTTAGCTGGTGGGGTCTACGGTGAGAGAATTGGCATGTATGTGTCCTGGGCCAGCAGCTGTCCTCAGCATGGACACTGAGCTCAGGTCCAGAGCAGCTAATTGATGTCAGCTCTGTGAGTTGCCTCTGACCAGCCAATCTGAGCAGCATGTTCATTAGAACATCTTTGCATTTGGGGGGACCAGAAGTGAGCTGATCTGCATATAGGCCAGCCTCTCTGCATAGGGCACAGCTTATGTACAAAGAGCCCATTATGTGTGCACATGGAACAGTCACTCTGCAAATAGAGCAGCTGTCCCCACATGGGCCACTGCTTAGACCAAGCTTCTCCAACCTGCAGTCTGCGGGCTGCATGAAGCCAGATGCAGCTTCGAATGGGACCCAACACAAAATCGTAACATTTCTTAAAACTGTGAGACTTTCTTCACGATTGTTTTAGCTCATCATCAGCTATCATTAGTGTTCATGTATTTTATGTGTGGTCAAAGACAATTCTTCTTCTTCCAATGCGGCTCAGGGAAGCCAAAAGATTGGACACCCCTGATCTAGATGCAAGATACTATTTTGGAAGATGGTGTTAGTGATAATTATTTCAATCCCTGGCAGGGGGCCCTGAACATGCCACTCCTCTCAGAGTTCCTGCAGTCTTCCTGGGGGTGGCACCTTCAGCTTGTTCTGTGCCCATCAGCATTATCAGCCCAGTGCTTGGGCACCTGTAAGGCATCTCCTGTTCATTCCAGGCTGCCAGGGTGACAGAGGCTTGTGTTTTACGATGTACCGAGGGTTTATTTTAATCAGGTATGATAAGATGACAAACATGGAGACAACTGTCTTGAAAGGAGAGTTTATTATTTACGGTTCCCAAGAGGAGGGGGCATGGCCTACCAGGCAAGGCCATGCGGGAAAGCACCAGCTCAGCTAGGAGGCAGCAGGAGTGAGGGGTGAGCAGGCCCAGAGCCTTTACCATGGGAACGAGCTGGGGAGGTGCGGTGATCAGCTGAGCAGGCCTGGGGCTGGACCTTCCAGCAATTGTGGAGGGCTCTGGGCTGCAGGTGTGGCCTCTAGTTGTCTGGTTCCTGGCCCTGGGTGATTTAGCGTAGAGAAACACTGGCCTGGGAGTGCGGGAGCCCATATAGGAGGTGGCTGGGGCCAAGGCTTGCATTGGGCGGTTTGCACATGAAAGGCACACTCACCAGGGAGTCCCCAGGAATTAGCTACCCCCGGGAGAGGTAGTTCCTTCTCTGGTCAGTGACGCCCCAGGATGTCAGAGCACATTTTAAAAATATGATTAATACAACTTGGAGGAAGCATACGGGGTTTGGGGGATGCCGTTCAGACCTCACACTGGTCCAAGCCTTCTGCCTTCCCGGGACTTCTCCACCTCTCCACCAGGTGACAATGGGCGACAGAGACTGGGTCTTGGGACCCGCTTCTTCCCCCGCACTCCTGACCCCACCAGAAAACACCATTTGCTGTGTGATCTCTGGGCAGTGGAGGTCGTGCTGTGGGAGGGGCAGCTCTGTTCTTGGGCTCCTTCTACTGGGAGCCCTCAGGCTCCGAGCCCACATCCCTCCCACCTCCCATCTCCACACCTTCTCCTGTCATTATTTAAATGAGAGTATTATGCAAATGTAATGCAAAAATGTAGTTCAACAAATCTGTTCTTATCCACACAGGGGCAGCTAATTTATGGAGCTCAGACTCAGTCTAGGTTCCTTCTTCGGGTAATGCTGTTTTTGGAACCCCAGACAAAGTAACAGCAACTCCAAGATTGTCACAGAAGGTTCCTTTGATGACTCCAAGCTCCCCCAGACCTGGTGGAAACTCAGACTCCTTGGCTAACGCTGCCATGGGAGTAGAGCCCACCAGAAGCCCCCTACACGCCACATGGGGAGAGCTGGGACCCACGCCCTACTGGCTAGAAACTGGTACATCCTGAGGGACCTGAGTCAACAAGGGGCCGGGGCTGAGCCGGGCCCTGACGGGAACCCGGGACCTCATGGGGGAGCGTCTGGGCAGGGCTGGGATGAACGAGGAGACACCAGCAAAGAGGATGTCGAGAACAATTCCTGGGGAGAAAATTATGGTCTCACTACCTCCTTCGAAGTGGCCTGATCTCGAGGAAGCCGGGACCGGAGAAACATAATCGGAGCATCTCGTGCATCAGGTTTTCGTACTGACCATGAAGCACCAAGTGGAAGCAAGCCTCGCGCTGGGAGGATAAGGCTCTCGGCATTTCCTTGTGGATTTATTTGCTCAGCATCAGTGCCCTGTCAAGCCACCCAGGGGACAGAGCTTCCGGCTCAGGGACCACGGCTGGCTCAGCACAGGCAGCCTCTGGAGATGAGCGGGAACCAGCGGATGCCCTTTGATCCCTGCTGGCCACGATGGGTGGCAGAGTCCCAGGTGGAGGTACTTTATAAAGAGGTTGCTGGTTTTATTTTTCTCTAAATTGTTTTTCGAGGAGCTTTTCCATAAGCCCAGGCCCTGGGTTCACACCATCACTGGGGCAGAAGCCTCGTCCCTGCCTTGTCTGATGGGGTCTTTACACCTTCCTCGGTCACTGATGTCGGGTGCTATTGTTCCTGCTCGGCCAATGTCTGGACTGAGTCCCGAGCCTCATTCCATGGGCGGTGGCTCTGTCTCCAGGTGGGGCACATGGAGGCCAAGTCCCAGGGCAAGGCCCACGGTGGGCCTGGTCTTACTGGTGGTGAGTCAGCTGGGCCGGCTGAGAGAGAAGAAAATGAGCGGAACCAGGAACACGACAGGTGGAGGATGGGCAGGAGCCAGGGTGGCCTCCTCAGGTAGAGATCTTGAGGGCCATTTCTCACCCACATCCCTCCACAAATCTGCCCACGGCTCCCGATAGCCACGCTCTGCAGGACCTGCCCTTTCAAACTCCAGGGCAAGCTCCAGATATCAGCACACTCACCATCTAAAGGGAGCTTGCTTAGCAGTGAATAAGTGCCCGGGACCCTGTGGGCTCAGGAGACCCCCATGTGGCTTTCCTGCTCCCTTGGGTGGGGGAGGCTGACGCCTGTGGGTCTGCACCGATCTGCTCCCCGTGTCCCTCCTCACCTCCCAGGCCCCTTCCCCCACGTGCCTGGCCCCACTGCCCACCCGCCAGGTGCCGGCCTTGGAGTTTGGGGGAATGTGCCTTGCTGCCATTTCTGAACCTGAGGGAGCTTATCTTTCTTCTGAGAGCCCTGTTCTAGGTAGGCGAGCTCCTGTAGACTTTACTGCCATTTGTTCAAGCTCTAATTACGGAAGGGACCTTTAGTGAAAAGAGCTTGGTGCTGAGGTGTAATTCTCTGAGCACACGGGCCCTGAGAGCAGCCTTGCAATGACAGGATTTTCCGGCTCGAAGAAGCCGTCCCCGAGTCCTTTCCACTGGTCTTGGAAGGGAAGAGTCTGTGTCTCGGTGATGGAGGGTGTCTTTGTGGATAAATGAGGCCTCTTTGTGCACGGCCTGCCCAGCAGAGGCCACAGGCCGGAGACATGCAGATCTCGGACACCTTCCACCTCTGGGGTCAGGGCTGGGACCAGAGGAGATGCCGAGGCCAAGACTAAAGCCCCCCAAAGGTCTTCTGGGCAACTCCCCATGCAGGGCTCAAAGTCTCCCTGTGATCCCTCCCAGAGGGCTCTGCCTGCACTCCCAGGGCCAGGGACAGCCCCCACACTCTCCTCCCCACACCAGTTCCTCTGCCACCCTCATGGGGCCCAACCACTCCCTGCAGCTTGGGGAGTCCAAGGCCCCCCCTTCCCTGAGTGACAGGAGGGGCCCCTGAGCCAGGGCCTTCGAACAGCCGTCCCGGGGCCTGGGGTCTGTGGACGGGTCGCGTCCTCCCTCCTTCCTTTCTGCATTCCCATTTCTAAAGGAAAGGGGTGGAGACCCTATCCGGCTCTCCAGGTCTACCTCCCGACAGCCTTGGAGGGGCATCCTGGGGGGAGATTATGAACAGGATGGGACGCTGCTGTCTTTGTGGAAGCCCAGCCTCCTCCTCAAAGACCCTGTGATCCCGTGTCTGACTTGTAGGTGTCCATGTCCCCCTCCCCACCAGGCTGTGCACTCCTTGAGGGTAGGAGTCCCCCATCCAGCTCCTTTCTGGGACCCAGAGCTCACTTCAGGGCTCAGCACGAAGTAGATGGCCTGAGATAAGCAGACAAGTAGATGGCACTGCTGCCAGGCCCACGGGGATCACAGGGCTGCCCACGTGCTCCACAAAACACACAGGCACTGACGTGATGGCACGGCACCACCAGGCTCTTTCAGGAGGGGACTCAGAGTCCTGAACTGCCCCATGCACGCAGTCGTGAGGAAAGAGCTGGGCCTGCTCAGCTTCTCCTAGACGTGCAGAGAACACAGTGACCAGAGCTCCTGGCAGTGCCCACCTGCGGTCAGCCTGGGAGAAGGGGGGCCTTGTCCTCGATGACAGTGGTTCGTGCGCACTGGCTGTTTCTGGAGTCCAGAGAAAAAAATCCATTCTTTAGGTAACAAACAGAGGCGTCTCTGCTGCTTGACACAGAGCAATGCTAGGTGTGGGGTGGTCAGTGGCCAGGACCTGGGTCTGGGGACAGCAGTGCCCAGTCTAAGACAGAGGCCAGGCTGGCCACATCAGTGAGCAGCAGAAGGCCCCCCGGAAAGCTGTCTCTGGTCCAGCAGCGAGGAGCCTTCACAGGTAGGAGCCACCAAGCACAGTGACCACGTGCTCTGCTCTCCAGCCTGTGTCATATCCGAGGGGCAGTTTGCCAACTCTCCGAGGCCAGGAGGCCATGCATCCGCTTCACCTCCTGCTCTGGCCATGATTTCTGTCATCCCCGATCTGACTCTCACCACTATCGGGCACCCTGAAAGGGACGGCGTTCAGGGATGGTAAATGCTAGCCCCATGGGCAGGGGCTTCCTGGCCTGTGCCATGTGACCCTCCCTGCCACAGCTGCCTGGATCTGACCCAGCTCTGCCCATCAGAGCCCTGGGCCAGGAGTTTGGACTGGGGGAGCAGGTCATCAGTCACACCCTTGGCAGGACCTGACCTGGGAGCCATCTGTGTGTGGGGAGCTGCCTCATGCCCCTGTGAACACAGAAGGGCATCATGGGGCTACCCTGGGGGCTGGGCTCAATCCTGAGGTCAGGCCCAAACTAAGCTGGGCAGCCCAGTGTCAGCTGCAAGAACCCTCTTCATCTTCCTCATTCCTACATGACTTTCTGGTGTAGGCCATGGGGTCGGATGGGGTAAAAAAACACAGGCCCCATTCTATCCCTCTGCTGATCCACACATGGACATATGTACACCCCAGGGCTCTGAGATGCCAGGAGGGTGTAGAGAAGACAGGTGGCCCTTTGCCCCTGCAGTCAGGCAGCACCTGTCCACTACGAATGCTGCAGCCAGCTGGTTCCAGTGTCTGTTACTCAGCTAGTGCGTTTGCCAGTGCTTTTCAGTGTCACCATCGTGGCAGCCTCTGCCATTGAGAACAGTTTAACACAGGAGAAAGACGTTGCAGGGCCCTATCCCCGTAGAGGTCTGCCTTCCCTGCCAGCTTTACCCAGCGCGGCCGTGGGAACTGCAGAACCAGGCTCCCAGAAGGATGCAGAGCGACCGACCACTGCTCCCCGGGGAAAAGCATTTCCTTCCTTCTCCTGCAGCCCTCTCTCACCTTCCTGGGGCAGGGAAGGGATGCTGATGTGCTGAGATGGGGTTTTCTGCCTGTTAGAATTACTGGGGAAAACAGCTTCCTGTTTTTGCAAGGAAACAACATGGTTCATGGCAGCAAGTTGTGTTTTCAGGGGCTCCAGAAAGACGTCAGCCTGTTATAAAAGAATCAGGCCAATGCTCAGGACCCGTCACTAAGGAATAAGCCAGCAGCTCTCCACGAGGGGGCACAGCTGGCTCTTCCCTTCTCACCTCCAGAGGCTGAGGCATCTTGCTGGCTTGAGGCAGCCAGGCCCCAGGCGGGAGCTGCAGTGCAGGGGCAGGCCCGGGGGCCTGATTATCATGGGAGGAGAAATGCATCGTATATTTGTCCCCCCAGAGTGACGCTGGAGAAAAGACGCCCCAGGTCTCTCCCTTGCCCCTCTATTCCCCACCAACCCAGCTGCCCCGGCAGAGGGACAAAGGCCTGGTGATGCCTCTGTCCTGGGGACAGTGAGTGATGGGCAGGGGCCCAGCGGGTTCGTCACCACTGGGATCAGACACAGGCAGACTCCCAGGTATCCAATAATGAGTCTCATGACCAGCAGGGGGTAAGGGGTGTTGGGTGTGTGTTTCTGTGCTTGTGTGTGTGAATTCCAAGGATCTTTCTTAAATTCTGGACGCCTGGGGGGCCAGGGCTGCCACTTTCCACCGTTTCTGAGAGCACACACTCCCCCTCCTCTCAGCCCCCTCCCTTCTTCTTGCTCCATGCTCCACACTCCCGGTCCCTTCAGTTCAGGCCTGGAGGAGTCGCCCCTCCTGGAGCTGCTGAAGGGTGGGGAGGCAGCTCCCCCACTTTCCAGAGAAGCCAGGAGCAGACATTCCTCTCAGAGCTCTCAGTGCCTGGTGGGGCAGGGCCCTTTAATCACCCCAGGAAAGACAGCAAGGACGTGAGTCTCTGCTTAGTTATTATCTGGGTCTCTGTGGTCCAGCCGGGGAAGGGGTGGAGGCGGCATGTTCCCTGCTGTGGCCAAACAAGGCCACTGGGCCCCGGGTGCTGGCCTGCCAGGTGCTGTGGGGTCTGCCCCGTGCATCTCGTGCAGAGGTGCTCCCCAGGCCCCACTGGACCACGGCTAAGGCTGAGCTTCAATTCGTTTGTATAAAAGCAGATTTCAGGTGTACTAACTGAACAAGACGATGCTTTTAAAAGTCAAGAGTGGCAACAAAAGAGCAAGGGGCCACGCCCCAAGGTCCGACCTGAACACCTCCCATAAGTGACAGCAACACAGGAGACTTAAGGGTAGGAATTCAACGGACACGTCCTTCAGCCAAGATGTGGCATTTCTGTCTGTAATATGAACACATCCTTATATGATAGGGGTTAGTAAACACCCCCCATTCCTCAGGTGGGGACAGTCACATGCTTGCAGGACGATTTTCGTATTACGGGGCTGAGACCAGTGAGGCAGTGATCTTGGAAGCTGCCGTTAGTCACAATCTGGGCAAGTTACTACAGTGTGCAGTGTTACCCCTCAGCTCTGGGGTTCTTTGAGCCCCGCCGGCGTGACCTTGCTGACCCTCTCTGATTGGGGCCAGGCTGTGGGTGTTCCCGGCCATCGGAGCTGCCGGGGGACCCTGAAAAGCAGCTTTTGCAACTGTGTCATCATAGAGAAAAGGAAGCCGAGGCCACTCTCCATAGCTGGGGGCACAGTCAGGTGAGAATTCTAATCCCTTGAGCCTTTCCCCGCACTCTGGTCCTGAGCCAACGCTGCTGACTCACTGGTGAGGTCCCCCCACCCTGACCACTTCAGTTTCTCTCCCTGCTGTGCTGGTGCCCTGAGACAGGTCGCTGCTGCATCGAGTCACAAGTGCTTCTGAGCACAGAGAGGACTTCCAAGCACTGTGGTTGAGGGAGGCCAGGGGCCATCCAAGGGGCTGGGGAGACTCCGGGATCCAGGCCCAGACAGAGCCTGTTCCCAGACAAGAACCATGGGTGGCGCCCTTCACTCTCCTCCATGGAAACTGCATCCAAAGCAAGAAACTTCCGTTTGAGACCACACTGAACAAGCAAGGGCCATTACATTTTATTCTGAAATGGCCCCTGGAGAAAGAAGGGAAGCAAATTGCACAAGTGGGCGTCCATCTCCTTCTACCCGGCCACGGTCACTGTGGTGCTTGGCCAGGCTCCCGGTGACGTGAGGCAAATGTCTGTTGGCAAAACCAGCCCACACACTCTGTCCATTGCAGACGGTCACCCAGAGCTGGGAGGGGCACTAGGGTCCTGAGCCCGGCTTCTACAGGCACAATGAGTGTCATTTAACATCTCTGACCACGTCTCATCTTTTCTCCAAGATGCTCTCTAATGCTGGGTCAAATTAACAGTAAACAGCGTCTTCCAAGCTGAAAACAAGTGCATCTCACTTGACATTCCACATCAGCACCATCCCTCACCTCAGCTGTGTGGAGGCTGCACTCTTGAGACAGCAGTGCCGCTCAGGAGAGAGCGAAGGCAGCGGCCAGCCCTCTCCTGCCTGTGCACTCGGGGAATCTGCCAGTTGTGACCTGGCCTGGCTGCAGAAGGCGCCTTGCTCTGCTCTGACCATGGTGGAGCGCGGGGTCTCCTGGGATGGGCATTTCTTGTTTCCTGGGAGGTCAGGGGGCATGAGCCGCACTGAGCAGTGGAGGGCCTGTGCCTGGGCAGAGGGGGGGACAAGGACACTGGCAGCACCTGCCAGCGGATGTACCCATCACGCACCACGGCCCCAGGCCGGCAGATGTACCCATCACACATCACAGCCCCAGGCCCGGGCCCGCTAACTACTTCGCTGCCGAACAGTGCCCCATGGGGAGGAAAAATGCCAGGCACACTGTGCACAGAGCACACTGCGCCGAGAGCTGGCACCCCACAAGTGTGTGGGTACAGAGTGGGGCGGGGGGAGTACCCACTCACGAGGGGACCTCCAGGGTCGTCGTGACTGTCTGCGGCTCTTCCTTCCTCGTCCATTTCAGAGCCTCCCCGCACATGAGGACCCACCATCTTCCCTTTCCAATTGTGCCTGTGGGAGGGAGGAAGGGAGTCGCAGCACCAGGGCCATCTCTCAGCGTGGGGCACATACGGTGCTCCTTTTGCGCGGTTCTCCCTCGCTACTGGTCCATCAGATGACGGTTGGATTCCTCAGCAGAGGCGCCTGCAGACTTGGTGCCGGGGCACCCATCATGTGTGTGATGAAGGCAGCACAGGGACTGGCTCTCGGCCCTGCCTCCTCAGTGGGTGAAAGTCCACGTGGGTGGAGTGGGGCTGCCACGGCACAAGCCTCTCGCTGTGTCATTGTTCTTGAAATCCGCACCCACTTGCCACTCAGCAGCTGGGGCTGGGATGGACAGACCTGGCAGAAATGCTCAGCATTGGGAGAAATGAGCAGAGGTACATGGAGACGGAGGGAGAGACGTGCTCCAGAGGTGCAGTGTCCTCCCCACAGAAGGGAGAGGATGAGCACCTACCTACCGAATCCTGGCTCTGCTGAGACAGCCACAACGTTTACAAAGGTTTATCTGATCTAATTTCCATCTGGTTTTCAGTTGAGGTGTGGGTAAATTTCTTTTAGGCAGGTCACTCGGAGCAAAGTGGCTAAGTGGGCACTGAAGTAACATCAGAACTTTTTTGTTTTTTCTTTTGTTGTTTTGGACAGCACTGATCATTCCATGCATTTATGTTTTCAGCAAAGGGCAGCTATTATTCAGCTTGCTCAGTACCCACCTTGCCCCATCCTTTCTGGAGCCAACGATACCTTTCTTTTTCAGGGAGCATCCTCCGAGCCCCGCGCTGGCCTCAACCAGGGAAAGTGCTCTGCTACCCTCTCCGAGGACAGTTGGTTCTTGGGAGGGTCTGCCCCACACTGGGCCAGCCACGAACCTTCCTTGGGAATTTCTGATTTAGAACCAACAGCCAAGGCTCATCCACCCCTGGGGTGACCAATACACATTACAGACCAGGAGTCAGAGGACTGGTTGATTTAAAACAGCAACAAAACTGCGTCTGGACCAGCAGCTGCAACTAGAGTGACTCTTGGTTAAGTTTATGATGATCCTCAGTCCTTCTCCGCTGTCTCCCTTCTGTGCAGGCCGAGGAGGTGAGCTGTATGGAGATGTGGTAGGAATCCCACCCCTGCCTCCTCAAGTCTGTGATGGTGACCCTCATCTCTGCAGTCCTCCAGGGATGCGGTATTGTGTTTAGTTTGCTATTTTCATGGGAAGACTCAGTTCCAGTGGCCTCTGGTTGGCCTTTCTGACCATAACAGCCCTCGCTCTGTGGCCCAGAGTGCCAATGTGAGGATTTTGCCCATTGTTGAATATGTCAATTCAAGTCATGAATTTGGGAACTGGGGAAGTAACCACAGGGTGGACCCAGTGGGCCCCGCTGCACATCAAACCTGAGCCAAAACTCTGCTGACCCAAAAGTCCCCACCCTGACCGTGAACCACAGTGACATTTGGGGTTTCCAGGAGCTGGTGTCACTTCAGAGCCAGTGTCCAGTAACGCTTGGAGAGCCTGATCAGTTCCCTTCCGCAGTGGAGACAGCGGCCACCGTGTCTTCAGGGAAGGCTGGGAGGAAGACGAAGCCTCTATGGTTTCACCAGGTGGCGGGTCCTTCCTCCAGGGGCTCTGGGTCTGTGAACTGGTTTAAGTCTGAGAATTGAGATGCTGTGACTCTATTGTGGTGACACAAGTCAGACTTCTGTTCGTCAGGCCTACAGCATGGATCTGTGGCCAACACATTGGCCAAAATATTCCTGTTAAAACAGGTCAGGGAATGCCAGCTTTCTGCTCCAAACATCCAGGAACTTCTCCATGCCTCCAGGTGACCTACAAGGCCCCGCCGGCCCTGCCCCCTTCCTTCT
Source organism: Nomascus leucogenys (assembly GCF_006542625.1). Lineage (NCBI taxonomy): Eukaryota > Metazoa > Chordata > Mammalia > Primates > Hylobatidae > Nomascus > Nomascus leucogenys. The sequence continues at coordinate 63,089 of NC_044400.1, forward strand.
CAACTCCGTCTTCCACAGCTCATGGTTCTCACTGGCCTCCCTGCTCCTGGAATGATCCGGGTGTGCTCCCACTTGTCCCAGGCCCAGCTCGCCTGGCCCTCGCCTGTCTCCATCTCTGTGCAGGTGACAACCTCTTGGGAAGACCTTCCCTGGCCATACCTTTGAACTTGCTTCCTGCTTTCACATTCTCTACCCCTTTTCTGCTTTACTTTTCTTCAAAGCCCTTATCATTGCCTTGCACACCGCGTGTTTTAATTATCTAGTTGTTTATTGCCTGTCTCCTCCCTCTGAAATTTTAGTCTCCATTGGGTAGGACATTTCCTGGCACATGCTCAGAATTTTTGGTTATGATTGAAGGAATAACATCAGCAGTGCTGTTCTTTCCCTCAGTTACTGTGTTTTGAGCTTGTGGCAATCTATAGAAGTTAGTTAATGGGCCTTACAATCCTGATTTGGAGAAAAGGGGCTGATGACAAGGATGGACAAGGTGTCATATATCAACACGGCCAAGCGCCGACGCTGCCTCCTCCTTCCCCAGGTCACCGGGAAGAAGTCAGAGGAGGCTGCTGTTCATTAGCCCACGTGCTTCCTTGGGAGCTTGAGAAGCTGCTCCCCTGGTGCTGCCCCTGGGTGCTGTTTGCCGGGAAACTCATGGCCTCCGAGATGCTCCACTGCGCTGGGTCTGTCCTGGATCCTCCCTGCAGGTCAGATCCATGTAAGGAATGCTGGAGGGCATTGCAGTCTGGCAGGAGCTCACTGTGGGGAAGGAGAGGCTGGGCTGGGTCCCGAGCCTGAGCTGTCAGGCTCTGCAGCCCTCCTGGTGCTCAGTTATCAGGCTCACTACCTCTCAAAGGCATCTCTTCTCTATGTGGACATTTGTCTCTCACAGCTGCAAGATTCTGACAATAAACTTGCTCTCCAAATTCCTAAAAGAATTGGTTGCTCCAGTTTAGCCAGCTAAGACTTTCTTGGATAATGGCATAATCTAGAAGGATATTTAACAAACTCGTTTAAACTGGAAATTATTGACTCTATGGTGAGTCAGGAAAAACCACGTTCAATGCACATTCACAATATCCAACAGCAGCGCTGGGCCTTGATGCTGCAGGGCAGTGCAGGGATTGGAGATCTGAGAGGTTTCATGACGCTTCTCAGGGGAATACACAGGTTCTGGCTTCTTCCAAGGAACCTCCCTCCATGCCAGCCACCACCTTGTCTCTGCTGGGGAAACAGTGGGTCCAGGGGGCCCTCAACTGCAGGGAAATTATTGAACCTCCCAGTGTCACTGCATCTCCTCTGGGTCTTCTTTTATTCCTTCTTTCCCCTAGAAAACACCTTCTGACACACTCCTGCTGTGCCTCTCTGTCCCCTGCTGCGGCCAGACAGCGAGCAGGAAAGAAATCCAGCATCTGGACTGTTTGCTGGTCTGCAGAACCTGTTCTCTCGCAGTGTCTGTTTCCAATGCAGATTTTCACAGTCCCCTAAAGAAACTTAAAATTCCATCCCCAGAATGACTTCATTTCCTGATACCCAGCCCAAATTCACGTGTGTTTGGAGCCAACGTGGCAACACAGCCAGTTGGGTGGGGGTGAACATCGCAGCCCACAGTTCTGCAGTTCAGATTTGGGTTTATCTCAGGACTTAGTGCAACTGTGCATTTGGCGAGATCTTTCTCTTTTGTAGCCATTGCCACCAACCTCATGATGTAATTCCTTGTGAGGGTCTGCCTCATGCCTGTCTGCTCAGCAGATGAGAGGCCTTGGGGCCTGGGAAGATCCCGTCCTCCTTGGCTCTGTATTCCTAGGTAGTGCATTGCCTAGTGGATGGTTAATTTTAGGTGTCAACTTGACTAGGCTGAGGGAAACCCAGATAGCTGATAAAACACGCTTTCTAAGCGCGTCTGAGAGGGCGTTTCCAGAATAGATCAGCCTTTGAATCAGGGGACTGAGTAGGGAAAATCCATGCTCCCCAAAGTGCTGAGGGCCCAGATAGAACAAAAAGGCAGAGGAAGGGTGAATTCTTTCCTTATTCTGGATCTGAGACATCCATCTTCTCCTGCCCCCAAACATCAGAACTCGGGGTTCTCAGGCCTTCAGACTCCCGGACGTACACCAGCAACTTCCCTGGTTCTCCAGCTTGTGATGGCAGCAGGACTTCTCATCCTCTGTAATCACGTGAGCCAAGTCACATGAAAAACCCCCGCTCATGCCTCTCTCTGTGTACATCCTATTGGTTCTGTTTCTATGGAGAACTCTAATACAACTGGCACAGACTAGCTGCTCAACGAGTGTTTTATTTCTGAATGACTGAGATGTTTGAGTAGCTTCCAGGCTTACACACCTGTGTTTCCATTGAAGCCATTGTTTAGGAGGCCGATGGCAACAAAAGGTTGAAACGTGGCTTAATCAGGGGTTGTTGATTTGAGTTATACCACGATGTGTTTAAATTTGTACTATGATAGGGATTTATTGCAAGAAGTTAGGAATGCCGGCCTCTAAAAGCTGGAAAAGTGTATTTTGTTGGGGAGGCCTGGCAGCCCCCGTCTCACACACAGGAGGGACGACACAGGGGAGGCGTTCGTGACGATGAACGAGATGTTCCTGCCAGACGCAGGTCCCCGCCTTGTGTGTGCATAACCTCATCCTCATTTCAGTCGACAGCAACTCAGGAGGAGGACGTCGTTATTAACTGTATTCTTTCATGTACAGAAGCTGAGGCTTGAACGTGAAAATGACACAGCTGTTAATGGTCTTGCTGGCATTGGAGCCAGGAGAGAAAACTCCCTTGGTAAAGTCTCCCAGCTGAATGGGGAAATGGGAATACATCCCGCATGGCCCAAAGAGACAATGGCTGGACGTGGTCACAGTCCTCGAGGGGGAGCTGTGTGGTGGCTCAGCTGTGGCCATGAAGACACAGCGGCCTGGAGGCTGGGGGTCGCTGGGGATGCTGGCTGGAATGTTTCTGCTAATAGCTGGAGCTCCAGAGCCTGTCCTGGAAGAGGGACGGGGGCCTGGTCCTGGGAGGGTTTGTAAACCGGCATCGGCACATGTCAGGTGGAGCTCTGACGTGGGGACCCTGGCGTGACTCCAACAGACATCACACGAATGGGGCAAGGGGACCAAGCCTCCCCGCGGTACAGCTGCTCAACCATGTGGGGGGAGCTGTGGTGAAACACAGGACTCGCTTAGAAAGATCCCGAGGGAGAATCCACCCACGGAAAACCTGGAGAGTGTTTTGAAACTTCCTACAGGAAACCTAGGAGAAAAGGGGTCCTACCGAGTCATGGGAGGGGGTGCAGGTCAGGGGCTGCATCGGAAGGCAGTCGTCTGAAGGGATGCACGGATTCACGATGGAGGTGCTGAGGCAGCCACAGGAGGTGGTGGGTGGGGGCCGTGGGGATCGGGTCAGGAATCTAGAGCTGGGACACTCCGGTTTTGATGGAAGGAGCATCGCCTTAGGAGGCAAAGACACAGATTCGAGTCCAGGCCTGGAGCACCCTTCAATCACCCTTAAGCCCTGTGAGTTTCTGCGTCTGTGAAATGAGCATAATGATTCCCACCTCACAGGGGCAGGGGCAGGGGCAGGACGCTGTGAGATTGTAAGGGTGGGTGTACCTCGTCGCATGGAGTCAGCAGCCGGCTGGGCTGGGGGAGGTGTTTCTGTCCTTAGGTGTCACAGGCTGGCTCTCATGCGTCCTTCCTTCCACTTCTCCCCACCTGCATCCACACAGAGAATGCACTACCTCTATCGAATGCTTGCAAGGGGCCACTGTTCTCAGCATTTCACCTGTCAACCTCACGTAAGCCTTAAACGGCCTGTGATGAGGCTCTGAAAGTGTCTCCCTGGGCCTGCTGGAAGGCCCAGTGCTGAAGGACAACTGGGCACCCCAGCTCTATGGACGGTCACAGGCTCCCACCTGGACAGGGCGGACCCCCTCCTCTCCCTGGGCCTTCTGGTGCCCTGAGCCCCTACTGCTCTCTGCCACAGACTTGGGAGGGAGCATGAGCTGCATCCAACAGGCCGCAGCAGGTCCCGGCCTCTCAGCACCCAAGACCAGAGAGAGGCAGTGCCTCGGCTGCAGTAAAGCCCTAGCGACCAGGGTGGGCATGGGGCACACGTTCCTGCTGTGGCACTAGAGGTCATGCCGCTGCTTGTCTTCACCATTCTACCCAGTGTCCTGCGAGGACTTCATCCTCAGGTGGGTCACAAGTCTCCAGTCCATTAATTAACCAGTCGGAAGTGAGTCCCGGTCCATCCCTGTGAGGAGCAGGGGGACTGGCACCTCATTTCCTCATGGACTCGTGGCCCTACACAACGACACGCCCGGCCTTCCTGGACCCATGCACTCACTCCAGAAGGACATTTGCTTTGAGCTGGCCTGGTGGATGGGATGCCCCAGAACATCTAACCATCTGTTGACATTTCCACCATCAGAAAGTTCCTCTAGGCAGCGCCCAACCAGTGCTCCAAAGAGGTGCAGAATCTCAGAAATTCTGTGGCCCACAGTCATCAGCTAACAACATTTATAGGACCTTATTAGCCACCAGCTTGGAGAAGGCCGGTGTCCAGAATAAATCAAATCCTTCAGAATTGTCAGACGGTGGCGACTCGGTCAAATCTCTGTCAAAAGATGCTCTGGCCAAAGTCAGCAGAGAGCAGAAGGGACTTGCTTTTGCTGGTGTCTCAGCAAGACCACACAGGGAGATTTGCAGGCAATAAACAATGTTGCCTAAAACTTGCCCATGAGGTGGGAATTGTTTTTATCCAGATAAGAAGGTGCCGGCCCAGGGGAGGTGTGGGTGGCCAAGCCAGGGATGGATCCCTCACGTGGCCTCAAGAGATCAGCACCCAGGGGTCAGCTCTCTCCACGACACGCCGAAACGGCTCCACGCCTGTGCTGGTGTTTTTAGAGGAACCCCTTTCGTGTGTTTGTTTCCTAGCTCGGACTTGGGTCAAATGGTCTATTAATTAGGGTAGACTTAGTCACTCCTGACATCAGCTCGTGTGGTTCGAGCAGCCCAAGGGGAAGAGACAAGGCCTCCTTTATGCAGACTCCGCAGTGTTCACAGGACTGGACACAGCCCTGCCCTGCTGCCGTCTGCCGTGCCTTTGCTTCCTTGGTTTCATTCCTCGGTCTCTACCTTGAATATAATAAGATCTGTTTATACATTTTCCTCTCGTGCATTATACCAAAGGAAAAGAGAAGACAGTAGTTTAAAGCTCCCAACATTTTTCATGTTCTGAGCCTTAGGTCTCCCATACGATAGAGAATCGACAAATATCAGAGGACCCCAAACCTGGCCCGAGATGAAATAGCTTTGAGGCTTCCAGGGATCCCTCGGAAGGCTGCACCCAGGACGGCCACACGTGAAAACATGATGGCTCTTTTCTTCTCTGTTCACTGTGGTTTTATCAGACAGAGCTTTAAACTGGTTTATTCAATGACATGGAGTGGTTCTCTCCTATGTCTCTGCTTGTCCAGTGTGTGACAAGAGTTGAGAAGTGGGGAGACACAGGGGGCACATTGAATGCAGGTGGTCTCACCCGCCTCCCTCAGGATGCACGTCTTGCCTGTCTAGGCTTGGCCTCCTCTGCACTGTGTGCTCCTAAATGAAGCGTGACCCTTCTTCCCCCACCTAATTGGTGGTTCTCTGCCCCCATGAGCTCAGCAAGCTGCTTCCCTGACACACGCAGGTCCTAGCCTGGAGGAGACGGAGCAACAAGGCCGAGGGGGGACGAACACTGGCCTGGCTTTCGGGTCCACCTTCGCCGCATGCAGATGCTTCTCTATCCTTTATGATTGAGACCCTGGAGCAGGGGATCACCTAGTTTTGATGACCATAAAGTGGAGAAGGAGCAGGGAGCAGTTAGGGCCATTGCTGCAAGCTCCTGGTGTCCCTGACAGTGAGAGAGGCAGGACACTCGCCTGAGCTGGGCCTGAGGATGCTGCTTTCTCCTCTGCATGCCTGGGGTCCAACGAGGGTCATGGGACCCAGGAACATCTCTGCAACTCTATCTGTAAACATCCAGGAGCTAATTGTGACCTGGAAGTCATTTGGAACTCAGCACAGAGGCCTTCAGAAGTCCCTGCCTTCAGATAAGGGGAGGTGCTGACTCGCCCACTGGCTAGCACTGTTAAAACAGACTTTTTTCTATAGCGAACATCATAACAAATGATGAAATACTCAATAACTCCCCCTAAAACGGGGAGAAAGGGAAGGGTTTCTGTTTTTGTTTTCATCTCTTCTAGTCAGCATTGGGCTGGGAGGTTGCAGCCAGTGCGAAGAGATGAGGAAAAGAAAAGTATACACATTGGAAAGAAATAAGTAAAATGATCCTCAGTTACAGGTGAAATGAGATGGCAAATCCTAAGGGATCCACAAAAAATCAACTTGAACCAATAAGTGAATTTAAAACATCACAGGACACCAGGTCAATATATAAAGATAGGTTGTATTTCTATACACTACTAATGACTAATTTAAAATGAAGTGAAAAATACTATCTGTAATAGTAAAATCAAATACTTAGGGATAAATTTCACAATATATGTGAAAACCTCTACACCAAAAATTATCTGAGAGATGTATCTCTAAATATACCATGTCTAATTCTTCACAAATTGATCTAATCATTCAATGAAATCTCAATTGGAGTCCCCGTGGACTTTTCCTCTAAATTAACAGGATGATTTAGAAGTTCATAGAGACGTGAAGGTCTAAGGGCAGCCATAGCCATCTGGAGAGGAACGGCACCATCAGAAGAGTTGTCAAGATTGATGACGGAGCTGCAGGGTTCGTGGCAGATCTTGCAGCAGTAAGGCCATAAAGAAATAGGTCACTGGAATAGAGCAGAGTGTCCAGAAATAGGCTGACAGGCACCATCCCATGATTTTCAACAAGGGGCCAAAACCACAGGGGAAAAATGGTACTGAAATAACTGGGTATCAGGCCAGGCGTAGTGGGGCTCGTGCCTGTAGTCCCAGGACTTTGGGATGCCAAGGTGGGAGGATTGCTTGGGCCCAGAAGTTTGAGACCGCGTGGGCAACGTCATAAGACTCTGTGTCTCTACACAGAGACATAGGCCAGGCATGGAGGTGCACACTGAGGCAGGAGGATCCCTGAGCCCAGGAGTTCGAGGCTGCAGTAAGCCATGATCGCAGCTTGCGTGATAGAGTGAGATCCTGTCTCTAAAATATAAAATATACAAATAAATAAAACAAAACTGGATATCTACATGAAAAGAAAAAAGAATCTTGACTCCTCCTTCTCATACCTTCGAAACTGAGAGGTTAGGCAAGGGTTTCATAGAGAAGACACAAGCCATAAAGTAGAAGATTGATAAACTGGAGTACAGCTTACGAGGGAAACGAGAGTGACTTCATGCTGGAGAAACCTGGCCAGCACGCTCTGCCAGGTAGCCGAGGTTGGCATCAGCAGTGAGCCGGGCCGAGGCGGGCCCCCCGACATGGTGGGATGAGAAGCGCCTCACCTCTGCTCTTCCTCCAAGGAGCCCACAGCCGGAATCTGATCATGAAGAAAAGACTTCATACGAATCCCAACAGACAGACACTCCCCCCAAACGCCTGAGCCCAGATTCTCAGAACTTTCAAGATCACAGAAAACAAGGAAGGTCTGGGAAACTGTCACGGCTCTAGGGAGACGTGATGAGCAAATGTCACACGGGATCCTGGATGGGATCCTGGCCCAGAAAACGGCCACCTGAGAACACGGAGGAAACCAAATGAACTGTGGGCTTTAGTCAATGATTATGTAGCAACGTTTGTTCACTAATTCTGACAAATGTACTGTTCTAATGTAAGGCATCAATAATAAGGAAACCGTGTGAAGTATATGGGAACCCGGCACTATCTTTATAACAATTCTGTAAACTCAAAATGGCTCTAAAATAAAAAACTTCATTTTAAAAACCAGCCACAGGGGAAGGAGGGAGATTGATAAATTGGACTTCAAGAAAATGGAAGTCATTGGGTGAAAATGCACACAACAGGGACACCTGATGAAAGACCTGCATGAAGAATGTACAAGCAACTCTGGAAACCCAGCAGTCAACAGACTACTGCCCAATTCTAAAACACAGGCAAAGACTTGAGCAAACACTTTGGAAGATACACAAATAGCTGATGAGTTTGAGAAAAGGTGCTCAGCCTCGTAGTGATCAGGAAATGCAACTGAAAATCTCAGTGGGACGCCCTGCACGCCCGCCAGGGTGGAGGTGGAAAGGCTGACAACAGACAGTGAGGCTTATGCCGAGCAACTGGATCCTCATCGCCTCTGGGGAGAGCCTGGAGTGTGGCCACCACTTAGGATGATGGCTAGGAAATATCTTAAATCCAATGTATTTCCCCATGCTAGTGATGCTGCTCATCATGGGGGTGAGCAGTCATGGGCTGGGGATGCTACAGGGTCCTCGGTAGCTGCCCATTTCACAGGACAGGAGACTGAGGTCTAGAGGGAGGCAACAGCCAAGGACGCCCTGGATCCAGCGCCTCGCCCAAGCCACCACGGCTGCCTCCTCCTCTGGCCCCTCCATCTCCCCCACTCCTTCTTCTCCCCCTTGTCGCCCTTCTCCGTCTCCCACCCTCCTACTCCTCTCCCTCCTCCTCCTCCTCATTCGTCGTTCTCCTCATCCTCCTTGTCCCTCTCTTCCTCATCCCCCTCCTTGTCATTCTCCTCTTCCTCCTCGTCCTCCTTCTCCCCCTCCTCATTCTCTTCCTTCTCCCTGACTCATTCTCCTCCTTCTCCCCAACTCCTCCCCCTTCTTCACCTCCTCCTCGTCCTCCTTCTCCCTCTCCTCCTCCCCATCCTCCTCCTTGTCCTCTTCTTCCTCCTGTTCATCCCCCTCCTCCTCTTCCTAATTCTCCTCCTCTACCTCCTCCTTGTCCTCTGCCTCCCCCTTGTCCTCCTCGTCTTCCTTTTCTTCCTCCTCTTCTGTCCCAGGGCTTTCAAACTCTGGCTCTCTAACGACATGGAAGAGTTAAAAGGAGATGCTCAGCCAAGCCCCGAGACTCCTACTTGATATGGGCAGTTTGAAACCACTTTCCCGTGACATTTTTCTGTGACAACTCTTTTCATGGAGAATGAAAAGACTCTCGTTAAGCGTTGCTGTTCAGAAGTGTTGGCGGTCGTTGCTAACACAAGATCCAACAAGGTAAATGCCAGAAGCCATCTGCAAGGGGTAATATCTTATTCTGCTTTTGCATAAATGATGCTGCATCCCTTTATCTCTCTGCTGCCGGCCTTCAGTGCTGACGGCCTGTGCTACCCAATGACTGGTTCCATCATCTTGAGGAAGGGCTCTTTTGAGGCTCTGTCCTGTTTAGCAGGGGAAACTTCAAAGTCTCAGCAGCCTGGTCATGGAATGCTATGTTAGCTCTTTCCAAAGTTTGAGACTGAGATGGGCAGACCATTTTAAAGACACACTGCATCTAGCCTCCCATGACAGAGCCTCATGGGAAGGGTGGTGAGCAGGGTCGTGGGATATTCTATCCTGAGCCTTCCACGTTGGGGCTTCTTGGAGACAGGGGAGGACCACGGCCTCAGTGACTGGCCATTGGCCAAATACACCATTAAAATGCCCTTCTCCAGGACTGGGGACCTGACCCTCCCCGTCTGCGGGGCACAGCCCACCTGCTCCTCCCTAATGGCTCCTGCTGGACGGGGAACAGCCTGGCACCAGGTGAATCATCACTGACTCTCCTTGGGGAGACACGAGGGAGGCGGCGGCATGTCCAAGAGCCCTAGGTAAGAACCCAGTGCCCTGCAGGTCTTCCAACGTTTCCAGCCATAACGGCCATGATCACCATGGTCTGGACTTTCTGAAGAAAGTCTTTTCACAGGCTCGGCCTGCTGGAATCTGACCTGGGAAGACTTTGGGTCAGTCGCAGGAATTATCAGGCATCTGCCAGGCCTGGGAGAGTTGGACTCGGGAGGCACAGGGCCTGCCTGGCGTCAGGTGCTGAGGAAGGGATGATAAATGCACCCCCTCTGTTTTGTCCCTTTCTCACGGCCTCTCTGGCCACGCTGTCCGCCTGTGTCTGTCCCGCCCAGCCCTTCTCTGATGAGCCTGTCTTGGTGCTTTGTCTCTGCTCACCCTGGGCTCGTCGCTCTAAACAGCAGGAGGTTCCACCCCAGGCGAGGCGTGCCGTTGCGACCGAAGGTCTCAGGGAACAGAACTGAGTCTGAGTGGGTTGAGCTGGGAGTTTCGTAGCTGTAGGAAGCTGAGATCGCAGCTTCATGATGCAGAGAGAAGGCCTTGTCTCAGCTCAGTGGGGAGGCCCCTTGCTGACTCTAGGCAGGGGGGACTGTACCGCTGCCTCTCCCAGCAGCAGGCTCCCAGGAGGCAGTGCAGTCACGGGGCCCCGCTGGCAGAAGCCTGAAAAGTCCATCGGGAAAACCTCAAAGGCCACCAGTCCTCCAGGTAGCTGCTGCTCCAGCTGTGCTCACCTGGAGTGGAGGGGCAAACGACACCAGGGGTGGGAGAGGTCAAGGCAGAGCCTCTGCCCCATTCTAGACCAGCTGCACGAGACGACAGCTCACACCAGCTGCTCAGAGGCACAGCCCCTCTGCCAGGCTTCAGCAGGCCACAGCTTGACCTCAAGGCCCTCTCTTCCCATCCCACCGCCCCTCCCTTCTGTGACAGGAGGACCAGCAGGTCCACTCTGAGCCCAGCTGAGGCCCGACCTCCTCCACCTCAGCCCTGAGAATCTTCTCCAGCTGGGATGGCTGTTGTCTTGTTGTCCTGTTGCCCTGTTGTCCTGTTGCCCTGTTGTCCTGTTGTTCCTGTTGCCCTGTTGTCCCTGTTGTCCTGTTGTCCTGTTGTCCTGTTGTCCTGTTGTCCTGTTGTCCTGTTGTCCTGTTGTCTGTTGCCCTGTTGTCCTGTTGTCCTGTTGTCCTGTTGTCCTGTTGTCCTGTTGTCCTGTTGTCCTGTTGTCCTGTTGTCCTGTTGTCCTGTTGCCTGTTGCCCTGTTGTCCTGTTGTCCTGTTGTCCTGTTGTCCTGTTGTCCTGTTGTCCTGCCCTCCCAGCTCCTGACCTCACAGGGGCTTTGCTCCCATGCCAGCCTCTTTGGGGAAAGTTGGGGAGGGGGGCCCTGCTCCAGGCTCTGGGACCTTTGGCTTGGGCTGTAACCTGCATCCAAGGAGAAGAAACACTGAAGGTGGGCTCCCACCAGATGTGGGCACGGTCAGCAACATCAGGCCCCCAAAGGTGTGCACATCCTAGTCCCACGAACCCGCGGGTATGTTACCTTACATGCAAGAGGGGCTCTGTGGATGGAGTCGGGATAAGTGTCTAGAGATTGGGAGGTTGTGCTTCCGGTTGGGCCCTTATGAGAGGGAGGCAGCAAGCTCACCAAGCACCATGGAACAGCAGCTCAGACACGGCAGAGGCCGCGCAGCTGTCCTGTGTGCCGAGCAGCTGCAGAGGTCGGAGGGGGTGCAGAGCAGGTGTTCTGCAGCCTCCAGAGGGACCAACCCTGCTGACTCCCTGGCTTTGGCTCAGTGAAACTCATTTCGGACTTCTCACCTTCAGCACTACAAGAGAAGAAATCTGTGCTATTTTAAACCACTACATTTGTGGTTTCTGTTTCAGCAGCAGTGGGAGAGGGCAAACTGCTCCACGGGGCTCCCCTATGTCACCCTGGACCCAGTAATTAGACTCTTCGGGTGGAAAGTTCCAAGGATCAGTGAGGTCTTGGGGGGTAAAGAGGTGAACACAATGATTGCTTTATCTCCCTCAAATATACAGAAAGTGAACTCCATCAGCACACATGGGCCGCAGGGCTTTGTGGGATCCCAGGGCCCCCTCTGAATTGGGCTTTTGCTTTCCTGTGGGAGCAGCTTGTGCTCACTGGGGGAAGGCCAGGTGCCAGTTCATCTGGTCAGCCCCCATGCAGCCTGTTGGAGCAATGGGCAGGTGGCCAGGAGTTTGCCCCACGTGTTTCTTTCTGAGTCTATTGTCCAGCTGAGAACTTTCTACTTGATCTGTGCAGGATCTCTGAGCAAGGCTGACCACTGCCCAGGCCCTGCATCTGGGCCCACAGAGGCCTCGCTGCCGCAGACGCCGCATCCCCAGTGCCCCAAGCTCCACCCGTGGTGTCCCTTTTAGCTTAAAGCTGTGATCCTTCCCCTCTGCCATTGCTGGCAGATTTCCAGCCAAGGCCCAGACAAATTTCCATCGGGGGCTTGAATGAGGCTTGCCTGGAGCAGAGATCTGAGCAGAACCTGAGGAAGCACAGGGTCCCCCCACAACACGGGTGCTGGGAGATGCTTCCTCTGGGCTGCATCCTGATGGGGCCCCACTGGGATGCTCAGGCCAGCGGGCACTTCGAAAGGTCCCTCCGCTGCTCTGCTGAGGACAGTGATGATTCCTCAGAGTGACCACTCAGGTCCTTCCTTTTCCCCAGTGCCCAGAGCCATGTGCTGCCTGGGGATTCTGCTCGGTTACTTGGGACCCACCAGTGCCCATGGCAGGAGCTGCAGGCTCAGTGCAGCAGGGGCCTTGGGACCTCGAGGGAGTGTTTAACCACCCATGAGGTGACCCACCTTCCCCAGGGCCATCAGGCCACCAATGGTGGGGAGAGGTGACAGAGGATGCAGGTGGCTGTCTGGGCCGTGTCTGCCTGGGGTGTGGGAGATGTCAGGGAACACAGGCCCCAGTCGGATGCAGACTCTGCTCCTAGCTGCTTTTGTGCTGATGGAGTGGTGACCATGGACGGCACTGACACCCAGCACAGGACGTGTGGCCGCTGTCCACCAGAGCCTGTCTGCGGAGCCGTGCCTGAGGCACACAGACCCCAGCATCTGAGCCGCCTGTTGCTGGTGGGGGAGAGGGTAGACAACAGCTCCCTCCAGAAGTCACTGCCCATCCAAGTCACGAAGCTTCCCGTCAGTCCCCTGCTGCCATTGTAACCGGCATTGCTCAAAACAATGCCTTCGCCCTCTCCCAGCTCTGGAGGTGAGCGGTCTGGAACGGGCCTCACTGGACTAAAACCAAGCTATCAGCCAGGCCTGGCCTCCTGCAGGCTCCAGCAGCGTCCCCTGTTCCACTCCTAGAGGCCCCCACGTTCAGCGCGTGTTCCTGGACCCTCCAGCGGCTGCCTTCCTAGTCACGTGGGCTCCCTCTGCAGTCAGATCCCTCTTAGGACACATCATTGCCCGGGCCTCACTCAATACTGCAGGACGCTCTCCCCATCCCCAAGCCCTTAATTTACCCACATCTGCACAGATCCCAAGGGTTCTGACGCGGACATCTCCAGGGTCACCACCCTCCTACCACAGCACCCCCTGGCCTCGAGGGCTGACCAGCTCAGTGTGGGAGACGCCAGGGTCCGGGGCGGCCTCGTGGCCTCCAGGCACCCTCTCTCATCCGTTCTCCATCAGGCGCCAGACAAATCTCAATCCCCAAATCCCTTTGGCACCGTGGCTGTAAAGACAAAACCCAGCCTGGGCGTGGCCCCCACCTCCGCGGCTGCAGCCCTGCCCTCCCTGCAGGCCGCTCCCCTCCTGCTGCCAAGCCCAGGTCATGGCCTCAGCTCCAGCTTCTCACCGTTCCCAGGTTTTGCAAACTCTCCTGGGCCCCGTGTCTCACCTGCTTCTCCTAATTCTTACGTGGAGTCACGGAGGGTCCCCATATTGGGTTTTAGGGTTCAGAAGCAAACCCAACCCCGCAGGCTCCTCTCCTGGGAAGACCCCATCAGGGACCCCTCCCTTCCCACTGCTCTGCGAGCCTGCAGGGCCCACGGTGGCCCTGATCTGACAGCATCTCTGCCTGGTGCGGAGGGAGCCGTGTGTGAGCAGCCAGCAGCACTCATCTCACGCCCTCCCCAAGGCGATGTGTGTCTGTGTCCACGTGTGTCTGTAGGTGTGAGCGTGTCTGCATATGTACATCTCGGTGTAGATATGTGTGTGTCCGTGTGTCTATGTTCCTGTGTGTCTGCGTGTGCATATGTGTGTCTACACATGTGTCTCCGTGTCGGTGTGTCTCTGTGCATATGTACATGTGTTTCTGCGTGCATGGCCATGTGTCTGCGTGTGTCTGCCTGCATGTGTCTAAGGCTCACAGGACAGAAGCCACAGCCCCCCTTCTGTCAGGGCCATGGGGAGGTCAGTGTCCTGGAAAACACGTCCCCCACGGGTCTCTGACTCACAGAACCACTTCCTCATGCCCTCTCCGCCCCCACAGTTGGGGAGCACAGGCACCCACAGCTCAGACCCGCAGCTGTGACTCACCCACCTGCTGGTCTCCAGCTGGGCCACTGCCCAGGAAGGGTAGCTGAGGACGGAGAAGGAGCCCACAAGCAGGCAGGGTCCCAGGCAGGGTCTCTCTGGGCCTGTACACAGCCTGCTGAGTGGCCCTGGGCAGCCCTTTCCTCACAGGACCAGAGGCCTCCAAAACCCTTTGTGCCCGAGGCCCAAGAGCACCGGGAAGGGCCTGTTAGGCTGGGCAGCCACGCAGGCCTCTCACCCCGGCCAGTGCTGCCAACAAGGGAGCCAGATGGCATTTCACTGGGTCTTGATCTGCACGTGTCCGAGTCTGCAAACGGCTTCACATCTGTCTCTCCTGAGGGAGATGCCCCTTCACGTCTCAGGGTCTTTTTCCCATTCTTACTGATTAATAGAAATTCCTTACATAGTCCTGAGGCCTACCCTTTGTTAGTTATGTCCCCGGTGAGTATCTTGTCATTTTTAGCTTCTCTTTCATTTTCTTTGAGGTTATTTTTGACCAATAGTTTTTTAAATGTACTCACATTTGATCAGACTCCTGTTTTATAGCCAGGGCTTCTTACAGTGTATTTAAGAAATCCTTCCCTACAGCCAAGGTCATAAATTGTCCACCTACATTTTCCAGACAAACTTTTAAAGAAAAACTCTTACGTAAGTTCTTGCCCCATCTGGGGCTTTGTGTATGTTGGGAAACAGGGATCTTATTTCTTTTTCCATATGGAAAATCATTTTCCCACACCCAGTGATTGCTCTGTTCTTGCAGGAAGGGAAACTCCACAGGAGAACAGGGCTGCAGGGCCCCAAGGAAGGACGAGTGAGGCCCAGCCCAGATGCCCGCCCCAGGAGTTGTGAAACTCCAGGATGAATTCAGCATGGAACGACTTTAATCCATTCTAATCTGAGGATAAGACTCAGACAAGTCTTTGCTCCAGGTGAGGGTTCAGTTTGCATAATTAGCTAAATGCTGTCAGTACCAGGCTTTGGGGTTTTCTGTTCTCCTTTCACAGAACAGGGCAGGGCAGGAAACGCAGGCACCAAACTGAAGGGGGTGTGCATGTGTGTGCTTCGCTATGGGTGTGACTGTGTGTGTCTCCATATGTGTGTCTGTGTGGACATTCAAGCATGTGTGTCTGTGTCTGCATGTACACACGTGTCTACATGTGTGTGCATGTGTGCCTGCATATATCTGTACAGCTGTGTGCATGTGTGTCTCTGTATGTGTGCCTGTGTGTCTATATGCATCTCTGTGTGCACATGCATCTCTATACGTGTGCCTCTGTGCATGCGCACGTGCATTCATATGTGTGTGCACATGCATGTCTGTATGTGTGTGCACGTGTTTCTGTATGTGTGTGTGCACGTCTCTATATGTGTATGTATCTGTGCATGTGCATGTCTGTGTCTATATGTGCACATGTATGCATGCGTGTATGTGTGCCTGTGTGCACATGCATGTTTGTATGTGTATATATGTGCACATGCATGTCTACGTGTGTGCATGTGTTTCTGTATGTGTGTGTGCACGTCTCCATATGTGTATGTAGCTGTGCATGTGCATGTCTGAAGGTGCCTGCATGTCTGTCTATATTGCACATGCGTGCATGCATGTATGTGTGCACGTGTGTCTGTGCATGTGTGTGTGTGTATGTGTCTGTGTATAAGTACGTGTCTACATGTCTGTATGTAGGTGCCTGTGTGTACATGAGTGTATGTGTCTCTGGGTGTGTGTGGTACATGAGCAGGTATAGGTGTGTGCATGTGTGTGAGTGCCTGTCTGTGAGTGCCTGTGTGCGTGTGTGTGTGTGTCTGTGTGTCTGTGGTTGTGTGATGGGCTGACTTGCTGCTGTGAGGATAAAGATGTGCTTCTCCAGGCCCTATGAGGCCCCACCCCCTGAGCATAGGGAGATCTGCCCTCATGTTTTGTGTGGAGAACAGTGGGTGAGGGTGGGCACTGGAGTGCAGGTGGCAGGGGTGGCCTCAGCCTGTGGGGTCTGCAGAGGGGATGGGGCATCGGCTCCAAGTCATGCTCTTTTCCCTTCGGAGGCAGATTCCACTCCCTAAGCTGGAGTTCAGTTCTGAGGCTTTGGGTCCAAAACCTTCTCCACTGTAGGGTCAGGAACAGGGCTCCAGGTCTGGAGACAGAACGTCGGCAGCTGGCTCCTGTCTCGTGCAGATGTGGTGCCTGCCTCACCCCATTCTCTGCCAGGACACTGCAGGTTCGGAGCACATCAGGGACTGTGGCTCCCACCTTCCCTGCTCCTAACTCTTCTGTCCTCCCAGGCACCCCCTACCTCCAGCCCTGGGCTCACCCCAACCATCACTTCCGGCAGGAGAGTCCCCATTTGTGGTACTAGTTCATTCATTCATTCAGAAGGTCCCTGGCCATCAGCCAGCCTCAGGGCGGACTGCAGCTCCACCACTTCCGGCCAGGTGATCCTAGTCACGTTCATGAATCTCCCAGCCTCTGATCCCACCTCTCTCAGTAGGGCAACAGCACCCAGTGCGCAGGGTGGCGGCCAAGGGTGGCCGTGGAGTGAGGCACTGGGGAGGGCTCCTGGGTCCTGGGCATCTGAACCGGCTGCACTCGGAAACCCCAGGGCAAATCGGGCAGAGCAACAGTGCGTCTGCGGCAACGGTCCTGGGCCCACGGCACAGTACTGGGCATTCACTGAGTTCTCAATTAAATCAAAACCCCCTTCCACAGAAAGCCCCTCTCCACACTCAGAGGAGGCAGAGAGGCTGGAAGTGTCTCTTAATTAACTGTTTACTGCAAAATGCCTTTCACCTTCCAAGCTGCAGTCTTAGAATTAAACCCAGCATTCGAATGCAATCATGAAGACAGGGGAGCTCCTCTGTCAGCCAGCAGGACACGATGAAAATCCAATTAAGTTGTGCATTTTAATTCCCTTGCCTGCCTGGGCTCATTGCTGGATGAGGCAGAGGGAGCACGCAGTTTTCTGTAGTTTATCTGCACAGCCCAGAGGCAGGTGTTTTACCCGCTAACAATAAAACCCAACAGAGCAGTGACCAAATGGGTGAAAATAGCAAGTCATTAAAAACAAGCATCTTGAATGCCCATCTTTCAATAATGTAGACGGAAAGTGCTGGAATAAAGAGATTAGGGAATTAATTGTATTGAGGATCCTCTCACTAACAGACCCCAGGGCAGGAAAAGTTTCTGGCCACCTGCCAGGATCATACGATGGGATTACGTGGGCCCCAAGAGAAGGGACCTGGCTGGACACCCCTGTTGGTTCAGCAGGGAAACCAGCCCAGATTTTTGGAACCTGAAAGCACTGAGGCCTTAAATCATGAGACTGGGCTTGAAAGAAAGGCACGAAAATAAGAAAATAAAAGAGGAAGAAAGAAAAGAGAAGGGAGAAAGCCAGGGCCCTCGTAAGGTTCTTGGTCTCCCGGGGAGAACAGGGAAACCCACCTCGGTTCATTTCTTAGAACTCAATGAGAAAACAGAGGTTCCATTTTCACTTGATTAATTTTTACATTTAAAATCTGATAGTAAGAAGAAAAGGGTATGTTAGAACTGCAAGAAAATATACGTAGTAACTACAGATGTTATCATCCAGTAACCTGGGACTTTGAGGGCAGGACATGCCCAGGACAGCAGTGTACGAGCACCCTACAGAGTGGGCTGCCCCTGAAGGGCCACCCACACCAGGCACGGGGGCGGTCAGCAGCCTGTGCCCTCACTCCTCCTCCTTCCCTGGGAACTGGCAGGACCATCGCTGCTCTGGGCTGGGTGCTGGCCTGGCTCCTCACGAACACAACACTGCCAGCTCTGCGCCCCTCAGACTCTGCTGGAAGCGTCCCGTAGGAGAATTCTGATCCCTGCCTCCAGGGATGGGGTGTCCACGGCACGACTCCAGGTATGAACACACACAATTTAGCGTGAACACATGCCTTTAGCGTTCTCTAGGACTGGACTGGGCAGATTTCAAACAGGGGTGCCCAACCCCAACCGCAGACAGGTACTGGTCCGTGGCCTGTTAGGAACGGGGCCGCACAGCCTCCCGTCGCATCAGCGGCAGCATTAGATTCTCATAGGAGCATGAACCCTGTTGTGAACTGCGCGTGTGAGGGATCCAGGTTGCGCGCTCCTTATGAGAATCTAACTAATGCCTGATGGTATGAGGTGGAACAGTTTCATCCCAAAACCATCCCCCAACCCCACCCTCATCCCACAGTCCACGGAAAAATTGTCTTCCACGAAACTGGTACCAAAATGGTTGGGGATGGCTGCCTTAAAACACAAGATTGATTTACAGTAAAGGAGCAACAGGCACTGAAATTCACACCCAGGAGAGGAGCCCTGTGACCTAAAGGAACACAGTCCATTCCAGTCCTTCAGGAAGCAATCAGCGCTTCTTAAAGGTGATGCAGTTCTCACCTAGTCCAGGGGCTATTTCTCCTCCCACTTTCCTGGAGGAACACCGCTGCTGGGCTCTAGGTTTCTGACAGCTCAGCCACTTAAAAGTAGGAAATCCAGCTGCCTAGGACCCATCTTGGTGTGTCCTTCACTCAGTGTGACCTGGAGGTTCCTTCGCCTTGTTACGTGAATGTTAGGATCTCACACCCAGAGTGCAGCAAACATTAAAACCTGGCATTATGAATGTGGATTCCTCCACAGGATAGATTCCTAAATCATGGTGTACGATCTAATTAAATGGAATATTAAAATGAATGAGCTAGAATTTATAAATCAACATAGATAATCTAAGAACAAATTAAATACAGGGACACCAGCAAGATGGAGAACTAGGAAGCCCCAGGGAGCCGTCGTTCCCCCACCGAGACACTGGTTAGCAATAATCTATGGGCAGAACAGCCGGTGTGAGAACTCAGAATCCAATTAGGAGGTTGCAGCACCCCCGTGAGTGCAAAGCCCAGAAGGGCCACATCTGAGCAGATAAGAAAAAAAGTCACAGCATTTTGTGCCCTCATGCCAACTGCTCCCTGGCACGATAGGAGCCCTCAATGCCTGGCTTCTCTCTAGAGAGGGAGAGAGAAGAGTGGAACATGCATCCAATGTTCTCGCTTTTCAGGGAGCTGCCCATGGGACTGGTATCTGCCTCACCTGACTCAGAGCACTGAGGGGAACTTGCAGAGCTTGAATGTCGGGTGAGGGGCTGCTGAGAGCAAAGACGAGCACCTTCGTTCAGCACAAAGGAGCCTGCGGAGCCACAGACACCAGAGGACAGAGGCCTCCTGAAAAACAGGGGCAAAACTCCAACCGGGAAATTACTTACACAAGCCCAAAGAAGATGCATCCCCAGAAAAGGCTGAGAAGTTCCAGAATCTCTACCTGGGCTGATTAGTGAAGGTACAAAGCAAGTTAACAAAGACCGCAGGAAGTCCAATTTATTTGAAATGCTCAAATATCAATACAAGATCACAAGGCATACAAAGAAACAGGAAACCAAGGCCCAGTCAAATGAACAACATATATCTCTGGAAATGACCTAAAGAAACAGAGATGAATTAACTGACCATTCAAGATAACCATCTTAAAGATGCCCAGTGAGCTAAACGAGAACATAGACAACTGAACGAATTCAGAATATGACTTATGAACAAAAATGAGAATATCAACAGAGAGAAATTATACAAAGAGAACAAAACAGAAACTCTGAAACTGAAGAATAATCAAATTTTAAAAATCAGTAGAGGAGTTCAACAGCAGACTTGATCAAGAAGAAAGAATCATCAAAGTTGAAGAAAAATTATCTGAAATTATTGAGTGAGAGGAGGAAAAAAAGCATAAGGAAAGTACTGAGAGCCTACGAGACTTACAGGAAACCATCGAGCAGAATGACGGAGGTATGCCTCAGAGATGTTGTGGGTTTGATCCCAGACCACTGCCATAATGTGAATATCGCAACAAAGTGAATCACAAAATATTTTGGCTTCCCGGCACACGTAAGAGTAATGATTATACTATACTGTAGCCTGTTAATTGTGCAATAGCATTATGTCTAAAAAAAAGTATATACCTTAATTAAAGTACTTTTTTTGGCTAAAAATGCTGATGATCATCTGAGCCTTCAACAAGTCATAATTTCTTCCTGATGGGGGCTCTTAGCTCAGTGTTGACGTCTGCTAACTGATCAGTGTGGCAGTTGCTGAAGACTGGGGTAATCGTGACAATTTCTTAAGACAACAATGAATTTTGCTCTTCAGTGGACTCTTTTATCTGCAGTATGTAATGTTGTTTCACAGCATTTTACCCACAGTAGAACTTCTTTCAAATTTGCAGCCAATCGTCTCAAACCCTGCTGCTGCTTTATGTAATATTCTGAATCACTTGTCACTTCAAGAATGTTTGTCTCTACAAGGAGTAGATTCCATCTCAAAAAACAACTTTCTTTGCTCGTTCATAAGGAGAAACTCCTCATTCATTAAAGCTTTACCCTGAGATTGCAGCAATTCAGCCACATCTTCAGTCTCCTCTTCTCATTCCAGTTCTCTCACCGTTTCCACCGCATCTGCAGTTCCTTCCTCCATTAAAGTCTTGAACCACCCAAAGTCACCTGTGAGGGTTGGGATTAAATCCCTCCAGACTCCTGTTCATGTTGATAGTTTGCCTCCTCCCATGAAACAGGAATGTTCTTAATGGCATCTAGAGTTGTGAATTACTTCCAGAAGGCATTCCATTTGCTTTGTCCAGATCCATCAGAGCCATCACTATCTACGGCAGCTATAGCCTTAAGAAATGTATTTTTTTTTTTTTTTTTTTTTGAGACGGAGTCTCGCTCTGTCACCCAGGCTGGAGTGCAGTGGCACAATCTCAGCTCACTGCAAGCTCCGCCTCCCAGGTTCACACCATTCTCCTGCCTCAGTCTCCCGAGTAGCTGGGACTACAGGCGCCCGCCACCATGCCCAGCTAATTTTTTGTATTTTTAGTAGAGACGGGGTTTCACTGTGTTAGCCAGGATGGTCTCGATCTCCTGACCTCGTGATCTGCCCACCTCGGCCTCCCAAAGTGCTGGGATTACAGGTGTGAGCCACCGCGCCTGCCCAGAAGTATACTTCTTAAATAATAAAACTGAAAGTCAAAATTACTCCTTGATCTATGGGCTGCAAATGGATATTGTGTTAGCAGGCATGAAAACAATATTAATTTAGTACATCTCCATCAGAGCTCTTGGGTGACCAGCTGCATTATAAATGACCAGTAATATTTTGAAAGACATTTTTTTCCTGTGCATAGGTCTCAACAGGGGGCTTAAAATATTCAGTAAACCGTGCTATAACAAATGTGCTGTCATCAAAGCTTTATGTGCCATTTATAGAGTGCAAGCAGAGCAGATCTGGCAAATTCTTAAGGGCCTTAGAATGTTCAATATGGTGAATAAGCATTGGCTTCGACTTAAAATCGCCAACTGCGTTAGTAATTAACAAGACAGTCAGTCTGTCCTTTGAAGAATTGATGCCAGGTATTAACATCTCCTCTTTAGCTCTAAAAGTCCGACATGGCATCTTATTTCAATAGAAGGCTGTTTCATCTACATTGCAAATCTGTTGTTTGGTGTAGCTGCCTTCATCAAGTAGCTCAGCTAGATCTTCCGGAGAACTCGCTGAAGCCTCTGCATTAGCATTTGCTGCTTCACCTTGAGCTTTTATGTTATGGAAATGGCTTCTTTTCTTAAGCATCATAAACAGCTAACTTCAAACTTTTCTCCTGTGGTTTCCTCACCTCTCTCAGCCTTCACAGAATTGAAGAGAGTTAAGACCTTGCTCTGTCTGGATTGGGCTTTGGCTTAATGGAACATTGTGGTTGATTAGATCTTCTACACAGACCACTAAAACTATCTTCATATCAGCAACAAGGCTGTTTTACTTTCTTATTTATGTGTCCACTAGAAGAGCACTTTTAATTTTCTTAAATAACTTTTCCTTTGCATTTATAACATGGCTAACTACTTGGTGCAAGAGGCCTAGCTTTCAGCCTCTCTTGGTTATTGACACACCTTCCTCACTAAGCTCACTAAGATCACTTCCAGCTTTTGACCGAAAGAGAGATGCGTGACTCTTGCTTTCACTTGAACACTTAGGTCATTGTAGGGCTATTAACCTAACTTCAATATCATTGTGTCTCAGGTAATAGGGAGGCTCAAGGAGAGGGAGAAAGGTGAAGGAACGGCCAGCTGGTGGAGCAGTCAGAACATACATAACATTTATCAGTTCAGTTCACCGTCTTATATGGTATGGGCAAGGTGCGTGGCACTCCAAAACAACTGTAATAGTAACGTTAAAGATCACCAATCACAGGTCACTATAACATATATAACAATAATGAAAATTATTTTCATTATTGTTATATATGTACCAAATTATTGTTATAAATGTACCAAAATGTGACACAGAGACAAGAAGTGAGCATGTGCTGTTGGAAAAATGGCACTGGTGGACTTGCTGGATGCAGAGTTGCCACAAACTTTCCATTTGCAAAACAAAAACACAATGTCAGTTGTGCACGGTGGCTCATGTAATCCCAGCACTTTGGGAGGCTGAGGCAGGCAGATTGTGTGAGTCCAGGAGTTTGAGACCAGCCTGGGCAACATGGCAAAACACTGTCTCTACAAAAAATAAAAAAAATTAGCCAAGCATGGTGGTGCACACCTGCAGTCCCAGCTACTTGGGAGGCTGAAGTGGGAGGATTGCCTGAGCCTGGTAGGTGTAGGTTACAGTGAGCCAAGATCATGACACTGCACACCAGCCTGGGAGACAGAGCAAGACCTCATCTCAAAAAAAACAAAAACAAAAACAAAACAAAACAAAAACCCACAATGTCTGTGAAGTGCAATAAAGCAAAGCACAATAATAAAAGATATGCCTTTGCACATACTATGGGAGTTCCAGAATAGAGAGAGAAAGAGGTGAAGGCCTATTTGAAGAAATCATGGCTGAAAACTTCCCAAACTTGAGCAAAAGAATGGACGTAAGAGTTCAAGAAATTCAACTAGAAAAAATCCAAAGAGGCGCATTATCATCAAACTGTCAGAAGTCAAGGGCAAAATGAGAATCTTGAAAACAGCAAGAGAAAAGCAACTCATCAGTACAAGGGAGTTCCCATAAGATTATAAGTGGGTTTCTGAGCAGAAACTTTGTAGAGGCCAGAAGGGACTAGAATGAGATATTCAAAGTGCTACCAGAGTAAAAACTGCCAGCCAAGAACACTATATCCAGCAAAATTATCCTTCAAAAATCATCCCAAATAAACAAAAGCTGAGAGAATTCAACACCACGAGATATTTCCTACAAGAAATGCTAAAAGGAGTTCTTTGAGTTGAAATAAAAGGACACTAGACAGCAACCCCAAACTACATGAAAATATAAAACCCTCTAGAAAAGGTAAATAAATAGACAAATGTAGAATCCTGTACTATCATAATGTTAGTGTATAAATCACTTTTAATTCTTGTATAGAATTTAAAAGATAAAAACATTTTAAAATATCATAGAACTTTGTTAATGGTTACACAATATAAAAGATAGGCCGGGCGCGGTGGCTCATGCCTGTAATCCCAGCACTTTGGGTGGCTGAGGCGGGTGGATCACGAGGTCAGGAGATCGAGACCATCCTGGCTAACACGATAAAACCCCGTCTCTACTAAAAATACAAAAAATTAGCTGGGCGTGGTGGCAGGCACCTGTAGTCCCAGCTACTCGGGAGGCTGAGGCAGGAGAATCGCTTGAACCTGGGAGGCAGAGCTCGCAGTAAGCCGAGATCATGCCACTGCACTCCAGCCTGGGCGACAGAGCGAGACTCCGTCTCAAAAAAAAAAATATATATATATATATATATAATTTGCGACATCAATAGCCAAGTGTAGGGGAGTGAAGATGTAAAAGAGTACAGTTTTTGAGTGCAATTGAGGTTAAACTGCTATCAGTTTAAAATGGATTATTATAACTTTAAGATATTTTATGTAATCCCATGGTGAATATAAAGAAAATATTTATAGAAGACATACAAAAGGAAATAAGAAATCAAAGCATGTCACTATAATTTTTTTTTTTTTTTTGAGACAGAGTCTTGCTCTGTTGCCCAGGCTGGAGTGCAGTGGTGCAATCTCGGCTCACTGCAACCTCTACTTCCCGGGTTCAAGTGACTCTCCTGCTTCAGCCTACTGAGTAGCTGGGATTACAGGTGTGCACCACCACGCCTGGCTAATTTTTGTATTTTTAGTAGAGATGGGTTTTCACCATGTTGGTCAGGCTGGTCTCAAACTCCTGACCTCGTGATCTGCCTGCCTTGGCCTCCCAGACTGCTGGGATTACAGGTGTGAGCCACTGCACCTGGCCTATAAAAAATTTTAAAAGTACAAAGGAAAGGAGTAAGAAGGAAAAAGGAGACAAAATAGCGATAAAACATACAGAAAACAATTAACAAATTGGCCATAGTAAGTCTTCCTTACCAGTAATTTCTTTAAATGTAAATGAATTAAACTTCCTAATCAAAAGACATAGATTGAATTGATTAAAAATAAAAAGAAAACAAGATCCAACTATATGCTGTCTACAATAAATAAACAGGAACACAACAATGGTAGGAGACCTCAATACTCTCCTTCCAACAATGGATAGAAGAACCAGATAGAAGATCAGTAAGGAAACAAAGGACTCAAACAGCACTATAGACCAACTGGACCTAACAGACGTATATCGAACACTCCACCCAACAGCAGCAGAATATATAATACATTCTTCCCAAGGGCACATGGAGTATCTTCCAAGAGAGACCATATGATCAGCCACAAAACAAGTCTTAACAAATGTAAGAAGTTTGAAATTATGGAAAATATATGTTCTGATCACAAAGGAATGAAAGTAGAAATCAATAGCAGAAGGAAAACTGGAAGCTTCACAATTAGTGAAAATTTAAAAACAGACTCTTAAGAAACCAAAGGATCAAGGAAGATACCACAGGGAAAAATAGAGAATATCTTAAGACAAATGAAAACAAAAATGCAACATACCAAAACTTGCAGGATGCAATGAGAGCAGTATAAAGAGGGAAATTTATAGCGGTGAAAACTTACATTTAAAAAGAAGATGGATCTCAAATAAACAACCTAACTTTATATCTCAAGGAACTAGGAAAAGAAGAACAAGTTAAACACGAATTAGCAGAAAGAAGGAAATGGTAATGATTAGAACAGAGATAAACACAATAGAGAATAGAAAACAATAGAAAAATCAACAAACTGAAGAGCTGGATTTTTGAAAAGATCAACAAAATTGACAGAAACTCTTAGCTAGATTAAGAAAAAAAGAGAGAAGACTCAATTAAATCAGAAATGAAAGAGGCCCCTTACCACTGATGCCACATAAATAAAAAATATTATAAGAGAATATCATGAACAACGGCTATACACCAATGAATTGGGTAGTCTGGAAGAAATGGATAAATTCCTAGAAATATACGACCTACCAAGATTGAATCAGGAACAAATAATTATCTGAAAAGATCTATAACTAGCAAGGAGATTGAATTAGTCATCAAAAATCCCCCAAAAAGGAAAAGCCCAAGAACAGATGGCTTTACTGGAGAATTCTACCAAGCATTTAAATAATTAACAGCAATCCTCCTCACACTCTTCTGAAAAGCTAAACAAGAGGAACACTTCCAGCCTCAATGTATGAGGCCAGCATTATCCTGACACCAAGCCCAGACAAGAAAGCTACAGGAAAAGAAAGCTACAGACCGATTTCCCTGATAACTGTTGATGCCAAATCCCCAACAAAATACTAGCCAACCATATTCTGCAGCACATTAAAAGGATTATACACCCTGACCAAGTGGGATTTACTCCTGGAATGGAAGGATGGCTCAACATATGAATGTCAATCAAGATAATCTACCACATTATCATAATGAAGGACAAAAACTACACGACCGTCTCAATTGATAGAGAAAAAGGGCTTGAGAAAATTCAACACCCTGTTTGAGAAAAACTGTAACTCTGCATGGTTGTGCCCTGTTTGCATCCTGAAGTTCTCCAGACCTACTTTCACAAAGGACCCAACAGACTCAAGCTTCATCTGCAGGAGAATCAAGTCTCTTCCATCTCCGTGGGCCTGGGCAGGTCTGTTCCCTCTCTGGGTCTGCCATTCCCTTCTGACCAGGGATAGAGATCAGCCTGGAAATCTGTAAGGTGCACCTGCCTGAGGAACTGAGGTGTGCCCTTTCCCTGTGACCCTTCCCTGAGGGTGTTCCAAAGGCACATGGCAAGGCTGCTTCAACCTAGTCATTCACAGGACCCTGGGCCCTAGGAAGCCAGCTCCAGGCCTCTCCCTAGCATCACTCATCCAACAGGCTTGAACACACCCTCCTTAACTTCCCTCCTTTCTCTGCATTGGAAACTAGGGGAGAGTTATTTGCCTAATTATGCACGTTGTTTAGTGCCTTTGCACATCAACATTTAGTGTTATGCTCCTGAGAAGCCAAGTGCTTTGCAGCATTTTCTTTAGTATTATATTCCATGTTAATTGCAAGCAGGCCTATTAAAGGCAGGGCTGATTTCACAAACAGCCAGCAAAAGCACAGAGGGGCCCCACTTGGAGGTATCAGGCCTCAGGCTCATTAAGGAGGCCAAGAAAACTGAGGACTCCTTGCCCTTGAAAGGCTGAAAGGCCCTGTGTACAGCCAGCATGCCGGAGAGAGCCTCGGAGCTTCGTGGATTTCAAGGCAAAAGGGAGCCAAACATGCACGGATGCCTCTTTCCTGTGCCCAGGGGTTTGTTTCTTCAGGAAATTCCAAATGGTTCTCATTCCCTGGAATTTCAATTGCACCATTGCTTAGTCACTCAACAGTCATCTATCACTCACCAAAGCCACAGAGTGGGGCCTGAGGGTCACTGGTGTCATGGATACACTTGCTGATTTGTGACCCAAGTCAGGTCTGGATTACAAAGGGCTTTGAATGAATGACTGAGGTTTTGGGGCGAGACGGTAGAGAAAGGCAGCCATGGGGGATTTTGGAGAGAGGCCAGGGTGAATGATGGGAAGACCAGGCAGGAGAGACCAAGGGCATCGTGGAAGGGCACCTGGGGTGGAGAGGACTCGTGGTCCAGATGAGGCACCACTGAGCAGTGTTGGGAGAAGCCGGCAGATGGGAGGTCACTTGTCTGTGAGCAGATCCATGTCTGGGAGGTGGCAGAAGCCAGATGGGAAACAATAAAAATCCACATTTAATTGTTCCATTGGTGTGTGCACTTCTGGAACTCCCCACACAGCAGCTTAGGAGTGGGTCCATATTCCGACTACTTCATCTCTGGTGTAATCATGACACTCTCTGGCTACCCCAGGAGGGCATGGACCAACCTGGAGCTGGGCATAAATTTGAGACCAAGCTGCCTTAGGTTCGAGTCCAGCTCTGAGCCAGCCAGCTGTCCTCAGCAGTGTTCTTGACCCCTCTGCCCTTAAGTTCCTCATTTATAAGGTGGGAGTAATGGAAGCATATCTGAAGCGCGAAGCCAGGGCCTTGCCTGCTCTGAGCTCCCTCAGGATGTTCCAGGCATGTGATGGGGAGAGCAGAGGCTGAGACCTGAGAGCCAATCACATGCTTCCCATCAAGTAGTTTCGACACAGATTCTAAGTCTGAGGGAAAAGGAAAGACTACAATTCAGCAATAAATCAGGGACTTTAATAACACACTTTTGTTATGGGTAGAACAAGTAGGCAAAAGATCAACAAAGAAATGTCAGATTGGAACAGTTGGCTGGCATCTGCAGAGCACGAGAGCACGCCACCAGCAACCACAGAGCACTCCACCCAACAACCACAGAGCACTCCACCAGCAGCCACAGAGCACTCCACCACAACCGCAGAGCACTCCACCCACAACCACAGAGCACCCACCAGCAACCACAGAGCACGCCACCAGCAACCACAGAGCACTCCACCCAGCAACCCAGAGCACTCCACCCACAACCCAGAGCACTCCACCCAGCAACCGCAGAGCACTCCACCAGCAACCGCAGAGCACTCCACGCAACAACCGCAGAGCACTCCACCCAACAACCACAGAGCACTCCACCAGCAACCGCAGAGCACTCCACCAGCAACCCAGAGCACTCCACCAGCAACCCAGAGCATCCACCACACCCAGCACCCACCCAACCGCAGAGCACTCCACCCAGCAACCACAGAGCACTCCACCAGCAACCGCAGAGCACCCCACCCCAACCCCCGCAACCCAGAGCACTCCACCCACAACCGCAGAGCACTCCACCAGCAACCGCAGAGCACTCCACCCAACAACCGCAGAGCACCCCCCCCCACCCCCCCAGCAACCCACAGAGCACTCCACCCAGCAACCACAGAGCACTCCACCCAGCAACCACAGAGCACTCCCCCACCCAGACAACCGCAGAGCACTCCACCCAGCAACCACAGAGCACTCCACCAGCGCAGCAACCGCAGAGCACTCCACCCAGCAACCACAGAGCACTCCACCCAGCAACCGCAGAGCACTCCACCCAGCAACCACAGAGCACTCCACCCAGCAACCGCAGAGCACTCCACCAGCAAAGCACTCCACCCCAGGCACCACCAGCACCAGAGCACTCCACCCAGCAACCGCAGAGCACTCCACCCAGCAACCGCAGAGCACTCCACCCACAACCGCAGAGCACTCCACCCAGCAACCACAGAGCACTCCACCCAGCAACCGCAGAGCACTCCACCCAGCAACCGCAGAGCACTCCACCCAGCAACCGCAGAGCACTCCACCAGCAACCGCAGAGCACTCCACCCAGCAACCACAGAGCACTCCACCCAGCAACCACAGAGCACTCCACCCAACCCAACAACCGCAGAGCACTCCACCCAGCAACCGCAGAGCACTCCACCCACCGCAGAGCACCCACCAGCAACCACAGAGCACTCCACCCAGCAACCACAGAGCACTCCACCAGCAACCCAGAGCACTCCACCCACAACCGCAGAGCACTCCACCAGCAACCGCAGAGCACTCCACCCAGCAACCACAGAGCACTCCACCCAGCAACCGCAGAGCACTCCCACCCAGCAACCACAGAGCACTCCACCCAGCAACCACAGAGCACTCCACCCAGCAACCACAGAGCACTCCACCCAGCAACCACAGAGCACTCCACCCACAACCGCAGAGCACTCCACCAGCAACCGCAGAGCACTCCACCCAGCAACCGCAGAGCACTCCACCCAGCAACCACAGAGCACTCCACCCAGCAACCACAGAGCACGCCACCAGCAACCACAGAGCACGCCACCAGCAACCACAGAGCACGCCACCAGCAACCACAGAGCACGCCACCCAGCAACCACAGAGCACGCCACCCAGCAACCGCAGAACACGCCACCAGCAACCACAGAGCACGCCACCAGCAACCGCAGAGCACGCCACCCAGCAACAGCAGAGCACGCCACCCAGCAACCGCATCCACAGAGCACGCCACCCAGCAACCGCAGAACACGCCACCAGCAACCACAGAGCACGCCACCAGCAACCGCAGAGCACGCCACCCAGCAACCACAGAGCACGCCACCCAGCAACCGCAGAACACGCCACCAGCAACAGCAGAGCACGCCACCCAGCAACCGCATCCACAGAGCACGCCACCCAGCAACCGCAGAGCACGCCACCCAGCAACCAGAGCACGCCACCCAGCAACCGCAGAGCACTCCACCCAGCAACCACAACCGCAGAGCACGCCACCCACCAAGCAACCACAGAGCACTCCACCCAGCAACCGCAGAGCACACCACACCGGGCAACTGCAAAGCATGCCACCCAGCAACGCAGAGCACCCAGCCCACCCCAGCAACCGCATCTGCAGAGGACTACACCCAGCAACTGCATGCACAGAGCACACCACCCAGCAACCGCATCTGCAGAGCACTACACCCAGCAACTGCATGCACAGAGCACTCCACCCAGCAACCGCATCCACAGAGCACTACATCCAGCAACCGCATCCGCAGAGCACTCTACCCAGCAACCGCATCTGCAGAGCACTACACCCAGCAACTGCATGCACAGAGCACTCCACCCAGCAACCACATCTGCAGAGCACTCCACCCAGCAACCACATCTGCAGAGCACTACACCCAGCAACCGCATCCACAGAGCACTCCACCCAGCAACTGCATCCACAGAGCACTACATCCAGCAACCGCATCCGCAGAGCACTCTACCCAGCAACCGCATCTGCAGAGCACTCTACCCAGCAACTGCATCTGCAGAGCACTCTACCCAGCAACTGCATCTGCAGAGCACTACACCCAGCAACTGCAGAGCACACACACTTCTCGAGTGTGCTGGAACTTGCTCCAGGAAGAACCACATGTTGGGCCACAGAGAAAGTCTCAATAAATTTCAAAGGACTGAAATCATACAAAGTGGGCTCCAAAACCACAATGGAATTAAGTTAGAAATCAATAACAGAAGGAAATTTGAGAAATTCACCAAAATGTGTAAAATAAACAACACCATGTTATATAACCAACAGATCAAATAAGAAATCACAACGGAAATTAGAAAATACTTTGAGATGAAAGGCATTACAAGAAAACCACAGACCAATATCCTTAAGAATGTAAATGCAAAAATCCTCCACAAAATACTAGCAAATCGAATCCAGCAACATACAAAAAGAATTATGTGCAAAACCAGATGAGAGTTATCCCAGGAACACAAGGTTGATTTGACATCCAAACGCCAATCAAGGTAATGCAGCATATTAATGGATTCATACAAAACCACTCTTAGAAGAAAACACAGGAGGAAACCCTCATGACCTGAGTTTGGCAATGATTTCTTCAATATGGCACCAAAAGCACAAGTGATAAAAGAAAAAAGAGACAAATTACACTTCACTAAAATTAAAAACTTCTGTACTACAACCAATGCCATTAAGAAAGTGCAAAGATAACCCACATAAAGTGAGAAAATATTAGCAAATCATCTACAGTAATCCCCTCTTATCTGCAGGCAATACATCTCAAGGCCCCCAGTAGATGGCTGAGATCACAGAGATTACCACACCCTGTATATACTGTTTTTCCCATATATACATACCTGTGATAAAGTTTAATTTATAAATTAGGCACAGGAAGAGAGTATCAAGGATAACTATAATAAAATTGAACAATGATAAAAATATGCCATAGTAAGACTTATGTGAATGTGACCTCTCTCTGTCTCTCTCTCTCTCTCAATACCTTACTGTACTGTACTCATCCCTCTTTGTTGTGTTCATGTGAGATGACGGAATTGCCTCCGGGAGGAGGTGAGGTGAGGTGAGGTGAATCACGCAGGCATTGTGACGTTGCCTTAGGATGCTGTTGACCTTCTGACGAATGATCGGAAGGAGGATCACCCAGTCATGATGAGCAATGGCTGGATGTCAGGAGCAGGTGGTGTAATGACTAAGGAAGGAGCAGTCTATACAGTGTGGATACACTGGACAAAGGGATGGTTCACTCCCGGGAGGGATAGCTTGGGCTGGCACAGAACGATGCACAGTTCCATGTCGTATTTTCAAGCCATGGCTGACCACAGGTAACTGAAACCGAGGAAACCAAGACACCAGGTAAGTGGGGCCTGCTGTATCTGATAAGGGACTCATATCCAGAATATGTAAGGAACACTTAAAACTCAAATAAAATAAGGGCTATTAACCCCATTTTAAAATAGGCAAAGGATTTGAACAGGCGCTTCTCAAAAGAAGATGCACGAATGGCCAGTAAGTGCATGGAAAGATGCCCAACATTATTAGTTATTAGGAAGAAGCAAATCAAGACCACAGGGAGATGCCGCCTCTTACACTAGGAGGGTAATCCTCAAAAAGACAGAAAATAGTCTTGACAAGGACTTAAGAAATAGGAACCTTCTTTGGGAAAGAAAATAGTGCAGACAAAAACAAGGAAAAGGCGCTGAAAATGAGTCCAACATAGAGCGACCAAATGGCCCAGCAATCCCACTCCTAGGTGTGCGTCCCAGATAATTAAAACCATACATCCAGCCAGGCTAAGGGGCTCATGCCTGTAATCCCAGCATTTTGGGAGGCCGAGGCGGGCAGATCATGAGGTCAGGAGTTCGAGACCAGCCTGACCAATGTGGAGAAACCCCGTCTCTACTAAAAATACAAAATTATCTGGGCATGATGACACATGCCTGTAGTCCCAGCTACTCGGGAGGCTGAGGCAGAAGAATCGCTTGAACCCGTGAGGCAGAGGTTGCAGTCAGCCGAAATTACACCACTGCATTCCAGCCTGGGCGACAGAGCGAGACTGTCTCAAAAACAAACAAACAAACAAACAAACAGCAAAAAAGTACATCCAGGCCAGGCGCAGTGGCTCACGCTTGTAATCCCAGCACTTTGGGAGGCCGAGGCGGGTGGATCACGAGGTCAGGAGATCGAGACCAGGTGAAACCCCGTCTCTACTAAAAATACAAAAAAATTAGCCAGGCGTGGTGGCGGGCGCCTGTAGTCCCAGCTACTCGGAGAGGCTGAGGCAGGAGAATGGCATGAACCCGGGAGGTGGAGCTTGCAGTGAGCCGAGATTGCGCCACTGCACTCCAGCCTGGGCGACAGAGCGAGACGCCGTCTCAAAAAAAAAAAAAAAAAAAAAAAAAAAAAAAAAAAAAAGTACGTCCAAATGAAAACTTGAACACAAATGTTTGTAGCAGCAATACTCATAAAGCCAAACAATGAAAACAGCCCCGATACACGTGACTGGCGAATGGCTACAGAAGATGTGGTGTATCCATACAACAGGGTGTTATTTGGCCATGAAAAAGAACGAAATACTTATTAAAAAAAAAAAATGAAGTGCTGACACATGCTACAAGGTGGATGAGCCTAAAAACATTATTCTAAGTGAAAGAAGGCAGTCACGAAATGCCACGTACTGTATGTTTACATTTTGAGAAACGTGCAGAACCCATAGATACAGAAAGTGGATTTGTGGTTCTTTAGGGCTGGGGGTGGGGGCAGTGCTGGTGGCTGAGAGTATCTAAAAGGTATGGAGTTTCTTTTTGAGGTGGTGAAAATTTTCTAAAATTGACTGTAGTAACGGCTGTAGAAGTCTGTGAATATACTAAAAACCACTGTACACTTTAAATGGGTGAATTGCATGGTATGTGAATTATAACCCAATAAAGCTGTTTAAAAAATAGTGGGGGGCGGGTGGGGCGAATGAAGAGAAGGTGGTTAATGGGTACGAATAAACAGTTCGGTAGGAGGGGTGAGTTCCAGCGTCGATAGCACAGTGACGGGATTACAGTTAACAACAGCATACTATGTTTCAAAATAGCGAGAAGAAAATATTTGAAATGTTCCCAACATGAAGAAAGGACAGACGTTCAAGGTGATGGACATCCTAAATACCCCGATTCCATTATTACGCATGGCATGCGCGTATCAGAATATCACATGCACCCCATAAATATGTAAAATGTTA
Organism: Nomascus leucogenys; assembly: GCF_006542625.1. Classification (NCBI taxonomy): domain Eukaryota; kingdom Metazoa; phylum Chordata; class Mammalia; order Primates; family Hylobatidae; genus Nomascus; species Nomascus leucogenys. Next base: position 96,802 of record NC_044400.1, read on the forward strand.
TGCATCAATAAACAATTAAAAAAATAAGCATTGCATAGTGTCTTCCTTCCAAATAATATGGTATGAAAAGGGAAAAAGAGCAACTTTACAGTGGAGAAAACTGGAAACCTCTGCCTCAGCCACATCGCCGAGGTTGACATCACTGGTGACAAGTCAGGCAGACAGCAAGGACCTTGGTGTGATGCTACGGGAACGGCACTTTCCATCCTCCCCACAACCCATGACCCCAAACTAATCTTAGGAAAAAGATCAGGCAAGTCCCAAATGAGGGACATTCTACAAAATACCCAACCATTCCTCCTCAAAACTGTCAAGATCACCAAAAATAGGGAAAGTCTGAGAATCTGTCACAGCTACGAGGGCCCTAAGGAGACATGAGGACCAACTGTAACATCATACTTTGGACTCTGAGGTAGAAAATGGATATTAAGGGAAAACTGGGGGAATCTGAATAAAGTATGGACTTTAGTTCCTACTACTATATATCAACATGGGCTAATTCACTGTGACAAAAGTACAATAAAATGTGACATGGTAAGAGTAGGGGAACCTGGGTGTGGAGTATAAAGGAAGAACTCTGTGCTATCATCACAATTTTTCTTTATATCTAACAATGTTCTAAAATGAAGTTTATTTTAAAAATAAAAAATAAAGACAGGGCTCCCTGATATCAATAAACCCCATGAAAATACACTCATTAATAATAAAGGAAGCACCTCCCCCAGCACATGTGCATATGACACCCAGGCACACACTCAACCCAAGCACACGTGCATACATGCACACTCATGCACACACACCCAATCCAAGCATGCATGCATGTGTGCATCTGTGCCCACAGTCAACCCAAACACGTGTGCACATTACACCCATGACACACCCAACCTGAGCACATGCACACATGCTCAACCCAAGCCCGTGCACCCATGCACACTTGTACACACACACTGAACCCAAGCATGGGCACACAGGCACACCCACGCATACATACTCAACCCAAGCACAGCTCACCAGGGAGAGAGGCCCAGAAACGGGCTCTGACAAAACAATGAAGAGAATCCAAAAAGCAATTACACTGCCAAGTATTACACGAATACAATTATTGGAATTGCTAGTCAAAAACGGTTAATAGAATAATTAAGATAGATTGACCTAAAAGCTGATTTTAAATTAACCTGACATGTGCATACTATCTAAATAATTACTCTTTCCTCTGATTTAGTCTCTCATTAAAATCAGATTTCATTGGGAGAAATTGTACATTTGCACCATCATTGGGAAGAACAAGCCATGTTCATTCACCCACTGATGAAAATGAGAGATTATTAGAGGAGGTAAAATGGGAATATATTTTCCTGGCATTCCCTGGTGCAGTGTGATCTGTCCCTGTAATAAGCCACCGCTTCCTCCTAGCCTGCCACTCGGGAGGGGAGGGAAGCCAGATAAGATGGCCTCAACCAAGGACCCCAAACCACTAGTGTCTGTGTGTGTCTGTGAAGCTCGCTCACGGGGGAAGGGCCCGTGGGGGGGGCAAGGAAGAGAAATGAGCACTTGGAGACAGCAGGCAACCAAGAAGACCCAGAGAAAACTCGGTACGTCTGCATCCAACAAGCCTTCATGGGTGAGAAAACTGCAGCCAAGGAAGGAGAGGGATTGTTTCCAGGCAAACAGCAAGCCCTGGCAGAGAGGCAGGGACAGAGGCTGTTTTCAGCATCCAGCATCTCCGTTCAGCTCATGATTTCCTGCCACACCCCAGATAAAATGAACCCCTGTGGGGGTTTGTCTGTGCACGCCTATCCCGGTCCGTGTGAACAGACTGGCCCTGCATCCCCGCACAGAAGCCTGGGCTGAGCACCAAAGGCCCCCACTGTGGGAGGCAGGTCCTGGCCACTGCTCCCTCCACGGCCATGGCTCCAGGGTGCAGACCTCAGCTGGTGTCTAAAACATGAGGGCACTGGGTCACTACAGCTATGGGCCTCCTTGTTCATTGAAACCCTTGGAGTTACCTCGGTAACATTTTTTAAATGGATAGCCACTTCACATTTTTACAAGATAAAGAATTTCCCCATTAAAATTATTCAGATTCAGTAATAACACATTATTAAGATAAGCAGGACATGCAAGATGCTACAAAATGATCTATTACTTGGAGGATTTTAAAACCCTAATGAGAAAAACACACACTACCATTTATTCGTTCTCTTAGCCTTCAGCACCATTAGTCTGAGGAGCAGCATGGGACTGGGGCTGGCTGCATTCATCCTCATCCCTCTGATTGCCCCAGAACCTTTTCTTCAAAGAGAAATCTCTGCACTCTGCAGGGATGGTAAGTGGCGACCCTTAGGTAGCTGAAAGCAAAGGGGAAAAGAGCAGGAAGAGGTGGGAACACGGAGATGGAGAACACAGGCAGCAGCACGCTCAACGCAGGTGGAGTCTGTGTCCCCTCCAGCGACAGCCGGAACCAGGACCACCAGGGATCCGACATCGCTGGCCCCATCCCGTAGGGTCGGCTGTGGGCAGGGAACAGCTGAATCGCCACGCCACTCTCAGACCCTTGGCAGACACAAGGAATAACAGCTGTGGCTGCCGCTGTGACCGCAGTTCCGAAGTTTGGAGAGAAATAGCAGCAAGATCAAAGACTTGCAAAGGCTGTGCGTTCTTCAGGCAGCTACTGTGCCGTCAGCCTCTGAGTGATAAGGAAAGGAACCTGGGCTCAGTCCTATTCCTGAGTGAGTCAAAGCAACTCTGCACTCCCTGCCAGCACCGAGGGTGACCCCAAGCCCTGCTCAGGGGCTGTGGGGGCTGAGATCTCCCCTCCCCACCGTGGGCAGCGAAAGGGCAGCAAAGGCTCTCTGCCACGCCTGTGTTCGGGCTCCAGAACTCTTGGCCTGGTGTCTGGAAGATGGGATTGCTGCTTTGGACAAGCCCCTCCTCCTTGCTTTTCCCTTTTTCCCACAGTGGGGTTTAAGCTAAGGTCCTATTCCTAGATCACTAACAATGATAGCAGGCACCATTTATGAACACCTGCTGTATCCCAGTGCTGCCCTCAGTGCTGTACCTATATTCTCTCACCTCATTCTCTCAAGGGCCCAGTAAGGTAGCCACTTCATTAGCCATCGTTTATTAAAGAGCAGACTAGGCACAGAGATGGTAGGTCGCTTTCTGAAGGTCACACAGCGAATGCAGGTGAAAACCAGGCTGTCCACAAAGGAAGTCTGGCCCCTGATTGGGCTGTAATCACTGTGCTCTGCAGAACCCTCCCATCAAGACCCTTCTGTGTTGCGCCCCCCACCCCCTTCTCTACTTGGAAATGAAGTAGCTTTCAGGGGACTCTTATCAGGCTCCCGCCTCCCCAGGCTGGCCCCACACAGCCCCAAGACAGGAGCCCCCCAGTGGCGCCTTGGTGGGCTTCTTGAGGGTTGCCTTAATCTTCCCCAGGCACCCACAGGACACACCTGAGGTTTGTGGCCCATGTAACGTGGCTCTGGGACCTCCAGCACCCACCTGCAGACACGGCTTCAGCTGGCCCATGCTGCTTCTGTTTCTTTCCCCAGCTTGTTTAATTTTCATTCACAAACAGTAAAGCCCATTCATGTGACAGTTGTATACAGTCATGTAACATTTACCAGAGTCAAGATGTGGAACATTTCATTCTCCTAAAAAGTGTTCTCCTGCCCCTTCAGGTTCCCTCCTCCAGCTCCAAGCCCCAGGCAGACAGTGATCTGATTCCTGTTCCTGTAACTTTGCCTTTCCTGGAAGCTCACAGACATGGAACGGTACTCTATCTCTTCCACTTAACTTGATGATTTCAAGACTCATCCATGCCGTGTGGGCTTAATATTTTGTTCATTTTTTATTAATGGGTAGTATCTCACAATATGCATGTACCATAGGTTATCAACTTGCCTGTTGATGGGCATTTGGGCTGTTTGCAGTTTGGATGTATTACAAATAACATTGGTGTGGGCACTTGTGTCCACATCTTTGTGTGGACATACGTTTTCGTTTTCCTGGGGTAAATATTTAGGATTGGAATTGCTGGGTCATGTGGTAAGTGAATGTTTTACTTCTCAGATAGTGTCAGTCCATTTTCCCAAGTATTTCCATTTAAAATTCCAACCAAATTTCATGCATTCCAATTTAAATTGTATGTAAATTCCCATTGTTCTATATCCTTGTCAACACTTAGTATTGTCGATCTTTTTAACTTTAGACTGGTTTTAATGTGTACTTCTCTGATGGCAAGTGATGTTGATCATTTTTTCATGTGCCTATGGGTCATATATCTTTTTTGTCATGTATTTGTCCAAGTCTTTTGCAATTTTTAATTGCAGTTTTCAAATTATTGATTTATAAGATATCTCATATATTCTGAGTACAAGCCCATTGTCAGAAGTGGATTTTGTAAAATTATTCTGTGAGTTTGTAGTCTGCTTTTGCATTCCCTTAACTCTGTTTAATTTTGAGCAAACCTTTTCCATTTTGCTGAATTTGCTTCCTCATTTTTTATCATCTGTGCTTTCATATCTTGTTTCTAAAAAATGTTTATTCTAGCTCAAGTCATAAAAATTCTTCCCTATGTTTTCTTCTAGAATTTCAAAAGTCTTAGCACATGATCCATCTCAAGGTAATTTTGCATGTGGTGGGAGGTAAGGCTTGAAGGTCATTTTGTTTTTCCATGTAGATATCAACTTGTTCTGGCACCATTTATAGAAACAGCTAGTTCTGAAGGAATTAAATTTATACCTTTACCAGCAATCAAGGGACTCTATATAAATGTGGGTCTTTTTGACTTCCCCTTCGGCTCAATTGGCCTCTATGTCTTTCCTGATGCCAAAACCACACTGTCGTGATTACCATACCTGTATAGTAATTTTTGAAGTCAAGTAGTGTGGGCCCCACAAGCTTGTTCTTATTTTTCAAAGTTGTTTCTGGATATTTTAAGCCTGTTGTCTTTCCACGTAAATCGTAGCATCAGCTGTCTCATTTCTTCAAAAGGACCATAAGTGGCATGGGTAGTACACTGATGAGCAAAGCTTCCTTCCAAAAGGACTACTAAGATTCCAATCAAAATTGTATTTAATATATAAATCAATTTGGTACCAATGTGGAGAAAATTTTCGTCTTAACGGTATTGAGCTTTCCAATCCGTGAACAGAACACATGTCTTCATTTATTGTGTTTTTCCTTGCAATGTCTTATGGTTTTCAGTGTAAGGGTCTTTCAATTCTTTAATTAGGGTTTTCTTTTTTACTCCAATTAATTTAACTTCATTTTCTAAGAATTCATTGCTAGCATATAAGCATACAATCGATTTTCTATGAAAGTTAAATGCTGCAACTTGGCTAAACTAATTTTATTTGTACTAATAGTTTGGTTTTTACAGTGGTAAAATTCACATATCATAAAATTCACTATTTTCACAATTTTGAAGTGCACAGTTCAGTGGCATCTAGTGCATTCACAATGTTGTCGGCTACAGGACATTCGCATCACCATGAAAGGAGACACCACATCAATCAAGTGGTCACTCTCTGTTCCTCCCTTCCCCCAGCTCCTGGCACCACTAATCTGCATTCTGCCTCTTTAGATCTGCCCATTTCGTATAACTGGAATCACATAACACGCGGCCCTTTGTGTCTGTCTTCTTTCACTCATTATGTTTTCAATTTCAAGGTTCATCCATATTGTGGCATGTTAGTGCTTCATTCCTGTTTGTTGTTGAGTACTAGTCCATCATATGAGTAGACCACACTTTCTCAGTGCCTATGCTAATTGTTTGTAGGTTTCTTAAGATATTTCCTCATACATGATTCACGATATCTGCATAAAGAGGCAGTTCTTCTTCTCCCTTTCCAATGTTTATGCTTTACTTTTAATTTTATTCAAAGCTACCTGTGTCTCTGTTCTTAAAGCGCAATTTTGGAAGACAGCATGTGTGTGGGTCTTGTTTTCATATCTATTCTGACAACCTCTGCTTTTTACCTGAAATCTTTGGTCCACTAATATTTAAATAAGTATTGACATGGTTATGCTTGGGTCTGTAATTTTATGCCTTGCTCTGTATATATATCCTCCACTTTTCCCCTTTGTTTTTCATTTCTTAACCTTTTTTTAGGATTATATGAATATTTAATGACTGACTTTTCTCTTCATTATATTTTGTGAATATACATGAATATTTATTGATTGATTTTTCTCCTTATTAAGCTTTTTCAGCATGGTATCACCTCAGTAGTGGAGCATAATCAGTCCTAGACTAATTTAGGCCCCACCCAACAAAGCTTAAAATCAAGCCTCAAATATATCAAATGGTTTCCAAGTAAAGTAACTTCATCCCAGAAAAGTTTTAAACTAATTTTAGGAGTGCAAATCTATCTGGGATCTAACAAGGAAAAGTACATGATGTCTAGCATACAGTAAAAAATCACCAAGTATGCAAAGAGGCAGGAAAACACATCATGTAATGAGGAGGAATATCAACAAACTGAAACTAACTCACAAATGGCACAGATGAGGGCATTCTTAGACACAGATGAACTGTAGTTATTATCGCTCTATTCCATATGATAATGTTAAGCAGAGATATGAAAGACATTAAAAAGTCCCAGTTCAAACTTTTAGAGATGAAACCATTTCTGAGATAAAGAAAATTCACTGGATGAGATTATGAGATTAGACAGACACTACAAAAGGAAAGATTAATGAACTTCAAGGTATATAATAGAAACCATCCAAAGTGAAACACAGACAGAAAATAGACCCCTTCAAAAGGAGCAGAAAGCTAATTGGGAGGCAACTTCAATTGGCCTAAAATTCATACATTTAGAGTCCCAGAAAGAAAACAAAGAAGAAAAAAAAAAAGGAAGATATAATGACTGAAGTCTTTTGAAATTTGCTTTTTAAAAGCTACATATCCCAGTCCAATAAGTATGAAGTATGAAGAAGGCACATCTTAATCAAATTGATTAAATTGGGTGAGATAATCTTAACAGCAGGCAGAAGAAAAGAGATGAGCTAGGTACAGAGGAACAAAGACAAGGATGATGGCAGGTTTCTCCTTGAAAATGAGGCGAGCTAGAGGACAGTGGAACATGCGCTGCAAAGTACTGCCAGGAAAAGCCTGTTGATTTGTGATTCTGTACCTGGCAACAAAGGTAGAAACAGGGTGAGATATCAAGTTTTTCAGACATATAAAAGCTAAGATATTAATCACACCAGCAGATAAGCACTAAGAGATATCAAAGAAAGTCCTTTGGACAAGAGGAAAATGACATTATACGAGACCCGATAGAAGCACAGGAAGGAAAAGCATGTTTTGCTGGGTATAGAACATATAGAGAAATAAAATGTGTGCCCACAAGGACATGAAGGAGGGCGGGGAATGGAAGTGTGCTGCTGTAAGGTTATTAAACCATCATGACGTAGTGTAACATTATTTGAAAATAGATTGTGATAAGTTGAAGGTGCACACTGTAAACCCTAAAATGTATACATGCACACACACACACACATACATTTGTACAAACAGAGTTATGGGAAATAAGCCAACAGGAGTGATTAAATGGGATGATTAAAAAATACCCAGTCCAGAAGAAGGTTGGCTAAGAGGAACAGGAAACAAAAAGTAGACAGGATAAATAAAACACAAATAGCAAGATGGTAGTTTAAGTCCAACCATTATCAACGGTAAGGTACATGAAAATGATCTATAACCATTGGTCTAATTCAGTGGCAGTTTGTGAAACTGAATAAGAAAGCAAGACCCAACTAATTGCTGCCTACCCAAAATCCACCTTAAATATAAATTCACAAATACATGAAAACTAATGGGATTTAAAAAGATACACTGTGCTAGCACTAGTCAGAAAAAAAGCGGAAGCAGCTACATTAATATTGAACAAGGTGGATTTCAGAGCAACGAACACAACCAGCATTATAATGAAGGTCATTTTGTAATTCCAACAGGGCCAGTTAGTCAAGAGGATATAACACTGTTTATCCACCGAATCCAGCTTCAAGCCCCTGGAGTAAAATCCTCATCATCTATCACAACACCTGGTCATTTGGGATCCACCTCAGTTGACGTTCTATCTTCATGTTCTACCACAACACCTGGTCATTTAGGATCCACCTCAGTTGACATTCTATCCTCATCTTCTATCACGACACCTGGTCATTTAGGATCCACCTCAGTTGACGTTCTATCCTCATCTTCTACCATGACACCTGGTCATTTGGGATCCACCTCAGGTGACGTTCTATCCTCATCTTCTATCACGACACCTGGTCATTTGGGATCCACCTCAGTTGACGTTCTATCCTCATCTTCTATCACGACACCTGGTCATTTGGGATCCACCTCAGTGACGTTCTATCCTCATCTTCTATCACGACACCTGGTCATTTAGGATCCACCTCAGTTGACGTTCTATCCTCATCTTCTATCACGACACCTGGTCATTTAGGATCCACCTCAGTTGACGTTCTATCCTCATCTTCTATCACGACACCTGGTCATTTGGGATCCACCTCAATTGACGTTCTTTTCTCCTAAGAATGTGTTCCACTCAGTTGGTGTGTTTGTGCTGAGTAATCCTGAATTGGGTCCTGGGCACTATGCATGTGATGTGGAGGTTCTGGACTCTGTGGCTTTCCACCAGCTGCTGTTTCTTTTGGTGTAGTAGGTAGTGATTGTGTTTGGGCTTGAACTGCAAGTGTCCTGGCTACAGCTGCAGGCTGAACACAGACTTTCTGCCTTTAGCTGGGCTTCTTTCATCTGCTTTGTGTGTGTGCACTGCAGTTCAGGGCCAGTCGGAAACATGAGTAGAGTCTGAAGTTTCCCCTTCCGGAAGCTCCCCCTCTCCGGTGGCCACAGCTTCCCCAATTTCATTCTGCTCCTGTTCCAGGCCATGAAGACTGTGGTCTTCCCTGAGGACCCCCAGCTCCTCATGCCCTAACTACATGGGGCCCAGGCTAACAGCCACAGTCAATGAGAACGTGCTTCCTGCAACTCCTTTATCCCCCGTGTACACCCCAGGTCCGTCTTGCTGTTCACTCTCCAACGCCCACAAGCAGCCTGTTTGCATTGTGTACAGATTTTGAAGCTGTTTTCTGTGAGGGAGTGGGTTTGGCGTGATCTTACAAAATCCTCACAGGAAGCAGAACCAGCAATTACCCATCCACTTTTAGAACTGCCTTGTGCATGAACCTTTTGTCCTTTGAGTCACACTTGGAAAAAGTGTATGCTTCGTCTGTTGCAAAGGTCGTAGTGGCTTCACCCCAAGAGACTTGAGAAATAGTTATTGTTTCAAACAGGGCACAACTGCAGTGTCCTGAGGAGCCCTGCACGGCCATGGAGTCTGCTGGATGAGGGATATGGATGGGCTCCTGCAGAGAGGACAGAGATACAGAGGCAGATGGAGAGACAAAGAGGAGACAGAGATACAGGCAGAGAGAAGTGGAGAGACAGAGGGAGACAGAACATCTGGCAAACCCATTCCACGTTCAGATTCCTGCTCTGGACACGGAGGCCTGCTCTTCTCCATAAGCCCCCTCCCTTCCTTCAACGTCTTCAGGAAAAAGCGAAGCAGATCCTTTTCCCTCCCTCGCCCTCCTTGCCCTCCACGGGGGCCCTTTCCCGTAACCTGCTGACTGGTCTCTGTGGCTGAGTTCTGCCCAGGCCCCGCCTCCTCCCTCTGCTGAGCAGCACAGAAGCCTCCTGAGGGCTCCCTGACGTCCAGGAATGGACTCACCAGTGTCCGGGAATGGGCTCGCCGGTATCCAGGAACGCGCTCCCCAGCGTCCCGGTCCAGCCCCATCTCCCCTCCGCACTCAGGGGCTCCTCTGGTGAACTTAGTGCTGGCCGGGCACTCAGCACCAGCCTCACAGGCTTCTTCCCGACACCTCCAGCCTGTGCCCCACCTGCACCCACACCCATCGTTCTGCTCCGGGCTCTGCCCAGGGGCCCCCCAGTTCCCTGAGCTCGCCCGTTCTCTGGCCTTCACTCGCACTATGGCCTCTGCCCGGCCTGCCTCAGCCGTGTGGGCGCCTCCTCTCAGCATCTAGGCCCATCTCCACGCCGTCTCCAAGACGCTGGGCTGCTGCCCACTGTGAGGTAGGAGCCCCCTCTCTGTTCCACACCACCCTTGACAGGCACTTACCAGGCCCCTCCGCCTCATCTGGTGGGTCCCTCAAGGCCCATCTCCCTGAGCCCCCGTCCCCCTCTTTGTCTCTCCACCAGGGATTAGTGTCACCCCCGAACCCACTCCGGCTTGGCCTCACCCACAACAGCTGGAGCCCACGTTGGCCCTCCTGGCTGTGGCCTTGACCCCTGGTGTTCATCCTGGCTCAACCCCTGGCCCTGGTTCTCTTGGTGCCACCTAAACAGTCTACACTGTCTTGTGTTCATCTTTTCTTTAAATATTTGTTTAGCAGAGCAGAGCTGATTCTACAAATATAAATTGGCCGGGCGCAGTGGCTCGCCCCTGTAATCCCAGCACTTCGGGAGGCCGAGATGGGTGGATCATGAGGTCAGGAGTTCGAGACCAGCCTGACCAACACGGTGAAACGCTGTTTCTACTAAAAATACAAAAATTAGCCGGGTGTGGTGGCTCGCGCCTGTAATCCCAGCTACTCAGGAGGCTGAGGCAGGAGAATCACTTGAATCCAGGAGGCGGAGGTTGCAGTGAGCTGAGATCATGCCATTGTACCCCAGCATGGGCCACAGAGAAAGACTCTGTCTTAAAAAAACAATGATATATATAAATATATATATCATTGTTTGACCAAATGCAGTGATTTCTCCCAGTTAGAGAAATAGCTCTTATTTATAAAGTCATGTTTTGGTGAAGCAGGGCTGGGTAAACCTGCACCACAATGGTGGGAGCCCACAGGAGACGAGCCCTCGTCCAGCAGGGTCCAGATAGCTGTGTGGAGCGGAACACGCAGCCCTCACCCTAGAGCCCCGGCCTGGGTCATGGGGGCTTAGAAAAAAACAAAGGAAAAGACAAGGCTGGATAAGAACAGGGTTTGGTCAAGGAAAGGAGGGGTGGAAGTGCAAAGCCCTCCCGTGCAGGAGCCCTCGGACGGGGGCACCATCCCACAGCCCCCCGGGAGCCGCCGATCCCCCCGAGACTGGCCTGCACCTGCACATCTGGGGGGCAGCGTCCCCGAATTGTTCTGCCACAGTGGCCCGGCCGGCAGGGAGATCAAAGGAAATAAAATCCTCAGGCCTCACCTGGGATCCAGATTCAAGGCCCGAAGAGCAGACTTTGCCCGGGGCACTCACGCAGATCCCCGCGTGTCAGGGCACTGCAGTCCTATTACCATAAGCGATAATGCAAAGGTGTGATAAAAGCCATCTGTCATTCATAAAATGTGATGATGCCTTTCTGCAAAGCCATAAGCCATCCCGGGGCTCAGCCAAGAAATGGCTATAAAATCCGGCATAAAGACCTCAAAGCACACCTTCCAATATAAAGGTTATTCTAGGCAGCTGTTTCCTGATTATTTACGTGCAATAATTTTACACCCCAGACTCTGACACACTCGCAGCCTGACGCCGTCTCTCATCAGCAGCACTGAAGCGTCTGTGCGGAATTCTTACGATGTATTCCCTCGGCACCCATTTGGGGCTTTGTCCTCCCAGAATCGGGGCTCAGTCGCCCTTGACACAGTTTCCAGTTCTCTGCCTCCCCCCAGTATCTCAGGGTGGTCCATCCAGACACCTGCCTTACTCAGACGCCTCCTGGTGACCACCCCACTGCGGGACAGCCCACAGGACTCGCCCAGAGGCCCCACACCCTGCAAGGAGTGTGCGGCTATCCCACAGCAGACCCCTCCCAGTCCCAGCGTGACCTCCCGGGGCTGTGGCCCACTGGCTCTGAGTGCACCACCATAGCTCCCCGTGGGAACCTGCTTGGGCAATACCCTGGACCCCAGTGAAGGCTTCGGCCACAGTCCCTGTCCCTCTGGCTGAGTGTGTGCATCCAAGACGCACCCCGTTCCCGCCACCAGCCCTGCAAGGGGGCTGCCCTCTTCTCTCTGGATCTGTGAGCCAACGCTGTTAACTCCAGTGTTGTCCGGAGTTGCCACCTGAGTCTCACCTAACTGGCACACCTCAACCCACCTCTCCTCCCATCAGCGTGGTCCTTTGGTGTGGCTGTCTTGGCTGGAGTAAACTGCATGCAGGTGTCAGCCAGTCTCCTGTGACAGGGACACCCAGTCCCGGGTCGGACACCTGGGCCTTAGGCCGTCCACCAGGACAAAGAAGGCCGACCTCTGGAACCCCAGGTTAGTCGCCTGGAAAAGGGAGGAACGGTCGCCCCGACCCTGACCCTGCCCCCAGCTTAGGGACGTTTCCGAGGCAAACGAGATAATAGTTGGAGCGTCGTGCACAGCCTGGCCACAGAAAACGTGAGAAGCCATTGCCATTGTCATCACTGGTAATTAGGAAGTTTCCGTGAACCACTGCAACAGTGAGTTTAAAGAAGATCAGCAGAGGTCAAAGACTCCTTCGCGGCAGGGAGGGGAGGGCAGAGCAGGAATCAGGTGGGGGAGGTCGAAGGGAAGTGGGAGCGGCGGGCACAGACGTCCCTGAGCCCGGATCCTGGTGGCCCCACGGGGGCCAGGAGGGTAGCTCGAAGGGCCATTGGGTGCCCTCACCCTAAGCCAGCAGCCCACCACCACCCAGAGGCCAGGAGGCCCCCAGACCCCCCAGCACCCACAGCTCCCTCCAGTGAGAAGAGTGGGATCAGCCTGGAGACCCTGCTCAGCCTGGACAAGGGGAGGGAAGGGGAAGCTCAGCATTTCCAGGGCGCTCAGCAGTCACCAGGCAATTTCTCAACTCTGAACCACGTGCTGGGGTCACGGGGCTCCCACTCTGCTGCCGAGGAAGCAGGGTCCCCACCCCGTCTGGCCTCGGCCTCTGCGGACCTGGGCACAGCCCCACGCAGCCCCGCGACGGTTGCCGTCCCTGCGTGAGTTTTATTTTCTCCACTCAGCGTCCTGTGACCACAGAGACCGCGTGAGGTAGGACGCTGTACAGCCTCAGCACGGAGCCCACGAGAGGACGTCTCCAGCAGGCAGCTAATCCTGGGCGGAGATGACAGCCCGGAGTCTTGGGCTGTTTAAAGCCTTCACAGTCGCTTCCTTGTGCCCTGTGCTGCAGCTGCATGGAAGGCCTCCAGCTGAGAGTTTCCCGGAGTCTGTCCCCAGGGTGGAGCCTTCAGGGGCCAGGCCATGGGAGCTGGGTCTTCCTGTGCCTGGAGCCTTGTCCCCTGCGGACCTGCCGCGTGGCCAGATGATGAGTCTTGCACTGAGCAGAAGTCCTTGGGCCTTAGGGGGCTCTACCACCGCCCACCCATCATTGGCAGGGCAGGGAAGGCCGGCCCACACCCAGGTCCCGCTGCCTGGACCCTCTGGGGAGCGAGCTTCGAGCAGGAGAGGGGCCAGGAATGCGTGAGGAGCAGGCCCGAGGGCTCAGAGCCACAGAGAATTCCTCAGCCAGGCCTGTGACAAACACAGCTGCCACTCTTCTTCCAGCCCCACTGCTTCAGCCACGTTACACTGGCCCTGGCCACTTGCAGGGAAGGACGCTCACCGTCCAGGGAGAAAACCCATTCCTTTCCTCTGGTTCTCTTCCCCAAAGACACGCAAATTCTTTTTCCAGGCATTTTCTAACAACAATGATGCACAGACCCTTAACTTTAAACTGACCTAGAGGCCTAGGAGAGCCGTTATTTCTGGCACAGGCACCTGGGCACAGGGTCTGGCCTGGTTCACTCTAGAGTGCCCGATCATGGTGGAAATTCAATGTTTGTTAAGGAAATTGGCAAAAGGATGAATGAAGAAAGAGAACATTGCACGGTGTGTTCAAAACGTCCGCAGCGACATTCCGCTGTGAATTCAGGAGCTTGTTCCACGGTGGCTCCTGCACATAGGCTGGAAACACTACACTCACCGGGGCTCAGCCCCGCACACCTGTGTGGGGAGGGATCGGGGAGCGTGGGGGAGGAAGGAGGGGCCCCGCGAGACTGCGGCCAGGCCCTGCCCACCTGGCTGCTCTGCTGGGCTTGGAGCCAGGCCACCTCCCTAGCCCGGACCCCTCAGGGCCTCTGGACAGGGGCTGCAGGCTGCCTCTGGACTCTGCTTCTGGACTGGCCTCTGCTGGACGGTGGCGCCCTGCACCTCAACAGCCAGCCACACCAGGCACAGCCGTCACCTACAGGTGAAGCTACAAATTTAACCTCATACAAGGGAATATAACCATGGCCAAGGGGCAAGGCAAGGCTTTTTAAACAACACGTCAACAGCACAAATCAGAGGCAAGAGAGAACCAAGTTTTAAAAAGATGAATGTGGTATAATCAGCATTAAAGTTTCCTGTTCGTTCTGGGACTCCTTGGACCAAGCATTACTGGGAGGCAACCTGAATGCCCTTGGTGAGAGTGGAAAGATGGCGGCTTCAAGGCTGGGATCCGCAGTGGGGCAGGCCCAGCCCTGGACGAGCACCTGGCCACACAGAGGGTCCTCTTGAGCACGGTGACTCCTGTACCCATAACAGTCAGGCTGATTCTTCAAGAAAACGTACAAACTAGAAGACGCCCAACACAGCAAACAGGCTGCCCATGGAGAAGGGCGGGAACCACTGGCAGGAAAGGGGACCAGTCAGTGAGTGGAGAGAACCCGAGGGTCTGTGGGGCCAGCTTTCCCAGGTGCTGAGGAACAGGACCTCAGATCTCTGAAGCTAAGGGCCAGGGGAGCAGAGGAGGGAAGATGGGAAAGAAGGAGGGAGGAGTAGGGAGGGAGTGGGAGGGGGAGAGGAAGGGAGGAGGGAGAAGGGAAGGAGAGAAAGGGAGGGAGGGAAGGAGAGGGTTGGAAAGGGAGGAAGAAGGAGTAGGGAAGGAGAGAGGACGGAGTAAAAGGGAGAGAGAAGGAGAAGGAGGGAGGGAAAGGGGTGGAGAGGGGCAGGGGAAGGGCAGGGAAAGGGGGTGATAAGAAAGGGCATGCGAACCTGATAAAGCCAGACCAGGGTGTCTGATGTGCATCCACTTCCTCTGACAATAGGCTCCTCCCCAATAGCAAAAACAATAAAGAGGAAAAACATGATACTATTTTAGGAATGGAGGTAAGTACGTGAGTGGAGATTCCAACATCATTTGAAGATGACCAGGCAGCCTTCAGCAGTGGGGACCTCAGTGGCCCTCTGTGAACCCAGGGTCCCAAACACGCATTGGGAGACCCAGGAGGTGGATCCTGACAGGCACATCACACCTGGAGTGGGAAATGCCTCTCTCTTCAAGGAGCCATGAAACCTCTTCTTTAACTTGAACATATGTCAAATCCCAGGAACACTTAGACCATATTCTTCAGCCAAAATCCACAAAAGGAAGAAAATAACAGCAATCGTAGAAGCAGAAACCCTAACATACTGAATAACAAGTAAGCAAACAAAATCCCTGTTGAACAATTCTTGGGTCAAGTGGGACAACAGAGTCCAAATTTCAGAATCACCACAAATAGCAACTGTGGAATATGATCCACCAGAACCCAAACGATGTGACTAAAACAGTCTCAGAGAAAAATTCACAGCAATAACAATCATGTTAGTAACAACCAAATGCAAACGAGTGAATTATTCATTCAACTGACAAGATTAGACTCAAGAAAATAAAAAGAACAGGATAAATGTAAGAACCAAGAAGAAGGAGATAAAATGGTAAAAGTGTATGATTTGAAGCAGGAGACTCGAAACTATGCTCACGTCGTGGGTCTTTGAAATTCACCAGTGAATAAGCCTGTGTCTACCCTAAATCAGGAAATGTGGGGACGGCACTGACACACACATCACACGAGTTTAACAACATGGCAAACAGTTACGACAGAAGCACATGCAAGCGCATAATTTACAAATTCCATGCAAATACTTTAAATTCTAAATAATATGGGTGATTATCCTAGGCAAATATGAATTGCCCCAACTGACTAAAACGAGACAGAAATTTAAGCAGAATATTATTAACTGCAGAAGAAATTGAGAAATCTATCAAAACTCAGCCCACTCACATCCGAAATTCCAGGCCCAGATAAATCACAAATTCACTAATTCAAAATGCTGGTGCACCAATCTTTATGATATGATTAAAATTTCCTATTCATAAGCATAAAGAAAGAAAACCCTGCATTCTTTTCAGGATTCCAGCATAATATTTGTACCAAAACATTGAAAAGTTGCACATACACATGAAATGAAACATACCAGCTACAGTAATAACGTCCTCACACGTTACGTCATGTGGCAGATTAAAGATGCACACGTGTAATGACCACCTATCGGCTTCCGTCGAGGTTTTCCAAGCACTTTAAAACAAGTTCAATATTAGGAAATCTACCAATATAATTCAACGAAATAATACATCGCAAAACAACCACTTCAACAGGGCAGGAAAGGCAGACAGCATGAGCCGCAGAGCAGCTGGCCATGACGGAACCATGTGCCATCACACTTCTGCCCCGGAGGACCCCGGAATCCCAGAAATAAACCCCAAACCAGGCCCACCCATCCCAGCAGCGCTCAGGGAGGCCTGGACGGTCACCACACACCCACGGCCACCATCGCAGCAGCCAGCATTCCCCTGCTAGGGGCAGGCAGTATTGGCTCCTTGGAGGGTGAGATGCCTCATACCTGGGTGGGCCTCATCCATGCACTTCCGAACAACCGTGCATCTCAGCCGGCAGCCTTCATTCCTGGAGGGGTGGGTACCAGGGGTGGAGGGACGGCATAGGGTGATCCGCAGCTGCCCTGAGGGTGCCCCAGCCTGGCTGCTTACCTGAGCCTTTTCCTTTCCCCAGAAGACCAAAAAATCATGAAATAAGAGCTACAAAGATGGGAAAGAGGCAAGATTCCCATATTTTGCAGATGGTTTGAGATTGATCAGGCTGTAAGAAACAGGAGCACTTAGCATCACAAAATGCACACTAGTCGATAGTCACCAATATCCACTTGGAAAACAGGAAAATAAAGGGGGAAAAATCTCATTCACAATAGCAGAAAGACACATAAAATCCTGATGGGTGGGGAATTTAGTGAGAAAGGTAGAGTTGTTGAAGGAAACAGCAAAACTCTCCTGAGGAGCATTTTAAAAGCAATAAATGGAGACTTAGATTTTAGACTAGAAAATGCAAAATCGCAGAGCTGGGAAGACTGGATTCTTTTTTTCATTGAGCATCTGTATTTCTATACATGGAAAAGGACCATAAAGTTATTTTCAATGAGTTACTATTATTATCATTATTACTGTTATGAGAGGTGAAATCTTGCAGCGGATGGTTTCAGGCAGACTCTAGTGCCGGGCCACAAGTCACAGGATCCCTCTCCCCCATCTCCTGGCCTGATCCTTTTCCCATCTCTGAGCCTCAGTCTCCTCCTCTGTGAAATGGACACAGTGATGGTAACTCCCTGTGGCCTGAGGACAGGTGCACACGCATGAAGAGCCCCACCTGGCGGGCGCCAGGAAACCGCAGCTCACACGTCTTAAGAACCCCACCTGGGGGGCAGCCACGAAACCGCAGCTCACACGCAGGAAGAACCCCACCTGGGGGGAGCCACGAAACCGCAGCTCACACGCAGGAAGAACCCCACCTGGAGGGAGCCATGAAACCGCAGCTCACACGCAGGAAGAACCCCACCTGGAGGGAGCCATGAAACCGCAGTTCACACGCAGGAAGAACCCCACCTGGGGGGAGCCATGAAACCGCAGCTCACACGCAGGAAGAACCCCACCTGGGGGGGGGAGCCACGAAACCGCAGCTCACACGCAGGAAGAGCCTCACCTGGGGGGAGCCACGAAACCGCAGTTCACACGCAGGAAGAACCCCACCTGGGGGGAGCCACAAAACCGCAGCTCACACGCAGGAAGAACCTTACCTGGGGGGAGCCATGAAACCGCAGCTCACACGCAGGAAGAGCCCCACCTGGGGGGCACCAGGAAACCGCAGCTCACACGCAGGAAGAGCCCCACCTGGGGGGCACCAGGAAACCGCAGCTCACACGCAGGAAGAACCTTACCTGGGGGGAGCCATGAAACCGCAGCTCACACGCAGGAAGAACCCTACCTGGGGGGGAGCCACGAAACCGCAGCTCACACGCAGGAAGAGCCCCACCTGGGGGGCACCAGGAAACCGCAGCTCACACGCAGGAAGAGCCCCACCTGGCGGGCGCCAGGAAACCGTAGTTCAGGTCCCACTGTCAGGTGTGTCCTCCGGTGGGAAGGGGCAGGCGCAGGCGGGAACAGCCCCTCCTAGCTGGGGTTCAGCATGGCCATGCTGTGCAGGGATGGGGACTCCTGGCTCAGGGACCTGCTTCCTGGGTCCTGCACAGGCTCTGTGCTAGTTTATAATGTGACTTGGGGCAGCCACCCCCCTGAGGCTGGGAGGAGGCCCTGGGAGACGGGGGTCACTGGTGATGCCCGGAGGAGGCAGCTTGTGAGAGAGTGGGCTCAACAGCGTGGGAAAAGAGGGGCCAGGGTGTCCTTCAGCTGAATGAGCTGCTTTTCCCCAGGGCAGCAATGGTGCAGCCTTTGGCACCCAGCTTCTCACTGTTGGCACCGAGAGCGCCTCTGGGCAGTGTGGGCTGGTCCAGTAAAGACAGGGGCCTCAGCCCTGGGGCTCAGCAGGTCTCCCCTCTTAGCCCCAAGCCTGGAATATGAGCTTCCCACGCCTGCCCCTTGAGGTCCAAGGTCAAAGTCAAGGTCAGCCTGCAGACGGCTGGGATCAGGCTCGCTGGTGATCCTTCCTCCCCAACGTGCTCACTGGCCAGAGGGGAAATAAACGCTGAGGACACGGCTGCTGTTCCCACTCACACACCCGGGGCCATCAGGCCTCCCAGGGGAGCCACTGGCAAGAGCGGATGTGATTCTGGGAGAAATCGCTCTGATATCCAGTTCTTGTCTTGCACAAAATAAGGGAAATTAAAGGTTTCAATAGTACTGATTAGACGAGAGTTCTGCATGGCTGACTGTGGTGAGAACATTCCCACGTAAGCTGGCTGCTCTGTTTTCCAGGCCTGACGCGATCATTTGTGCAGAACCGCCTTTAATAATGCTGGCGGCGGGCCCCGTGGCCTCTCTGACTCTGCTTCCCTGGCTGCTCCACCCTGTGCTGGCATCCGCCAATGTCTGCACCCTGCATGTGTGGGCCACTGTCCCAGGGGTGGGCTCCGAAGAGACCCTGCTTCCCTCCAGGCTCCTGGCAGAGTGCATTGGTAACCCCTCTTAAAGAGACGTGGTGGTAAGTGGGCCTCCACCCTCCTGGACATCAGGATGAGACGTAAAGTCTCTGTGCTCCCTCTGCTGAGATGTGAAAACTGAGGCCCAGACGGAAAAGGGGGCTGTCGAAGATCACATGAGGAGCCTCAAGCAGGGCCAGGACTGCAACCCTTTTCTCTAAACATACTTTTAAATTAAAGTGTGTGGCATACCCAGAGATTATAAAACAAAGATATTATAAGTGTAGAGCTTCATAAACTGAAAACACTGGTGTAAGCCACACTCAGATCAAGAAATAAAAAGCTACAGGCCCCTGGAAGTCCCTCAGGTGCCTCTTCTCATCACCATTCCCCAAAGGATAACCACTGTCCCCACTTCCGAGAACACGACATCATGAATTCTGACATCAGGGCTCTGGCATCATGGCTCTTGACATCATGACATCATAACTTCCTGCATCATAACTTCTGACATCATGACTTCTGGCGTCAGGTCTTGAGGCATCGTGGCTTCTGGCACCATAACCTCTGAGATCAGAGCTTTGGCATTATGACATTATAACTTCTTTTTTTTTTTGAGACGGAGTCTCGCTCTGTCGCCCAGGCTGGAGTGCAGTGGCACCATCTCGACTCTCTGCAAGCTCCGCCTCCCAGATTCACACCATTCTCCTGCCTCAGCCTCCCGAGTAGCTGGGACTACAGGCGCCCGCCACCACGCCCGGCTAATTTTTTTGTATTTTTAGTAGAGATGGGGTGACATTCTAACTTCTTATATCAGCGCTCCTTCTGACATCTGGGCTTCTGGCATCACGGCTCCTGGCATCAGAACTTCTGACATCAGGGCTGCTGGCATCATGGCACCATGACCTGTTTTTAATGGAATCACATGGTGTGCATTCTTTGGCGTCTGATTTCTTTCACTCAACACCGTGTTTGTGAGACTCATTCATTCTTCTCACTTACTCCCATTGTTGTATTTGATGGTATGACCAGACCACGGTTGATCCATTGGTGGACATGTGGGTTGTTTCCAGTTTGGAGACTGTCATGACTAGTGTCACTCTGAGCATTGCACATGCCTTTTGGTGAACTTGTTTATGGATTTTTCTTGGTTATATACCTAGGGGCAGAATCGTTGAGTCATAGGCTAGGCGTACATTTAGCTTTAACAGATACGAAGAAACAATTTTCCCAAATCATTCTACAGCCTCACAGTTTACATCCACTCTGACCAACAGAAGCAGTTTTGGTCACTCCACATCTCTGCCACCACTTGCTGTTCTTAATCTTCTATGTGTAGTCATTCTGTTGTTCATTGTGCATTATATTAATTTTCCTAATTAGTTATTACCTGATTCACAGCAAATGCTTAGCTTACTAAGCATTAGGTATTCTGACATTCTAATTTTTGCACTGAAGTCACAAATTTCCATCCAATTACGGCCTTACCTGTATCCCTTCTGTATCCCTGCGTGCAAGCTCTGGGCCCGGCTCTGCCTGGGCGAGCTTCCCTGGGTGCCTGGAGACCCCTCTCTCCCCGGAAACTGGGTCTTAGATCTGACAAGGAAGTGAGTCCCTCCCTGGGCCCAGCTCCCACTATAAAATGCGCAGGTGCCCATTCTGTCAGGGGCAGAGGATCCCTCCGCGAGCCTGGGCTCCTGTGGGAGCCTGGGGACCCCCCTAACCTGCCACCATCCAGGGACACATCCCAACTCCACTGCCTGGCTCATGAGTCTGAGGAAGGGAAACACTCGTTTCGAGGATCACAGGGTCCACCCTGTTCTTGCTCTAGACCGGGAGTGGGTGAACTGCCGAAGCACCAGCCCCAGCTCTGCTCCTCAGCTAATCCACCCTCCCTGGACGTGTCCACCCTCTGCTGCCAAAACGCACGATAGCAACACAACTCCCTCTCTGTGGCACAGGGCTGACAAGATCCAGTGATGGGGACTCCCCACAAGAGGAGTGGGCACCTGGGTGTGCTGCTGCAGGTCGTCCGTCTGGGAGGGCACCTGGGTTCCCTCACCCAGCCCTGCTGAATCTGTGGATGTTGATCCTTTAGAAAGTGGCCAGTCCAAAGGGTGGCTAGTGACACAGCTCCAGCCCCAGGGTCCCTCACACAACCCACACAGAGTGGCCCTGGGCAGAGAGCTCTTCCCTGGGGACCACCCAAGGGCACTGCCTTCATCTGGGGCTGGGGGGACCATTCATCAGAGCTGTTTTCTGGGCACCTCCGGGGTCAGAGGGGACTTAGGGTAAAAGTGTCTGGAGCTGACCGGGATGGAATCCATGGTTATCATGACAGGTAAGGAAGGTCTACGTGAAAGATACCGTGGGTGGGGCCCGGCCACAGGGTGGAGGAGGAGCCTTTGTGAGTGCACACTGGCCGCCCTCAGAGCAGATGTGTGTCCAGCTCGGCTGGCCCCGGGGAAGCACACGCCCATCTCAGCAAATCTCTTCCATGCTGTGGGCTCTCCTGTCGCACATCCCTCACCATATAAGGAGGGGTTTGCATGTGGCAGCCAAGGCATGCACCCCAGAGGGCCTTGCCTGGCACATAGTGGGGTTCGGACAATTTGGGTGCATTGATTCCTCGGGCCTGATCTGTAGGGACAACGCTTGGTCCAGAGTGGTCAGGGGAGAGGCCACCTGGTCACAGCTTCAGCACTGAGACTGTGAGCATCCCAGGCCGTGTCAGAAGGCAGGATCCCCATTGGGAGGCCTCTCTGTCAAAGGATCCATGACCACCTCTCTCTGCTACAG
Source organism: Nomascus leucogenys (assembly GCF_006542625.1). Taxonomy (NCBI): domain Eukaryota; kingdom Metazoa; phylum Chordata; class Mammalia; order Primates; family Hylobatidae; genus Nomascus; species Nomascus leucogenys. Next base: position 118,828 of record NC_044400.1, read on the forward strand.
CCACCCTTAAAAGCCTGTGGGCAGAGCAAGAAGCACCGGGAGCCCTCCCCAGGTCATCCGTGTGGGCAACGTGACTGTGAGTGAGGAGGCCCTGCTCTCCCATGCCCCAGCATGTCCATGAGGAAGGGGAGGGAGCCTCAGCAGTGCTGTGTCCCGGTGGCAGCTCAGGGCTCAGGACTCACACCCTTCTAAAGACTGTGAAGCAATGGGATGCTGACTTTGAATTTAAAATCAAATTCCACGAACATTCCACAGGACGTTATGGAACTGCTTCCTTTTCAAAAACATCTACAGCACTGTTCCATTTTAGGAGGGCTCTGTGCAGCACACCCGGCACCCACAAGACCTGCCTGCCTTCCCTCTGTGGGGCAGCCCCCAGGTGGCTGTGCTGGGGACCACGCTTACTGACTCAGAGGCGGGGCCATGCCACATGTGAGGCAAGAGCAGCACCCGCTCTCAAATGCCAGGCCCGATCCTGTCTTGAGTGGAAAGGCTGATATTTTATTTATCATGGATACTTTGCATTAATTTTGATTTTGAAAAATATTTCATTAAAATCCTATTTATCTTGATGACTGAATTTAGGTGCTGACTTACATTTCGTCATTTTGCCCATGAAGCAAGTGCGTCGGGGCCTCCTCCTGGCCTGGCTGCTCTGTGGACACAGCTGAGGGTCTCTCACTCCTCAGGCGACCGGCAGTTCTCCACTGTGCACCGGCTGACTGATGAATTCACTCAAAATGCATTAACACGTGGTTATTGCAAACTCGGAATTTGTCAAGCACTAGCCTTGGCCTCAGAGACGGATGACGGAACGAGGCAGACAGAAGTCCGTGGCCTCAAGGGGCCGGCACTCCGGCACGTGGGGTCAGACACCAACACGAGAAGCAGCAGCCTGGGGTTCGCGAGGAGGCTCCCGAGTGAAGAAGCGTTTGCAGCGGGGGTGCCAGGGCATGGAGGGAAGGCCTCGCCGGGCAGGTGGCATCTGGGTAAAGGTGTACGTGTTTCTGCCACCACGCAAAGAGCTTGAAAATGCCTCATTGCCGATGCTGCATATTATCTTTAAAACAATTAGTAATAGTTTCTTCGTATATTTGCTTTATTTGATCTGTGACGACAGTAAACATTTTTTGTTTATTGACTATTATCCTTCGCGTTTGTTCTCTCGTGTCTTTGTTCATCTTTCAGTTGATACGTTGATCATTATTTTCAAGAAATGATTATGCAGAAGGGAAGTAGAGCCTATGACAGATTTTTTATGACTTCCCTCATACTTTGTTTTTATCCTTATTTTTGCTATTGTCTTAAATTGTAAATTTAATGTTCATTCAAATCTCTTTTTGTGCACTTTCTTACACATTTTTCTTAAAATCTCATTTTTACCTTAGAGCCAAAGATCATTGTTCTGTTTTGTTTTATCTTCTTGTTTTTTATGGTTTTATTTTAAAATAAAATTTGCCCAGAATTTGTCATATTTTAAGATGATATGAGAAGATCTAACTTATTGTACATATTTTATTTTTATCACAGATCACTGATTGAATACATCTTTCTCTAGAGATATGTGATACCATTAACCCCTGCTATATTATAATGCAGACACATACAATTATTTCGTAAATTCCAATTCTTTCAGGAGTGATCTGTGTTTTCCCTGATATAATTGATGATTGCAGTTGTGCCACATGTTTTCAGTGATCGTAGCTTCACACTATGGTTTAATATCTGACAGGGAACGCCCCTCCTAATATTCTTCTCTTAAAATGGTTCGTGCTTCTTCAAGCTCAGTTGCTTTCCAGATAAGCTTTTGAATCCCATTAGCATGTTTTAAGACGGCCAACTATCATTTTGTTTTGACTTTATAAGTTCTTAAATCGGGGAGGATCAGTCTATTTGCTCATCAGCCTTTGTCTCCAGGGTGAGGACGTGTCTCTACACAGGTAAATTGTCTTAACCTCAGCGAGACTGGGACCTTTCCTCACACTAAGCCTCTGCTTTAATACTGTTCTTAATACAGTTCTCGGCCAAGTTCATGTATGGGTTGTTAGTATTGAGAACAGAACTAAGTTTGTCCATATTACATTTTCTAATTTATTACTGACTTTGTAGAGAAGATGTGTTCATTTTATGCATTTATGCTGTCATTATTCTTACCGTGTATTTCCTCTTCCTGTCGTATTGCGGTGGGACCTGCTGGGTGCATCACTGAAGGAGATGAGATCAGCCCAGCCCTAGTGACTGCACAAGACAGGAGGCTGCCCTCGATGTAACAGCAGGCAGGGCGCTGGGAGGGTCTCCTCTCAGTCCCACTTGGGAGAACTAGGGCTGACCAACTGTGTATGTTTGTGCATGGTCCCAGCCGTACTTCCAGCGCTGTGCAGATTCACTGGGGTCAAAGGGCATGTCCCACCTCTCTGCCTAACCTCCTGGCTGTGTGGCCTTGTGGGAGGCAGGCATGGGTCTTTTCCAGCCACAGACACCCCTCCCACTGCTCTTCTAGCCTGGCCCTGAATCCTAGGAATTTTGCTCACAGCCAAGCATCAGCCAGGTGGTAAGTCTGGGATCCATGGTCCAGGGTGAGTGCAGCAAGATGGGAAAGGGCCCGGCCTGGCAGCCTCGGGAGACAGCTGACCCAGAAAACCTGCCGGTGGCCTCTGAGGAGGGTGTTCCTCGGAGGGCAGGGTCATCCTCTGATGTCGTGCTCAGCCCTGACCCTCCCATAGCCCATCTGCTCCGTGCTCACTGGAAATTCCCCAAAATGCATCTCTGTGGGGCTCACTCAGTTAAAAGGGAGCAAGTGAGCATCACGCAGATGGAAGCCTGGCACAAACACCTTCCTCCGTTGACTGTGCTTGGCCAGGGTGAGGACAGTGCTGAGAGCTCAGGGAAGGCAGGGCCCTGGACGACCACCCTTGCTCCTGTCTCAGGACACAGAGCCCTGGACTGTCTTAGTCGGTGGTGGCCTTCCCTTGCACAGGAAACAGGCCGCACAGAGACCCCGGCAGAGGCCACTGCTCCTCCCTGGCCTGGGTTGCAAGGGACAGGGGGCCCTTGAGGATGGCATTCCTCCTGTGGCCCTCGGCCTCGGACCCCCAGGGAGCCGTCTCCCGGCACTTCTTGGCAAGTCCACCCACGGCCACGTGTGTTGGCTCGAGGCTTTCTTTCCCCTCGTCATTCACATCTGGAGCTCTCCCTTGGAGACCTGGACCTGCCCATAGACCTGGGCTGGATTACAAAAAAAGAGGAAGCTGGCGAAATCCGCAGAGTGTCTTTTCCTCCAAGGACATTTTAAAAATACACGAGGAAAAATCAGACTTTCAGAAATGGCAAGTGTTACGCAATGAAGTGCACACGTCCTCTTTCTGCACGAAACAGAAAGCACGCGGCTATTTTCAGCTCCTGGAGCTCCACCGGGAATAGGGCGGTAGAGTTGCCAATGTGTACACAGAAGGCTTCTTTTTTTATCAGCTGCTGAAGGCTCCAAGGATGGAGTGCGATTCTAAAGGGTGCATTAAGGCAAACATTGAGCTAACAGAGCGAACGCTGCCAGCAAGCGGCGGAGATGGGCGTCCCTGGAACACCTCCGCTTCCCCGGCTGCCTCGCCGCACGCCCAGGCTCCACTCTCTCATGCGCGAGGTCAGGGTGCTGATGGGAAGACCCTGGGTTCCTAAGGAGGATTTGATGAGAAAACGCACCCGAGGAGCTAGCACACTGCCTGCCACACTCGACAAAGGCCACTGTTATTATTATTGGTGCTATCATTAGTGTTCCTCTGCAGATTCCAGGGTGAAATCGCTTGACTCATTTTTTAAGTTTGTATTTTGAGATAATTTTAGGCTTACAGAAAAGTTACAAAAGTCGCGAAAGTTACTTCTCCAGGGACCAACAGCCTGGAGGAGTCCCTGTTCCTTATGGAAACTGGCCCCACACCTCCTGCCTTGCACAAGATGTCAGGGAAGGGCAGTGGTTTTGGGGTCTTCAGGGAGTGAATGTCGAGGGGGTCTGCAAGAGCTCCCAGTGCCCAAGCTGGAGAAATTCTAGGAACAAAATAAATAATCGTAGCACAGATGCTCCTGGACTGGTGGGGTCACATCCTGACAAACCCACCGTAAGTTTAAAATACCCCAGGGACATGGATGAAGCTGGAAACCATCATTCTCAGCAAACTATAGCAAGGACAAAAACCAAACACCGCATGTTCTCACTCATAGGTAGGAATTGAACAATGAGAACTCATGGACACAGGAAGGGGAACATCACACACCGGGGCCTGTCGTGGGGTGCGGGGAGCAGGGAGGGAGAGCATTAGGAGATATACATAATGTAAATGACGAGTTAATGGGTGCAGCACACCAACATGGCACATGGATACATACGTAACAAACCTGCACGTTGTGCACATGTACCCTAGCACTTAGAAGTATAATAGTAGAAAAAAAATATCCCAGGTCAAAATGCATTTAATAAACCTCATCTTCCGGGCATCGTAGCTGAGCCCTCTCACCTCAGACGTGCTCGGAGCATGGACACGAGGCTGCCGTTGGTAAAATCATCTCACACAGCTCACAGCTGCCTGAAGATGCTCACTCACTGGCTGCCAGCATTTCCTGGGGCAGCCCTGAGAGGGTCTGCAGCTGGCGCACGAGGTGAACGCAATGCTAAGGACAAAATTACACAAGGAATGTGCAAGAGTTCCACTGTTGACAGTGGGAATCACCTAATTCACACACAACCAGCTTCACAGAATGAGCGCCAGGTGGCCAGCTGGAGGGATGACACGGAGACCAGCAGGTGGAAGCCAGTGTTTAAAGCCACAGGTAGACGCGGCCTCAGCACCTTCCCGTTTGTGCCGGCCCAGAGGCACTGCCTGAGCACACCGCCTGGGGAGGCTACAGGTCCAACCAGCCTGAAAGTGACCCTCACCAGGCCCTGAAGCCACCACTGGGTCAGGGGCCCAGCCTTCCTTCCAGTGCAGGGGCCGGGACCCAGCCTTCCTTCCAGTGCAGGGGCCCAGCCTTCCTTCCAGTGCAGGGGCCCAGCCTTCCTTCCAGTGCAGGGGCCGGGGCCCAGCCTTCTTTACAGTGCAGGGGCCCCACCCCAGCCGACTGCAGACTCGGGGTGCAAGCTTCCTCTTCATGGGTACTCCTCGAGGTCCTCCTTGACGTCCTGAGCTCCTCTGTGTGCATTTCCTATGCTGTTCACAGCCCTACTGCATGGCCCAGGAGGGAAAGGGAGGGGAGGGGAGGGGAGGGGAGGAGGAGAAGGGACCCTCCTTGCTCCCAAACTGCTGAACACTTGGCATCTGCCCCCTTTCTCAGCCAAAGGAAGGCCCTCGCCAAACATTCCTGACTATTGCAGTTGCTGGTCACCTACTCCTGTCCCACTCAATGGCTGCCCACCCTCAGCTGCCTGTGGCCCAGTGACCAGCTCACCTCCTGCACACACCATGTGGGCAGCTCACCAAGCCGCCCTCCCCACCACTTCCAGGAAGGGCCAGGACTCCCAGAAAATAGGCATGTTTGTGAGCCACGTGGTCACTTACACTTTGCAAAGCGGCGTGGACGCTTCTATTCTGAAGCATCCGCCGAGGCTTGGAACACACCCAGCCGACAGCCGTCTGCTCCACCGGCTCCTCTGTTTGGGGGAAGGGCCTCTGGCAGAGGGAGTATGAGGCCTACGGCCCTAACAGGAGGAACAAGGGTGTCTGAGGGACCAGGGAGGAGGGTGGGAGACTGTCAGGGGGACTTGCAGACCACGGTATTCATTTCTTACAGCCCCCGGACAACGTGGCAGCTTGAACGACATCCAGGTATTATCACAGTCAGAGAGGGTTGGCTCCGAGGGGTCCTCTGCTCTCACAGGCCGAAGTCAAGGTGCCGGTGGGCTGTGCTCTTGTCTGGGGCTGGAGGAAAGAACAGGCTTCAGGCTCACTGGGGGCTAGAGGACTTCTCCCTGGCTGAAGGACAGAGGCCCCACTCCGCTGCGGGCTGTCAGCTCAAAGCTGGCTGCATCCGCCTTCTCAAAGCCAGCAAGGGCACCCTGAGTCCTCCTCATGCCGAGTGCTCTCTGCCACCCTCTTCCACCTGCAGCCAGAGGACGCTCTCTGCTGTCAGGGCTCCCCCAGAACCCAGGAGAAGCTCCCTAGTTTAAGGCCAACTGTCCAGAAGACAACGTGCTTCAGGGCGGCCTCTCATCACACTCAAGCTTCCGGGGGTGAGTGTGGGACATCCTTGGGGGCCTCCACAGCCATCGCGAGCGTGGCTTTTCCTGACTGAGCTGGGTGGGGACCTGCTGGAGGGACGGGAGCTGAGAGGGGTCTGAGCAGACATGTATTTTTGGAAGAATCCTCTGGCTGCTGTGTTGAGACTGGACTGGATATAGATACAGCTCATGTACATTGTTCATTCACAGAGCACTTTCACCAAACACCCACATTCCAGTGTTCCTGAATGTGGCCTGCTACCTCAGAACAGAAAGTGGGAGAAGGAGAGCTGTATCATCATCTTTCTATCTATCATCTGTCACCTATCTATCTTCTATCATCTGTCTATCATCTATCTATCCACCTATCATCTATCACCTATCACCTATCACTTATCACCTATCACCTATCTATCTATCTATCATCTATATCTACCTTCTATCATCTATCATCTGTCTATCATCTATCTATCCACCTATCATCTATCTATCATCTATCACCTATCACCTATCTATCTGTCTATCTATCATCTATATCTACCTTCTATCATCTATCATCTGTCTGTCTCTGTCTCTATCATCTATCTATCATCTATCTGTCGCTATTATCTATCTATCTATCTATCTATCATCTATCTATCTATCTATCATCTATCACCTATCTATCCACCTATCATCTATCTATCATCTATCACCTATCACCTATCTGTCTATCATCTATCACCTATCTATCTATCTATCTATCTATCTATCATCTATATCTACCTTCTATCATCTATCATCTGTCTATCATCTATCTATCCACCTATCATCTATCTATCATCTATCACCTATCACCTATCTGTCTATCACCTATCACCTATCTGTCTATCACCTATCACCTATCTGTCTATCTATCATCTATATCTACCTTCTATCATCTATCATCTGTCTATCATCTATCTATCCACCTATCATCTATCTATCATCTATCACCTATCACCTATCTGTCTATCTATCTATCTATCATCTATATCTACCTTCTATCATCTATCATCTGTCTGTCTCTGTCTCTATCATCTATCATCTATCTGTCGCTATTATCTATCTATCTATCATCTATCTATCTATCTATCTATCTATCATCTATCTATCTATCATCTATCTATCTATCTATCTATCTATCATCTATCTATCTATCATCTATCTATCTATCTATCATCTATCTATCATCTATCTATCATCTATCTGTCGCTATTATCTATCATCTATCTATCTATCTATCATCTGTCATCTATCTGTCTCTGTCTATCTGACTATCTATCCATCTGTCTGTCTATCTATCCATGTGCCTGTCTCTAGACTGGAGGTGGGTGGGAGGGGCAGGGCAGCCATACAAAACAGGTACAGAAGTCACAGGTGACAGTGGCTCCACCGGAGTGGTGATGGTGGAGGTAAGAAATGGTTGTGTCTGGAAAGATTTTTAGACCAGCGCTTCCCAAAAGCCCTATCCATGCATCCCCCACCCCCACCATCTTTGACACCTAGCTTTTTCTTCCATAAGAGTCTGGCTTAGCTGTAAACTTCAGGGTAATTCTGATTTACAATATGGCAAAATCCTCTAAGCGAAGATGCACAAAGACTGCAGGCCTGAAATTAGTGTGAAAAGAGAATATAAAGAGAACAGTGGGGTAAAGTATTTCAACACATGTACTCTGTGCACACGTCTGCAGCCTCAGCCACGCTTCTGGCCTCAGGTCCAGCCACACATCCCGCCCCCTGAGGGAAGGATTCAGACCTAGAGCCCTTTTTCTTGAGGAGCTGGGCAGTGGTGGACTGGACAGCGGAAGGAAGTCCAGAAGCCAGATCTGCACAACAGGTGGGGGTGGGGGTTAGAGGTGGGGGTGGGGGGTGGTCCGCAAGCCCAGGGAAGCAGGAGTGGGGTTAGGGAGGGAGATAGAGAAGAAATGGGACAAATTCAAAGTGATGCTCTGTCTATGTGTTATTTATTTATGTATTTATTTTGAGCTACCACAGATCACAAAGAAAACAGCCAATGATGGCTCGTGAGGGTGTCTCAGGGAGGTCATGGGGACCCATGCACCTTGAGTTGTTCTAAGGTGGGGAGGACGGAAAGCAATCGGCCTGCTGGTCCCTTTCCATTGCCCAAGACCCTGCCAAGCAGCCCCTGGCCTTTGCCCAAAGTGGAGACGGTTGGAGGGCTCAGGACGACAGGGCGGGCTGCTCAGTGCAGAGGAGGGAGCCTGCACCCACCCTTGCTGGGGAAGAGCTGAAGGCCCAGGGTCTGGAAGGCATGTGCAGTGGAGCAGATGGGGAGTGGATGGCAGACCCAATGAAACACAAAAGCCAGCACTGCAGCCCCAGGTCAGACATTCAACACTCAGTGGACATTTGACACTGAAAACGGGCCCCACTTACCACTCATGGTGTCACTGCAGCCACAGGTCAGACATCCGAGAGTCAGCAGTGATTTGACGCTGTCACCGGGCCCCATTTACCACTCGTGGTGTCCAGGGGGAGCCTCAGCATATGCGGCACCCACGGGACAGAATGTGCTTCCCCCATCCTTGCCCAGGTTGCTGGAGCTGACACCCAGGTGAATGCAGCTGGGAGGAAACAGCGGTGAGCAGCCGCTGAGCTTCTGTCCTGGTCTCCGTCAGCTGACCCCACCGAGAGCCTACGCTTACCCAGGAGAGAATCACACCCAGCCCTTCTGAGTGCTGTGGTGCCTTCAGACTTTACTCGTGGCAGATGCCGTGAGGACTCTGCCCACATTTCTCTGTATCCACTGACCATTTTTATGCCCCTGAGCCCCAGGTCTCTCAGTCCCAGCATCCAGCTTCTGAATCTTGCAGGGGCTGCCCTCTGGCCGCAGGAAACTCTTCCCTGGGGTTCGCTGAGCTCCTGGAGGCCTAGGCTGTCTGGGGATGTATAACCCTTAGCCAGTGAATGACAGGTAAGACGTAAGAGTACCGGAGCACTGCCCCCAAACCAAAGGGGACACCTGTGAGCGGTGACCAGCAGCCTCCCAGATCCTCCATGAGATGGAGCCAGAGTGACCCCCACAGCGTGTGGCCTCCTCCCCACCCAGTACCACCCCTCATTCCCACGCTGGGAACACATCATTTATACGGCTTCCACACAAATCCTCATCTTGGGGTCTGCCTCTAGAACCCCAGATTGAGAAAACAACCCACGTTCACGCCAGTGTCCAAATTCCATTCCCACCCAGGTGCCGAGGACGGCCAGGTGAGCAGCAGAGGACGATGATGGGAATTCTGAGTCCGCCTCAGTGAACAAAGCAGCGCATGGCACACAGTCATGCCACGAGCCCGAGAGCAGATTGCAAAGCAAAGCGTGTGTGCAATCCAACTTTTGGAAAGAAAAATAAATCCTTTATATATGACGGTGTAATAAAGAATTGAATCTTGCCCAGAGAGACCTGGCCTCTTCCCTCAGCTTCTGAGAGGTGGTCTCTAAGCCACATGGGAGGGCCTTGGTTTGCCTGGGCCTTTGGACCACACCAGGAGGCCTAAAGTGTGATTTAGCTTAGGGTTGTGATCAGCTCACCCTCCAGAGTGAGCTGGAGACCTCCATCCGCATGGGCAGTCAACCATGGGGCCCCAGTAAAGGCTCTGGGACACTACGCTCGGGCGACCCCGCCTGGATGCCAGAGCGACACCGTCCACAGCTCTGTGAGGAAGGACAACAGGACCCCCTGCAGGTGGGAACTTCCTGGACTCTGGCCTGAGCACCTTTCCCCGGGTTGATAGTCATCTGTGTCCTACCCCTGTGCTAAGTCACGACCATGAGTGTATCAGCTTTCAGTGAGTTTTTCTAGTGAATTATCAAACCTGAGGGTGGTCTTGGAGACCCCTACCCTTGTAACTGGTGCAGAACTGAGGAGAGTCTTGTGGATTACGGTTCCCTCTAGCCCTGCAATGATGTTGACTGTAAGTACATTAAAGTATTTGTTAGACAGTGGAAAACGATATGCAGAATGCAGGAAGTGGATGCCTCTGGGCTGTAGGATCGTGCACAGGAGTGCATTCTCGTGTTTTCTATTTATTTTGTGCAAGGCACTGTGATTACATACAGTGGGAGCTCCCTCAACCAACCTCTGCTCCGACAACTCACACAATCTTGGTCAAAATGGGCTGAGCGACTCAGTGAGCACGGGGGGCAAGGAGGCTGCTCTCTGCCAGTCGTGGATTCCGTCAGTTGAGATGTGACCAACCAGGAGACACTCAGGTTTGCTCCAAACCTGTTGATGCCACCTGTAATCCTTACTAGTGTCAGAGGCATTTGAACCAGAGTGACTCCATCTTGAATAGGGGCTGGGTGAAATGAGGCTGAGACCTGTGGGCTGTATCCCCGGGAAGTTCAGTGTTCTTAGTCACAGGATGAGTAGGAGGTTGGCACAAGACACAAGTCACAAAGACCCTGCTGAGAAAACAGAATACAGTAACGAAGCAGGCTGAAACCAAGATGGCGATGAAAGTAACCTCTGGTCACCCTCACTCCTCGTTATACACTAAGTGTAATGCACTACCATGCTAAGAGGCACTCCCACCAGTGCCTGACAGTTTACAGACGCCATGGCAATGTCAGGAAGCTACCCTATATGGTCTAAAAAGGGGAGGAACACTCAGTTTCAGGAATTGCCCACCCCTTTCCCGGCAAACTCATGAATGATCCACCCCTTGTTTAGCATATCATCAAGAGATAACTATATATTCAGTCGAGCAGCCCACACCACCGCTTTTCCTGCAGAGTAGTCGTTCTTTATTCCCTTACTTTCCTAATAAACTTGCTTTCACTTTATGGACTCGCCCCAAATTCTTTCTTGCACGAGGTTTAGGAACCCCTTCTTGGGGTCTGGATTGAGTCCCTGTTCCAGTAATACTATGAAACCTAATTCAACATTATGTAACCTTACTACATATCAGTGCAAAATGAAAGGAAGTTGTTTCTACATAAACCTAGATAAATGATTTGGGAAATCAAGATCAAGGCAACTTGAGGCTGCTTTAAAAATTGCTTTTGAATTAGGTATTGACAAGATGACTCTTAAAAATGAAAACTAATTGGTGAACGTTTGGAGAAATTCTGGTCTTAGATTGTTTTAAAATGTGCCCAACTGCTTGGTCCACTTTAAAAAATATGAAATTGGGTGGCTAGGAAGGAGAGTTAAGACTGGGGTTTATACTAAAGAAGAACTTCAATCAGCAGACTAATGCTAAATACAAGCTTGTCCCTATATGGAAATATCTAGATTCATGAATGGAGCCAGAAGTGACCAGATGGTGATGACGACCGGGGGAGGGTGGAGGCCTGGGACTGGGGCGTTGGCTAGGAGGGGGTGGGAGGGCCTCTCTGGAGTCATGGAAGCCTCATGGATCTTGACCAGGACGGTGGCTGCATGGCTTACACTGGTCATAACTCGTCAACATGTATGATTGAAAACTGAACATCACATTGAATTGGACTCAAAAGCAAGACCTGAGGCAAAATTCACGTAAGGAGGGAGTTTGGGGGAAGCTTGAGGATTGCCGCCCGGAAGCGTAGATTCAAGTTGCCCTGAATACACCTCCTATTAGCAGCTGTTACAGGTGGGTTTTTCAAGGGAAAAAAGAGGCCGTTCCAAGTTGTTGACCAAGAGTTTATGTTAAAGTAACATAATCTATTGATTGGCTCTACATTGTTAAGCTGTAGGGTGTGAGTTGCAGTGTCTGCTGCTGCACTAGGAGGCTAACCTGAGGCAACAGCCAGTGGTTTCAAGAGATGAATACACGGCTCCAAGGCGGGGAGTGGGAAGTCACTGCCGCCTCACTTGATGCCTCCCTGGGCCTGATGGTTTAAAAGGACTTGCATATCCCTCCACACAATTTCTTTCCTTTTCTCAATTGTATGAAAATTATACCTCAACAAGTTTACTACAGAAATTAATGAGTAAATATGTATAAGTTTTCAAGTTAAAAATATATATAAAATATGTTTGCTCCCTCCTTTAACCTATTTTCACTGGTTTTAAAAATTAACTAACAAACCATGATGGCTTTGGAAACGTATTCTTCCATTTGTTACTTTCATAATGAAAGAAGAAATGTATTTTAAATAACATTTAAATTTAATTTTTTCATTATCATCTGGGAAGTCCCAGCCCTTTATGAAACGAAAACAATGTGCACTTTAGAGTAAAAACTTGCTGATGGAAAAACCAGACTCTGTAGAATATTTTAAAGAGGTTATTTCTGAGCCAATAGGGGGAACCACAGTCTGGGAGACAGGGTCCAAGGAGTCCTGAGAAAGGAACTGAGGTCGGGTTGCAGTTTTTTGTTTTTGTTTTTGTTTTTTTTGAGATGGAGTCTCGCTGTGTCACCAGGCTGGAGTGCAGTGGCGCGATCTCGGCTCACTGCAACCTCCGCCTCCCAGGTTCAAGCGATTCTCCTGCCTCAGCCTCCCGAGTAGCTGGGACTACAGGTGCCCGCCACCACGCCCGGCTAATTTTTGTATTTTTAGTAGAGACGGGGTTTCACCGTGTTGGCCAGGATGGTCTCGATCTCTTGACCTCGTGATCCGCCTGCCTCGGCCTCCCAAAGTGCTGGCATGACAGGTGTGAGCCAGCGCGCCCGGCAGCAGTTTGGTTTTAACATTGCAGGGAGGCAGGAGTTACAGGCAAAGACACACAGCCGTGCACAGAAGGTCGGCATTGGTTTGACCTGAAAGGGCGTGACATCTCAAAGCCGGGGCTCACGGGATGTCGGTGGATTCAGAGATTCTTTAATTTGCATTTGGTTGGAGGAGGAAGGTTCTGTCTAAAACTTGGAAGCTGTGTAGCAAGATGATGACCTGCAGGTGTGACTTAACCCTTGCCTGCATGGGTCCTGTTTATAATTTGGTATCTTATTGCCACAAAGAGTCCATCTGTCAGTCTTAAGATCTCCATGACCTCTAATGCCGGTCCGTAGTTGCATCTAAACTGCAAAACAGAAGGAGTATAATGAAGACTGGCGGACCTCCCTTCCCATCGAGGCTGGGAACTCAGCTTTTCAGGTTTCTCTGGGGCCGCTTTCAGTCGTTTAGGGGGCTTAGGATTTTGTTAGCTTACCAACTTTTCCTATTAGAAATTCAGCTGAAGTTGAGGTCCCATAAGTCTTCTGGAACATTCCCTAATATACAGAAAATGCCCCGCCCTTTAGAATTTGAACAGGACGGGGCCGGGCGCGGTGGCTCACGCCTCTAATCCCAGCACTTTGGGAGGCCGAGGCAGGCGGATCACGAGGTCAGGAGATCAAGACTGTCCTGGCTAACACGGTGAAACCCCGTCTCTACTAAAAATACAAAAAATTAGCCGGGCATGGTAGCGGGTGCCTGTAGTCCCAGCTACTCGAGAGGCTGAGGCAGGAGAATAGTGTGAACCTGGGAGGCGGAGCTTGCAGTGAGCCGAGATTGCGCCACGGCACTCCAGCCTGGGTGACAGAGCGAGACTCCATCTCAAAAAAAAAAAAAAAAAAAAAAAAAAAAAAAAAAAAAGAATTTGAACAGGACAGAGAAAGCGGAGGTGAGGAGCCCACCCTCTCCAACTCCTGCTCTTACAGGGGCCCCAGGACCCCAGAGGAGGGGCCTGCCTGGGCCCTGGGGAGGGCACCCAGCCTGTGCTCCCTGGAAGGGTGGGTTACTCCAGGCAGGCCACTCCTGTTGGCATGGCGATGATTCCATTTCAGCCCTGCACCTGCAGCCTCTGGCTGCAGCCGGTCTGCAGCATTTCTCTTTGTTCCCCCTTCCATCTTCCTCCCACCTTATGTTCCCATGCTTCCCAGTGGGAGCGGAGGCCCAATTTGCGTTTCCTTTTCCGTAATAAAGCCTGCTGATGGGTGATTGCAGCTTTCTCTCACTGCCAGGGAGGAATTGGGGCAGGCTCCAGGCAGCCAGAGGCACCACTGTGCTTCCGTGGGTTTCCCTGGGGCACCTTCAAGTTCCAGTGTGAGTGCTGTTGAGATTCTAGGCGTTCAGTGCACGCACGGGAGACGGCCATTGCCTCCCCTCCCGCCCCAGCCGCGGTGCACAGGGCGAAGGCTGTCCGGGTGAAGGCTATTTGTGAGTGAGGCCGGGGAATGAGGGGCGGTTGGCTGCTGCTCTGGAGGCCTGGGTGGCCTTGGTGTCTGGGGGCCTTGGCCAGGACACTGGCCGGCGGGGCCCTCACGGCCCTGGCTGGCCTTGACTTACCGCAGCTGGTCTCCCATGGGTCTTCCATCCTGCAGGGATTCGGGCATGACTGGGGGATCGGGAATCTGATGGACAGCCTGCTGCGTGAGTTGAGGCTGGAGCACTCCTGCAGGAGACTAAGAGCCCAGCCCTGTCCATGAGGAGGGGGATTCTGAGCACTCACTGTGGCTGTGCCCCTGACTCAGCTGCAGCCTGGAGGGAGTGCCCAGCCCCAGGCAAGGCAGAAAGCCCTTCACAAACCCTGGCACTCTGGCTGCCTGGTGGGCTGACAGGCAGCCCTGTCCCCATCCCTCAGCGCGTCTCGGGCATGGCCTGCGCGGGTCTCCTCCCCAGGTGTCCCCATGCCCTGCCATGCATGCCTTTCTCCTAGAAAAAGGCCGAGGCCCCCACCCGCCCCGTGCAGCTCGTTGAGGCCTCCCGCGCTGCCCAGGAGTGGCCAGGCTCCTCCTGCACTCCTTCTCTTTGAGTGCTGAGCATGGGAGGCAGGTGGGGGGCCACAGTCTGAGCCTTTTGGAAGCACCCATCATCTGGTTTTCAAGTCAACTCTGATTTTCACGTCACTGGTGATTACTTTGTTTTAAAAGGTAACCTCTTGTTTTGGAGGTGTGAACTAAAAATATAACCCCCCCCGCCGACTGACTGAATGGACCCTTCTTGGTCAAGGGGACCCAGAGAAACCTGAAAAGCTGAGTTCCAGGCCCTGACAGGCAGGGGGGTCAGACATGCCTCGTCATACTCCCTCCCTTTTGGAGTTTAGACACAAATGACCAGCAGCAATGTGAAAACGGAGATCTTAAGACTGACAAAGCAGACTCTTGGTGGCAATAGGGTACCGAATTACACAAGGCAGGGGTGGCTCCCACCTGTAGGCTAGAGATCCTGCTAGACAACACCCTTATCTTCACTTACACGTTCCAAGTTTCAGACAGAGCCTTGCTCCTCTCACCAACAGGAACTCAAAGAATCTCTGGATCCATCTGTATCCTGTAAACCCCCTTCGAGGTGTCCCACCTCCAAAGGCCGAGCCAGTGTGGACCTGCCATGCATGGTTGTATGTCTTTACCTGTAACTCCTGCCTCCCTGAGATGTCAAAACCAAACTGCAATCCGATCTCCTCAGGCACACGTTCTCAGGACTCACTGGGACTGTGTCTGTCTGGCTGTGTCACACACTGGCTCAGAAGAAACCTCTTTAAAATATTTTACAGGGTTTAGTTTTTCCATCAACAGAGAAAAGACTTGGAATATGCAGGAAAAACTTGATCAATTTCAGGTGGTGGGCAGAATGCTTGTCACAGATGCACCCACTGCAAGTCTGCACAGCTGAGTGGAAGGAGCTGGTGCCTGACACTGTGACCCAAACTCAAAGGGCCACTCAGGCAGCACAGGGTGGTTATTAAGGACGTCACTCCACCGCCTCCAAAGCAAAAGGGACGTGTGGAGGACTGTGGTGCATTTTGTCTCAGTATTCAGCAGCCTGGAATTAGAAATGTGTTGCTGTCGGGGGTGAGCCTTCCCCGTTGGAAGTGGGTTTCTGAGGTTGTGTCGCTGTCCCGGGCAAGTCTTTCCCGTTGGAAGTGGGTTTCTGAGGTTGTGTTGCTGTCGGGAGTGAGCCTTCCCCATTGGAAGTGGGTTTCTGAGGTTGTGTCGCTGTCGGGGGTGAGCCTTCCCCGTTGGAAGTGGGTTTCTGAGGTTGTGTTGCTGTTGGGGGTGAGCCTTCCCCGTTGGAAGTGGGTTTCTGAGGTTGTGTTGCTGTCGGGGGTGAGCCTTCCCCATTGGAAGTGGGTTTCTGAGGCTGTGTTGCTGTCGGGAGTGAGCCTTCCCCGTTGGAAGTGGGTTTCTGAAGTTTGCTGTGGGAAGCATAGCTTTCGTCCACGCTCACAGCAGCACCAGCCACGATCAGTCACCGAGGCCTGTGCTGGGTGTGGAAGATGAGAGTGGTACCACATGTTCCTCAATCTGGACTAGAGGTTTGTCTGTGATTAGTGGAGACCGGCCTGCCAAGAGCCAAGGGCGCTGTGTTTCCATGTACAGCAGGCCTCAGATACGGTTCTGGGGCAGACGCCAGCCAGGCGGAGCAGGCAGGCTCCACTGCTTCCTGCGTGGGGTCAGAGTCCACAGCATGGGACCTGGTCCCTGGGCAGGCCCGACGGACATCTGTGAACCAGGAATGGGCATTCCAGGAGGTCTGGCGCAAAGCAAAGTCATTGTAGACTTTGGCGATTGCGTTTGTTCCAGATAACACATTTTCTTAGGACCTAAGGCCTCAGAACTTAAAATGAATGTTGTAAAGTTTGAAGCCAAAACAAAATGCAGACAGGCTGTACCCAGCAATTCCTGACTCTGCAATCTGGGCCGAATTCAAATACTCATCTCCACGGCCTGCCAAAACCCTCCCACCGGAGCTCACCGTGGTCCAGTGCTCAGCACCATTCATACTTACGTTTGGGGACAGAAGCCACTGTGGGGACTAGGAAGAAAACCTTTAAAGGAATTGAGCTTAAAATAAAAAGAAATTGGGTATATTTCACACCCACGAGCAATATGCAGAGAGAGGCTGGCAACAGCACGTTGGGAAGGACGCGGAGGGACCGGAACTCTCGCTCCCTGCTGCTGGGAGTGCAAAATGAACAGCCACTCTCCCGACAGTGCCCAGCGACCACGCTCCTGGGTGTTTACCCAAGAGAAATAAAAACTGTGTCTGTAAAAGAATGTTTATCAGCCTTATCAATCATCTCTCCAAACCCTAATTGCATCAAATGTCCAACCGCAGGAGGATGGATGAGAACTCGGACAGGCTAATTCTCAGCACGTGGGAGCACTTGCGTGTGGAAGGCAGGCCAGGCGTGTGACACGTGTGAGCAGAGCGTGGGCAGGATGCACGTGTGGGCAGTGGCTGCTTCAAGCACAAATCCTAGGGACTGGGTGGGTCCTTGGAGCAACAGGCCTGGGTGAGCCTCGGTGGAATCCTCTGCGGCCTGTAGGGGGGTCTCTGCCCTCGTCACACCCAAGGAGACCAGGAGACCACACAGGTGCAGGTTTTCCTCAGTTGTCTAGGGAAGACTTCAGATTGGAAAGAAACCCTCAGCCTGGCAGCCTTACAGTACTGAGGAGGCCACAGGCCCAGGAAGGGCCTCACTATCGGGCCCCACGCTGCAGGCTCCTGGTGACCTGCGTCCCAGTACCTGGTCTGGTTTCTTTTCTCACACTTTGGAAGGTCCCTGTTATCTGCGGGGTCCCAGCCCTGCCAGGAGAAACCCCTCAAATCCGAAGGCAAGGGAACACCCAGGAGAGGGAACCTGCTGTCCATGCTGCAGAAAGGCCCACAGTTATCCTGTCTTCTTCACAAGATGCCTGACCGTGGCTGAGTCACCTGAAATCTTTCCAAAGCACCCTCAGCACACATTAGGGCACTTCTCCCTGTATTTCGATATCAACCTGTTTCCCCTACCCTGCCTCAGTCCTATTGCTTCTTTGTGAGCTTTGCTTAGAGAATCTTCTCCTGAAGTCTGTAGAGGAACCTGGAGCGCCCTCAGACACGTGTTCACACTGTATGTGGACACACAGGCATCCCCTCGGCTGCCCAGGCAGGCCCTGCAAGTCGGAGGCCTGAGGGGAGAACCAGTGTCCCCGAGACACACTTGCTGGTCGGAGACGCCTGAGTGCTGTGACCAGGCCACACGCAGAGACCGGCGCTGCAGCCCGTGGAGGGGAGGCTTCAATCTTCACCCAAAGCAACCAGTTAGTGGGACTCGCCCTGGGCTGGCCTGACCCAGCACAAAACTATAGTGTCGCCGGGCGCGGTGGCTCACGCTTGTAATCCCAGCACTTTGGGAGGCCGAGGCGGGCGGATCACGAGGTCAGGAGATCGAGACCACAGTGAAACCCCGTCTCTACTAAAAATACAAAAAATTAGCCGGGCGTGGTGGTGGGCGCCTGTAGTCCCAGCTACTCGGAGAGGCTGAGGCAGGAGAATGGCGTGAACCCGGGAGGCGGAGCTTGCAGTGAGCCGAGATTGCGCCATTGCACTCCAGCCTGGGCAATAGAGCGAGACTCCGTCTCAAAAAAAAAAAAAAAAACTATAGTGTCAAAGAAACACAGAAAATCAAAAGAAACCTAGATGAACTAAAACCAAAATGGGGAAAAATGGAAACAGTAACTACTCGGTATGTAAAACTGGTTTTCACACTTTTTGATGTTTCATACACGGCACTGCCTGTTACCCAGGCCCCGACTCGGCCCCTCCCTGGCCTGCTGTCTGCGTCGCTCCTGCCCGTCATTCCCTCGCCTCAGCCTGCTTTTCCTCCAAAGCTCTAGCTGGTATCTGAAATGACAGCATGGATTTGCTTCTTTATTTATTGGGCTGCCCCTCATACATACGAGCTGCAAGAGGGCAGGGGCGAAGCCTGTCTTGTCACAGGGCCCCTAGCGGAGCTGTACAAGTCACACCCTGCCGAGGGGAGCACTCTGCTCACCAGCCACCTGGAGAGGCATACGTTTCCCACCCCATTCACCCAGGGGAGGCCTTTTTCCATTGCGTGCAGAGGTTTTGTGTGAGCTGGAGGCGGTCACAGGCCAGTCACACGGATGGTGGCTCCGGCTGGTGCCCATCCCTTCACATTCAGGAGAGACAGACTGCCTGTGAGACATTCTCGCAGGTGCTCTGGCATACACGCCATGGCTGTACCTGGCCTCAGGTGGCTCATCATGCTTCAGGGATACAAAATGGATACACAAATAATTCTAATACAAAATAAAGTCCGAGGGCAGGAATTTTGGAATATTGTCATACTTGTTTCTAGAGTTATTTTAGAAAAGCTCAATTGTGGGATTTGGATGAAAATTCATCATTACATTGTTAATAGACCGACTTGGGGGGCAAACTGGAGTCCTTTTGTAACACTGGCTTGGATAAGGGAATTTTAATTTACCTTAAAGAATAAGCAACAGTTCTAATTTTCATTCCATTTAGGTACAGAAAAAGGATGGAGGTAGAAAGTCCTCTCTCCCAAACACTATGATTGACACTGCAGAGTTCTGCAACTCTCGTACAAGGGAGATTTCATGATGATCTCAGTAACAGATCAGAGAATCAACGACTGATTTCGCTGAGGCACAGTGATGAAAAGGTCCAGGTGGTCTGGTCTGAGCGACATCACAGCGAGAACCCTTGTCCAGTGCCATTCTCACCTTTGGGGACAGCTCCTTCCCTGTATGGTTCTCATGTCACTGCACTTTCCTGCCTTGTTTCTTGCTGAAGCCATTATTTCTTAATTCCCTAGTAGATATGCAGAGTGGACATCCCAAAGAAGCTAGAAGAATTGATGAGCAGGGAACAGATCAAATCCTCTCCACCAGTGGAAGGCAATTCACGAGGAAAGAAGGCAAGACCATGGGGTAATTTTTCTGAGACTTGACAATGTTTGCCAAGTAAATAAATCTGCCATTTAACACTACGATAAAAGCTGTCATAGCCAGGATATTAGTGACTACTTGAGGTTTGAGGACAATGAAGACAGAGTAAAATAAACATCCTTACTATCCAGAAAAGAAACGGAACCAGAAGACAGCCCTTCTTACCATCCACAAAAGAAATGGAACCGCAAGACGGCACTTCTTATTTTTCTCCATCTTCGATGGTGAGGAAGAATTAAAAAAAAAAAGTTGCTTTTAAAGTATATTCATTAAAATCAAATTATATTATCATACACACAAAATATTTACCTGAAACCAGCCACAAACGAACGACAAGGAACGCTACTGATTTGCCCATTCTGGGCGATAAGAACACAAGTTCTTATCTTACCCTTGTTAAAACTTCAGCTGAATTAAATTTAAAGGAGTTTAATTGAGTAATGAATGATTTGCAAATCTGGCAGTCCCCAGAATTACAGCAGATTCAGAGAAACTCCAGTGCAGCCACGTGGTGGAAGATTTATAGACAAAAAAAGGGAAGTGAGGTAGAGAAACACCTGGATCAGTTACAGGTTGGCATTTGCCTTATTTAAACACAGTTTGAACATTCCACAGTGTATGAGTGATTGAAGTACGGCTGCTGGGACTGGCCGAGACTCAGCAGTTGTAACAGGCGCATACTCCTAATTTAGGTTTTCAATCTTGTCTACCTATTAAGTTAGGCTCAGTTTGTCCACAAGGACTCCAATGCAGAAGCATGGAGTCCTTCTCAGGCCATATTTAGTTCGCTTTAACAATTCCCCCTTTTTGGTCATTTTCTCAGTTTTGAGAGATTGACCAAAACTTGAGTTACTGATGTCACTATCACCATTGGTCTTGAAACCCACTAGGAAGCAGAACAGTGAGTTTTGCAAAGGTAGGAAGAAGGGCTGAGTTGACGGTACCACCTCATTCTGGAAAGTCCTGTTTGCAAGAGAAAAACAAAACCTGGTCTATTCTAGGATCCATGTGTTTCCTGAAAGTCTTAATTCGATTATGTCACATTTAGCACGAATGATGCCATTTTGGTTCAGTTTGGTCTGTTGGGACCTAGTGCTCGGTCCAAAACAATGGCCTCCCATCATTTTGTTTAAAAAATCCCCCTTTTTGGTCAGGTTCTCACTTAGGCAAGAGTGTGACCAAAACTTAAGGTGTCAGCGCCACTCTCCATTACTATCATTTTGGGTTTCCAGTCTCAGCATGTCACTCATAGGTTACGGTGTCCTCGTGGTCACACATTTCTTTCAGCTCTTGTCATTCCAGTTGAAGAGAGACCATCTGACGTTCTAAAGATGGCTTCGTGCAAACATTTAAAACCTTTGAGAGAATACAGTGCACCAGGGAGACTATTCTTATGACTACTGAGAGGGTAACACCAAGAATTTGAAGTATGCTCCTTACCCAGGGTCCCCATAAACCAAACCACCTAAACTCAAGTAGACCAAAGAATGAGCTAGATAAAGCTCATTCTTTGACTTAACTCAGTGGTCTTTTCGTTAATTCCCTACAACAGAATCTCTATAACACCTGATGTTTTCTCCATAGACCTTAAGTGCCAGCGTCTGCACAGGTACTTCCCTGTTTAGCCAATTCTATTTTTTAGCATAACTTTCACAAGAGAATTTAACATTTGTTGTGTAGCCTTTACAGTAGAATCTGCTATAGAGTCTACCATGAGGGATACGTTTCTAGTCATTGCCTTTTTTATTCCAAACCATGGAAAAAGGACCTAACAAATGATGCCCTTCTAGAAGAGGGAAGGCCTCCTGGCAATGTTTTCTTTAACCCATGCTCTGGGTTAAGAGGAGTGAACCAATGTTCGGTTTCTGAATGATTATGAGGCACCGTATGTACCATTTAAGTTTCTCACCTATGATACATTGGGCCTTCATCTTTCATCTATCAAGTTATAAGATTATCCATGTATAAAGCTGGCTGCAAAACCCTTCACAAATAAAAGTATACCCCATAAGTGCACAAAACAGACCCCCTTCTCACATCTATTGTTCATAGAGGCAGAAGCAAGGGAAAAACATTTAAAGATAAGAGTCTCATCATAGTAAGAAGTCTTGATCCATGATCTTCAGAAAGAGCTGCTCACATCAAGGATGCCACCTTCTTCTGGGGAGAAACTTCCCTGGTTAGCTTTACCTTAAGGGTTTCAATGGATGTACAGTTCCAAGAGTGTGGAGTGACCCTGCTCAGTTGTGAGATTATGACCCCAAGGTTCAAGATCCTGATGTTTTGTTGCAGTGAGGATGCCAAGGGCAGTTTTTCTCTGATGTTCTCAGAAGATCCCATCTTTGGGTTCTAGATTGTGAAGGGGTTGATTGTCCTCAGTGAACCATAAAAAGCTCTTTACCTGGTGAAAATACACTGAAGCATAGTAATCTACTGTTATAACATTAGCCCTCCTGCATGGGAAAGCTTTTATACAACCAGAACACATACACTGAAAATGACAACTGAATGAAATCTCTTTATAAATGTTTAAATGGCTCATCAGGTAACCAAATGTACATGAAGCTTTGTCTTCCCAGGAGTATGGGTTTGACAAACTAAACATTGTTTATAAACCATTTTAACAATTTGTAAGTCACCACACCAACATATTTAATTTGGATCATTTTATCTTTTCCAGGATTAGTCATGGAATGCATAACTTTTAATAACAAAAGCTTTAAGGACTCACGAAGGACAAGGCAGCCATCTTGGTTCTCCATGAGTCCATGCTTAACATCAGACTTACGTCCTCTTGGGTGCCAGTTGTTTCTCCAAATTGGGCGCATAGCATGGACAACTGATGGGTTCCCACAGGTAATTTAACTTAGACCATGGAGTTCATTCAAATTGTATATCTAAACAATTTCAGCACTGGCTGATTAAGCATGCAAACCTGGTGAGGTATTTTCTCGGTATTCAATTAATTTTTATTCTATTTGGGTTAGCAGTTCTATCAGCCAGTCAGTCTTTTCATTAAAGTTTCTGCAATTCTTACCCAGTCCAAATGATGTGATTTTGAAGTTACTAGAAACCTGTATTCCACTGTGCTTTTCAGGGTCCTCCCCATCCTTTCACGAACCTCCTAAAAGACACCATGTTCTAGGATTTTTGTGCGCTTGTGAAGTTTTCAGAAACTACATCAGCATGAAGCAATTAACTGCGGAAATGACTTTAAATACTGACAAAGACACAATTGACAAGGAAATTTGGTTATTTCTGTGGTTCACAATAACAACATAATAACCATAATTATTATTGGTAGCATATACTCAGAAAAATTAGAATTCTAGAAATCCCATACAACTTTGGAACATATATTAATATCATTCACTAAAATATGACCTGAAGAAGGTCAAACTTTTTTTTTGACACTACTCTGTATCGAAAAGTCCAAAATGTTTCTTAAAAAGTAACTAAAAAAAACACTGGAGTAATTGAAGGACACTTCCTGTGCAGGGGATGGAAAATCTCAACAAAAAAGCGCAGAAGAGCCTGGCTAGGCGGGAGGACACGGTCAGGCCCGCAGGAGACGCAGGGGCACCTGCCAGAAAGAGACCCGCAGGCCAAGCCCAGGAGACGCGAGCGAGGAAGGCAAAGATGCCCGAGGGACCCCCGGCGGCCATTGCCCGGCCTGCGTCTGCGCCTGCGCCGGAGCGTCCTCCCCACCGCGCCTGCGCCGATGACAACCCGCCTCTACAGGACGCCTGCGCAACGCCCTAGTCACCCCATCTGCTCCGTGCACTTACGAGTCTCTCTCTGATCGACTACGTGTTCCTGTCGGCGCAGAGGCCGCCTCGGGGTCCTCCCCATTGTCTTCCTCACACCCTCCGCTGTTCCCGGCCCTTCGCTCTGCGCTTGCGCAGGACTCGCTCGCTCCTCCCCTCGCTGCGCCTGCGCAGAGGCCACCTCCTCCCCCGCCCGTTTGCTCCCTCGGCGTCGTCTTGGGCCGCGCCCGACCCACTCTGTCTGCGCATGCGCAGGAGCTGCCTGCGCGGGTGCGGGGCTCAGCGCTGGTGGCTTCAGGTTTAAAGGCGCGAGCGCCACCCACGCAGGCACAAGGGCTCCTAGTCGTTTTATTTTTAGCGTAAGGTTTTCCTCTTAAGGAAGTAAAAAAAAAAAAGTTGTGAAATAAAGACTAGCCGTCCTTCTATGTACTCGGGAACGTTCGTCCTTTAGGTTTTCTCCTGGCGCGTGGGCGCCGCCGATCATTTCGGGGCTTGTTTTGGTTCTGAAGCCCGGGGCAGCCAGGCCTCCCTGCCTGGCCTCGGGGGGGACGCGGGACCTGCGGCCCCGGACCGGGCCTCATCGCCCCGGCCGGTCCCCACTGGTGGTGGCGGTCGGTCCTGACCGTCCTGATGGCAGCGACCAGGCTGGACTCGGGCTGTGCAGGGGCGAGGGGAGCAGGGCGGGGTGACGCCCGGAGAGCGCGTGCTTCAGAAGGCATGGGCACCCTGTCCCCTTGCGGATGGGGACGCAGGCCCTGGTGGCCGTGGAGGGGAGAAGGGGGCAGGGACGCTGCGGGGCAGAGGAAGCTGGGTGAGTGTGCACTTGGTCCCCTTCGCTCCTTGCTGGGACCTTGGGCTCCACAGGGCAGCCTCCGAGGCCTACGTGCACACTCGGTGAACCACAGTCCAGACACGGGCAGGGCGGCAGGCCAGGGAAGGAGAGGCCAGGTGTTGGCCTGGGGGTGCTAAGTGAACCCGCAAGGTCGCGGAGACAGCAGGGCAACAGCAAAACGAGCTCTGCGGTCCAGGGCGAGGGCCCGGAGTCCTCCCCAGGGATGGGCTTCAGAGAAGCCCCTGTCCAGGCCCTGCTCACCTGCAAAGTGCTCCCGAGCTCCTGTGCCCCCAACAGCAATCCGGCCCCGGTGACACCCACGCCTGTCACCCGCTGGGTTTCTTGAGGTCTGAGGACTGTGGCTGAGGGTGCATGGGCGCTGGGATGGAGGGGGATGTCCTGTCCCGGTCTGTGCTTGTTAAAGAGGGCAAGGCTGCCTTTAGTCAAGGGGGGCTGCTAAAGCGAGATGTTGGGTTAGGGGAGGCAGATCCAGCTCAACTCCAGATAGAAAAAGTGGGAACTGACAGTCCAGGCGTAGGGTCGGGAGTGGAGAGAAAATTACTAAGAAGCAAGGCGGGTTCTGGCTGCATAGACAGGATTTTTGCTGAAAAGGCAGGCAGTGTGGTCACAGACCGAGGGTGGGAGTCGAGGACTTTGATCAGGGACCAAGGGTAGAGGATTTTCACTAAACCGACTCAGCAGGACTCCTGCTAAATCGGCCTAAACCGGCCAAGGTCAGGGACTGGTCACAGGGAGGGCTCAGAGGAGCCTGACTCGAGTGTGGTCAAAGGAGAGAGTCTTTGCCATCTTTTAAGAGGCGAAAGTGACATATTAGTGAGGAACGGTGAAGGGATCATGCTCAGGCCAGCAGCCCCAAGTTTGAGATGAGGACAGGCTGGGTCCAGGAGAGGCTGCAGGAATAGGGGGCACCTAGGCCTGCAGAAAGCGGGGAGCCCAGCCCCCAGAGCAGGCACCCCCGGGCAGACCTCAGTGTGTCCTGCCCTGTGGGAGCGGCAAGGCCAGACCAAGCTAGATGTGAACCAGTCCCACAACACCACCTAGGATTTGGATTGTAATTTGTTGTTATCGATGATATTGCTGCTTGGTCTCTCTCCTCTTCCTCCCCGCCCCCACCCAAGATGGAGTCTGGCTTTGTCGCCCAGGCTGGAGTGTGGTAGCACGATCTCGGCTCACTGCAACCTCCACCTCCCGGGTCAAACAGTTCTCCTGCCTCAGCCTCCCAAATAGCTGGGATTACTGGTGCGTGCCACCACACCCAGCTAATTTTTGTATTTTTGGTAGAGACTGGGTTTCATCACATTGGCCAGGCTAGTCTCAAACTCCTGACATCGTGATCCGCCCGCCTCGGCCTCCCAAAATGCTGAGATTACAGGTGTGAGCCATTGTGGCTACATCGGTCCCGGCTAACAGAGATTTTAGCGCACTCAGATTCTGTTGGCTAATAAGAATTAGTTATAATTCTGGGGTATTTAACAATGTCGTTATATAGTCTTCAGTGTTGCAAATGGAGAATGAAATCAGGTGCATGTGACACTAATGTGACCTGTTCATGCTCTGTCACTTAAACAGAGTTAAGTAACACAGCCCTGGGCGGGAAGACTCCTTCCCCACTTCTGTCCAGGAGCTCCTTACTCAATTCTGGGGAACAGAAAGGCTTTCAGCGGTGAAGGGGAGTGACAACAGCCAGAAATGAGACACCTCCCAGAGCCCTTTGGTGTTACCCTTTCCGGTCCATCAGCCACAGCATCCACCCCAGGTAGCTGGGTCCTGAGTTCACCAACTCAGGACATTTTTCGACCTGGTTTGTCTGAATTATTATTATTATTGATCATTGAGACAGGGTCTCAGTCCATCGCCAAGACTGGAGTGCAGTGATGTGATCCTGGCTCACTCAACCTCCCAGGCTCAGGCGATCCTCCCAGCTCAGCCTCCTGCGTAGCTGGGACCACAGGCAGGCACCACCATGCCTGGTTATTTTTTTTTTTTATTTTTTGTAGAGACCAGCTCTCCCTCTGTTGCCTGGGTTGGTTCAAACTGCTGCCTCAGCCTCCCAAGGTGCTGGGATTACAGGCGTGAGCGACCAAGCTCAGCAATCTGAATTATTTACGCAGAGTTTTTTTTCTCTAGCTGGAAGAGCTGTTTGTACGCACGTTTCTTTGGGGGCAACTCTTCTCCATTGTCACAGATTTTTTTTTTCCAAGCCATTCCTGGGGGATTCCTGGGAACCATGGGGGAGAGGCGTGAGGAAGTGACCTTCACCCTGAGACAGGTCCTGACGCACCCTCTGGTCCCTCTACTCAAGTGAGGTGAGAGGGGAAACTGGTGTATTTTT
Source organism: Nomascus leucogenys (assembly GCF_006542625.1). Lineage (NCBI taxonomy): Eukaryota > Metazoa > Chordata > Mammalia > Primates > Hylobatidae > Nomascus > Nomascus leucogenys. The sequence goes on from NC_044400.1 coordinate 145,625, forward strand.
AGATGAAGTTTCCTTGGGAAATAGCTTCTATTTTATATTTTATCAATAATCCCCTGGCCAATGTTTTAAACCGATATTTATAACCCTGCCTCAGAGCTTTGGAATAAACAGAGTTCCATAAAGAAAACCTGTTTTAGAGTGCTGCATTGTAAGAGGGGCTTGGCAAACATGAAGGGATGGAGGAAAGACCACCAAGTGACAGGCACAGGTGTCAGGACAGACAGAGAGCCCGAAAACGAGGCAGAGGTGAGCGGGGACCAGCAGCACAGCGGCACTGACGCACCAGGGACTCGGGCTCTGCTGGCTTCCTCCCTCGCCGCCAGCAGTGGCAGTGGTGGGAGTAGGCCTGGCTTGTCTGTGGTTGCCTTTGTTGCTTTAAATGAATGTACTCAAGGCCATTTCTTGTCACATCGTTTCTGACAGTGTCCGGTGGTCCCTACCCTGTAATGCCAAGAGGTTCCAACCCCACCCTTCCCTTCCCACTCCGTCCTTCATCTCCTGGAGCCTATCAGAGGATTACTTTTATAGCTGATGAGCTGATGAAGTATGCATTTAGCCCTGTAACTGTAACTGAATTTCCCCCGGTGCACGTCTGTATGAAGGGTGTGCACCAGGGCTGAGCTGTCTGCTGGGTGAATATGTCCCTCCCTGAGGCCCAGGACCATGACCCCTGAGTCACTCAAAGGAATCGTTCCCAGCCTTAAGGTCAGATGTGCTTTTTCCTCGTCCTCCATTATTTCTTTAAAATCCTGCCACATTTAAGTTTCTTTATATTTAAACTAAGACCTTTTATTTCTTAAACTTCTAATTGCTGTTCTTTTATTATTTTTGATAGAAGTTTGGCTGCTGTAACTGACTGGGAGCTTAAAATAACAGACAGTCATCTCTCACATTTATGGGGACCGGGAAGTCCAAGACCAAGTTGCCACCTGGGGAGGGCCCGTTCCTCACAGCGCCTTCCAGCTCGGGCCTCATTTATAAGGGCACTCTTCCCATCCACGACGATGGGTCCTCATGACTTACTCACCTCGGAAAGCCCCCACCCCCTAAGACCATCACCTTGTGGGTGAGGATTTCAACACAGGAATTTGGGGGCTGCAAACAATTACACCATGGCAGAGTATAAGGTGGCTTCCCCCACGTGCTCGGGTTGACCCAGCGTCTCACGCTAGCAGCTACGTGGAATAGTTATTTTTTCTGGAGAACTCTGGGACCCCTCTGATGTCTTGGAGCACCTGCACAGGCCATTCACTCTGCATGCTGTGAGGCTGTCCTCTGGGGAATTCTGCTGTTCTGTGGGTTCTGTCTGTATCCGTGTCCCAGCAGGAACGCAGGGCACATTAGCGTCATCCCCAGAGGGCTTGGTAAGGGGACCGTTTGCAGAGACATAGGCAGAGTGCTGGAAAACTACCAAAAAGTGCAGTGTTCTGGGCCTAATAATAGCAGAGCTATTCTCACCCTGGTCTGAAGGGAGGAGGGGAGGAGCAGTTAATGGATTCTGGAAGTCAGGTTGCACAGAGTCACCTTGAAAGATGCCATGATCTTCACCGAGGGCCAGAGAGAGACTAAGATGACCCCACAGGAGAATAAGACGTAGACCTCATCCTCCTGCCTCCTGCCAGTCCCTGCCAGGGGTCGCCAATGGCAAAACAGGACTGGAAGCCAGAGGCCATGGAAGCCCATGGATGCAGTCCACAGGCCAGCGTCCCCGAGAGCAGCCCGGATGGTCCACAGGAGACATCTCCTGTCTTAGGCGTCCCACGCCACGTGCTCCTGTGCAGCCCTGCCAAGGTGGAAGCTTAGAGTGGGTCACGGTGGGTGCACTGACACTGCAGACGTCAGCAAGTGCTACAAACCAGAGCTGGCCTTTAACTCAAAGTGATGGAGAAGGTGTTAATAAGGCAGATTAGACTTAAAAGAGTTGAAGCCATTACACTGTGAGCAGCAAAAAAAATGAAATCTTCTGGCATTTAAAAACAATTATTCAATTCAGCAGAGAAGTTACTCATTAATGCAAATAAGAACATTCACCAACATTTGTGTAGGGCCTACCCTCCCTGGTCAAATACAGCTATAGGCTCCCTGCAGATACAGGTTTTCCAGAAATGAACAGATGTTTTCTGCGAGAATCAATTGGTCATATACAATTTACAAAAATGAATACCGTATACTACATTTGTAAACTGTATGCTGCAGATGCTTTATATCACTGAGATTTCTAATAAACTCATGCATGCATTTTTGTTCCTGAGATCCAGCTGTGAAATGTTTACCAGCACATATATTCCCAGCACATGCTGTTTGTTGTTAACCCACTAGGTAAAATCTTCAATTATTACATCAAATTCTTGTAGTTTTTGTATTGCGATTATACAGATACCACAATTTCAGATATGGATCATCATGTTCAGTTGGTTTCTAAGAAGGTTTACTTACCTCGTGGTACACCTAGTTTGCATAGTTTGGTTATATTTAACTCTTATGCTAATTGTGGGAAGTCAGTGATTTATTCGACAGATGCTCCTGTGGTCTTTCCTGAGCAGATCCTGGCCAAGGACGCTGCCCTCTGGAGATTTGAGAAGTCCTGTGAGGATCACGTCAGTATTTTCAAATACTTACAGAAAGGCCAGAGGGACTGACCCAGAATTATCAATATAAGCTTGACCCTGAGATAACAATGCCATTTTATGTTTGCATGCATAAAACCAATGCAAGAGGTTGATGACCCCAGATCTCTTATATAAGCCAATAAAAAGTAGTTTCATTTTTTATTTCATTTAAAAAAGTGTACCTTTAACCTAAAGCCTGCTTGTAAAACCAGTTTGTTTCTGAAGCCTTAGCTCAAAGCTCACCTGCTTTGGTGAGAAGTCCCTCACGCGTGGCTGCCCTGGCTGGGAGCTCTGAGCTCTAGAAGCCATTGCAGCTGCTAATCCCACCAGTGCTGTCTGATTCCCTCTGCTCTAATGGAGGTCTTTTGCCAGGGTATCAACTGGCATTTTCTGGGCTTGGGAGTCAGTAATTCCCAGTGATCAAGTGTCTCTGCTCTGAAAATGCCTTTCTTTGTGATATGAAGCTGTCAGTAATGGAGACTGACCTCTTCATAAATCAGTGAATTTTATTTCCCCGAGTCATTTTAGAGAGTGAATCTGAACCCTCCAGTCTGTCCTAAGAAGACATTAATTGGAGCAGGCTTGGACCCTTCGGCTTTCCCAGTCACCTGCCGGATTACTTGGCTTAACCTGGGAATTAACCAGTTAATAAGGTCGTTGAAATGGAAAGAATCCAGGAGGCTGCTGTGTGAGGCTGATTTGCTGTCTTTATTATGTGAGGAAACGACAGCAAAGCGTGTCTAGGCTTCTCTCAGCTGAGCACACCAAGACCAAGCCCTCTTCCCGCCGTAGCCAGTGAGGAGAGGACCCCTCTTCCCAAGCCCCCTCAGGCAGTGGCTCCCGCTCACCGGCGGCTGGAGTTTCAAGGGCTTGCCCCTGTCTGGAGGTGCTGCCTCAGGTGTGAGGGTGACTGCCCAGCCCCCGTGCCACAGGCCCTCCTCTCGCCCAGACCTCAGGACCCGTTGGTAGGCCCCAGGCTTCCAGCTGCAGGGGTATGGGGACGCTGGCCCCTGTGTCCGCCGAGGCCCTCCTGGCTCCTGTTGGGGGTCTCTCCTGTCAGGATAGGTTCCGTGGGGTTGGAGGGACTCAGCCTATTTCTCTGCCATCCCCCTTTAACGGCCCAGAAACTTTAGTGACTGAATAAATTAAGGTCGACTTCACAGTTCCTTTCTCCTCGCAGTCTCTGGGGACTGGTCCTCACAACCGTGACTGCCGGCCCTGGTCTGTCATCATCCTGATAATTTTCCAGAACTCCACCTGCAGCCGTCATCCTGGGTGGCCCTGCCCCATCTCTACCCTCTGCCCTGCCCTGGTCCTGACCTGCTCTGCTCTGCGCTGTGCTCTGCGGGATCTGAGAGGTTTCTGCAGCAGGAGCTGAACAGTGTTGAACAGGCTTCCAGCCCGCACCTCAGTGGGGCGCTTTTTTTCACGGGACATGTGGGGTTGTCTGGGCTGGAGGACACGGATTTGGGGGCACTCCTGAAGGTGGCAGAAGGTTGGCCCCACACGGGACCCAGTGGTCATCTCTGCAAATGCCTGGGCTGGGCTGTTCCTGCCTCAGAGGCCTCCTTCCCCAGAGCAGAGGTGGAGAAAGCAGCCTGGAAGAGCTTCACGGCGCAGGAGGGATTTGCTGGAGCTGCCTCTGCACAGAGCCCCCTGCAGACACAGGAGCTGTTTTATGGCGGTGGATTTGGCTTGCAGGGTCCTGGAACGCCTAGAGACACCAGGGGGGGAGAACACAGATCTCCCGGGTGGCTGGGCACCAGTGGCAGTCCCAGGAGCCACGGGGCCGTGGCCAGCCTCCTTTTGGGACACGGTCGGGCCTGGAGGGAGGGGACAGGGGACCTTTCTGATTCTTCTTTTTCCTTTTCCTTTGAAATGAGAAAACAGCCTCTACGGGCTCCCATTCACGTTGGTCATCAGCTGAAGGAGGTCTTCCCCTCTTCCCCTCTGACTCTGCTCCCTCCACAGGGACAGCGTCGCTTTCCGGGCACAATGAAAGAAATAAACGTGACTGGAGACATTACCAAGACCTGTCACTTGCCACCTTCTCCTTCTGAAGCCGTAAACATGAGGAAAGACTCGTTAGGCTATCACTGAGCTTGCTGGCTTAAAGCTTTGTAAGCCCACTGCTTAACTGTCGTGACACAGAAGGTCTGGAAAGGTTGTCTGGCTTTTTCCAGTGAAGGTTGACCCAAGAGCATGAATTTTCTGGGCAGTGCTCCGTTTCTTTTTCCTTCATGTGTGTGGCCAGCGCTCAGGGCCTGTGGACCTGCCTTCTGTGCAGGGCGTCTTGTCTTTCGGGGCCGTGGCTGCTTCTGCAGGAGCCATGGCAGGTGCCAGCCTGGGGCTGAGCTCTCCCCACGTGGAGCTCAGGGCCTCAGAGGCCAATGGCACATCCCTCAGAGGGCGTGGAAATGGAAGGCCCGGCTGGGTTTACGGCACACCTGGGCCGGGCTCTAGCGGCTCATGGTCACAGCCTGTCCACACAGAGTGGCGCTCCAGAGAACGTGCAGGGGCTTAGGCTCAGACAGACACGAATTCACTTCTGATGGGCGGAGCACCCGTTGGGTGACCATGGCAGGTTGCCTCCTTTTTATCTGCAAAGCTGTGGCAAAGATGCCCACCTCCAAGGGCTCCTGCGCAGCACATGTGAGACGCTGTGTGGGAAGAGCATCTTGCAAACCTGGCCAGATGGCAGCTGCACCGTCCCTCTGCCAGGTGTCCCTGGAGACGCCTGCCTACCCAGCTCTGTTTCTGTTCACATCACAGTGTGACAAGCAGCCTGGAAGGGCCACGCTCGAAAGGCTTGGGCCAGGAGCTCCTACCTGGTGAGCACAGACTGCGGCTTCCCAGACACCAACGGGGGAGGGGACAGATGTTGTGCTATGCTATGCCATTGACTTTTCTGCAACTGATACGATGGGAATAATATTCCATTTCAGTTCACAGGGTTGGGGGCAACAGTGAGTGAGAGCTGGACAAGCCAGGGAATATTGAGACACCAAAGACACCTGCTGTGGATTTACTGGGCCATGAGAGCTGCCTCTTGGGCGTGCAGGGTCGACGTAGTCAGCCACTCTCTTCTGAAACAGTGGCCTGGGGACCAGGCAGCCACGGTGAACCCTGGTACATCACAGAGGGTGCTGACGTGGGCTGTACTGTAGGAGCTGCTGTGTAATCATTGCACACTGGGCAGTGGTGTTTGGCATTCCCTGTGATTATGTTCAGCCGCCTAAACAGAACCCCAAATCACGGTGGGTAAAACAAGATGGAGCGCGTTTTCTTCCACGCACAGGAAGCATGGCGGCTGGCACCTGCAGCCAGCGTGAAGCTCCCAGGGGCTCCAGAGCCGGAGCTCTCTGCTTCTGGGCTGCACATCCCTGCTCACGGCTTCCATGCCCTCTGCCAGCGTGGCTGCTGGAGCTCCAGCCTTCTCATCACAACGCGTACAGGGAGGCTTCCAGAAGCTCTGGGTCAGTATTCTTGTGTCCATGGCATCGACCATAACGCACTTACCCACATGCACCAAGCAAAGTTGGAGCAGGTGGAGGAGGGCCTGGCGGTGCAGAGGCCCCAGGATTTCTGGACAGGGCAGCTGTGGCTGCGGCAGGGAGGTGCGGTGCTGAGGGGAGGCGGTTAATGGCTGTCGCCTTTTGCCATTTCCGAGCCCAGCCACCAAATTGGTCCAAGTCTCTTAGAAAATTCTGAGACATGGTGGATTCATTGACATTCCTGGTCATAACTGCTTCCCTCCTCCCACTAGACCACCTTCCCTCCCCAGCCCCCTTTTGGTAACATAAATACAGCTGCTGTGTGTATTGGATCCAGCAGGTGTGGATCCAATTAAACCTACATTATTTGTTTCACTTCTCTTCAGAAAGAGCCTATGGAATATGAGTTTTGGTGGCAAAGTTTTTATCATCAGAGCTGTTCCTTTCCAGCAGACCTTTCAGGTCTCAGCAGCAGCCCTTCTTTCTGGGGTGGGAACTGAGCTGGTCTGTCGGATGCCCCACCTTGTTCCAAATGGGGTCCATCCCTGAGAGAAAGGCACATGATACGAAGCAAAGCTGCAGAAACCTGCGGGAATCAGAGTGAGGGAGATGGAGGTAGAACAGCCACACGGCCCGAGGAAACAGCTACAGAATGAAGTCTGTTAGTTCCCATTCAGGCACCAGAGCGGCCACACGTTTGCCAGTAGCTTCTAGCGACCAGCGCAAAAAGGCGACTGAGGTCTGTGATGTCCCAGAGTGAACGTGACAGAGTGCAGGGGACACTCAGGCCTGAGCCCCCTGCCACCAAGGAAAAGGACCTTGAGGAAGGCATGGGTGCTACCTGTCCACTGCACACACATCCCTTCTAACAAACACTGACCCTTGCAGGGCCGGCAGGGCTCAAACACTGATTCTAACACTGACTCTCACGGGGCCGGCAGGGTTCAAACACCGGTTCTAACACTGACCCTCACGGGCCGGGCGGGGCTCAAACACCGATTCTAACACTGACCCTCGAGGGGCCGAATGAGGCTCAAACACCGGTTCTAACACTGACCCTCGCGGGGCCAGCGGGGCTCAAACACCGGTTCTAACACTGACCCTCGGGGGCCGGGCGGGGCTCAAACACCGATTCTAACACTGACCCTCACGGGGCCGAACGGGCTCAAACACCGGTTCTAACACTGACCCTCCGGGGCCAACGGGGCTCAAACACCGATTCTAACACTGACCCTCGCGGGGCCGGGCGGGGCTCAAACACCGGTTCTAACACTGACCCTCACGAGGCTGGATGGGGCTCAAACACCAAGGCTGACCCACTGCCCTATGCACACCTGCCTGGAGCCAGTGAAGAGACTCAGGGAGGGACAGTGTCTCTTCCACCATCTCCCCAGCTCCTCCGTGGTCAGTAGAGTCCATGGGAACATTTGAGGCTTTGATCCTTGGCAAGAATCTTTTTTTTTTTTTTTTTTTTTTGAGACGGAGTCTCGCTCTGTCGCCCAGGCTGGAGTGCAGTGGCGCAATCTCGGCTCACTGCAAGCTCCACCTCCCAGGTTCACACCATTCTCCTGCCGCAGGCTCCCGAGTAGCTGGGACTACAGGCGCCGGCCACCTCGCCCGGCTAATTTTTTGTATTTTTAGTAGAGACGGAGTTTCACCGTGTTAGCCAGGATGGTTTCGATCTCCTGACCTCATGATCCACCCGCCTCGGCCTCTCAAAGTGCTGGGATTACAGGCGTGAGCCGCCGCGCCCGGCTGGCAAGAATCCTGGGTGTGGATGTTAAACCGGGCGGCCAAATGCAGCCAGGCCTGCACAGTGGACTTGTGTTCAGTAAGATGTGGGCTGCCTCAGAATCACCAGGAACATTCGATAAAGATGGAGATTTCCGGAACCTGCCCTAACCTACTGAACAGTATCGTTGCTGGCGGGGGCCCTGCAGTCTGCATTTGGCAAGCTGGCATAGCGAGTCCCATGCCGGGTGGAGCCTGAGCCCCACATTTGATCAGGGATTCCTGTTCCTGTCTGGGTGCGCCTGGGCACTTTGCCCGTCTATGCCTGGAACTTCTTTGGTGTAAACTGGAATAATATCTCCTTTACACGGCACAGAACTAAGGATTCTTTGAGTTCCAGGTAATAAAAACCAAGGCCAGACTAAATCAGACAAAATGACATTTAAAACATAATAAAGACCGGATTGCAGCTGACGGTGGATCTAGAGATCCACACAGTTCACTGGGCCCCCACCCTGCCTGTCGCTCAGAAGTCTCCCCTCTGTGCGGCTTCACTCACAGGCACCTCCTCTGCAAGGAGCAGCAGGGTGGCCGCCATCAGCTTGAGCTCATCTGCCCTCAGAGCTGATGGTCCTGGACAAACAGCTCTCTCTCTGTTCATCAAACTTGAGTTCATAGCCTTCCAGAGGCGGTTCCAAGGCAGGCGGTGTGCTCACCTGGGCTGATCACACCTCTGAGAGTTCATAGCCTTCCAGAGGTGGCTCCAAGGCAGGCAGTGTGCTCACCTGGGCCGATCACACCTCTGAGGGACCGGGTGCTCTGAGGACGGTGCCCCAGGTCACACCCGTGAGGGGCACATCCCCTGGGCATCAACCAATGCAGCCCTGTCCCCTCCACAAGGTGAGTTCGAGGAGTCTGTGCACATGGGAAACAGCCTGCGTTTCTGAGAACAAGGGCTTTTCAGGGCCCTTCCCTCTAGGCCCTCCAGGCCCCGGGGGACAGGTCCTGGTGCCACATTGATAGAACTGCATGGCCCTGGCTACTTCCAGGACCCAGAGACCTGGGCAGGAGGTGCTGGAGCAAAAGCATTCCCATTCACACCCGATTCTACCAGCTCCTCAGGGGCTTCCATCCCAGCTGGGGTGGGGGGCGGACACCTGAGTGGAGAGGCAGAGACCTCCCAGGAGGGTGGTGCGTGGCCCCTCCCTACAGCCCACACTGCACGGGAAGCAGCCGGAGAGCGGCCATGAGCAACGTGTTTTCTGTGAAATAAAACTAAAAGGCTCCTGGTCTCTGTTTACCAGGTAGATAAAGAAATCACAGTCATCAAAAGTAGCAAAGTGTTCATTAAACTTGATACAAAGTATATATTTAGGTGTCTGCATGTTTCCTGATGGAAGCATTTTCAAGGGCACTTTACTCAGCTAGTGTTTTCGTTGACTTCTTGCACGGGAACGGAACATTCACACGAAGGAAGGTCCAGAGGTGAACGTCCACTGCGGAGGCCGGAGAAGCACTCTGGCGGGCGAGCGAGCGGCTCATCGGTGGGCCGAGCTCTCTGCTACCCCTGCAGGAGTGTCCCGACGCCATCCCAAAAGCAGCACCTGTGGGCCACGGCGTTTGCTTAGAGCCTGGACCGAGGCTGCTGGACAGGGCCCCTCGCCCGGCCAGAGCTAGGGGTGCCGCTGCCACCCCACGGACCCGGTCCGGGCTGCCCAGCCCTTGTTCATTTGCATCCATCTTGGTTTTTAGGAAGGCAAGTTTCTCAGGAGCTCAGACAATTAATTTCGTAGTGACTGGGCTATCCCCAGAGTAACACGTTCCAACTGTCACCAGCACGGACTTCTCATGAAGCCTGGGACCGTTTGCAAGGACTCCCAGGGGTGTGTGTGTGTGTTCCTGTGTGTGTGTTCCTGTGTGTGTGTTCCTGTGTGTGTTCCTGTGTGTGTTCCTGTGTGTGTTCCTGTGTGTGTGTTCCTGTTGTGTGTTCCTGTGTGTGTGTTCCTGTGTGTGTGTTTGTGTGTGTGTGTTCCTGTGTGTGTTTTTGTGTGTGTTCCTGTGTGTGTTTTGTGTGTGTTTGTGTGTGTGTGTTCCTGGTGTGGTGTGTGTTCCTGTGTGTGTTCCTGTGTGTGTTCCTGTGTGTGGGTGTGTGTGTTTGTGTGTGTTCCTGTGTGTGTGTTCCTGTGTGTGTTCCTGTGTGTGTGTTCCTGTGTGTGTTCCTGTGTGTGTGTTCCTGTGTGTGTGTGTTCCTGTGTTTTGTTTGTGTGTTCCTGTGTGTGTGTGTTCCTGTGTGTGTTCCTGTGTGTGTGTTCCTGTGTGTGTGTGTGTGTGTTCTGTGTGTGTTCCTGTGTGTGTGTTCCTGTGTGTGTTCTGTGTGTGTGTTCCTGTGTGTGTTCTGTGTGTGTGTTCCTGTGTGTGTTCCTGTGTGTGTGGGTGTGTTCCTGTGTGTGTGTGTTCCTGTGTGTGTGTTCCTGTGTGTGTGTGTGTGTTCCTGTGTGTGTTCCTGTGTGTGTGTTCCTGTGTGTGTGTGTGTGTTCCTGTGTGTGTGTTCCTGTGTGTGTTCCTGTGTGTGTGTTCCTGTGTGTGTTCCTGTGTGTGTGTGTTCCTGTGTGTGTGTTCCTGTGTGTGTGTGTTCCTGTGTGTGTGTTCCTGTGTGTGTGTGTTCCTGTGTGTGTGTGTTCCTGTGTGTGTGTTCCTGTGTGTGTGTTCCTGTGTGTGTGTTCCTGTGTGTGTTCCTGTGTGTGTGTGTTCCTGTGTGTGTTTGTGTGTGTTCCTGTGTGTGTGTTTCCTGTGTGTTGTGTGTGTGTTCCTGTGTGTGTGTGTTCCTGTGTGTGTGTGTTCCTGTGTGTGTGTGGGTGTGTGTGTGTTCCTGTGTCCTCTGAGTAGACACGGCTGTGAATGGAGACTTGGGGTTTCTTGGCAAACGTGTGTCCTCACTTATGTGGCTGAGGATTCTTCCTGGACTCAAGATGCCAGTGCCAGGGGACCCGAGTCTCCGGGGAAAGCTGGGTGCATGCACGGTTCTTGGATCAGTCGGTTGAATAATTAGTTCTTAATTAGCCGTCTGAATATAATCATCAGCTTGAATATAAGTTTCTTTAGAGGAAACTGCGCTTCCCCATCCTGGTAAGTGGCGATGATGGGTTTCTGGGTGTGAGGTTAATTTGTGGAGGAATTCTCACCTCCTAGAGCCTGGCAGACGGCAGCCATGTGGCACGTTAGCCAATTACTGGGAAAGCTTCCTGTGCCCGGACGGAATCTGCTTCCAGGAGCTGGGGGAGACGATGCTGGGCATCGCTTCTGGTCGCTGCCGGCGCCTTCTGTATCCTCTGACCCACCCTCCTGCGGGAGGGAACGTCCCCACTGGGGAAGACGACTGTGTGGGCTCATCTCCAGCCACCGTGGTGACTATTATCGTCCCCTTCACGCCGGATGCTGTCTTTCCCCCATGGCCAGATGCCAGCAGGGTTTGTCCCCAGGACCCTGCAGGAGATACCCCCTTCATCATCCTGGGAGTGTGACATGGTCTGCTAAGCAAAGCTCCTTTCCTGCAGCAGGTGGGTCCTAGCTCAGAGAACACAGACAGTGGTTTTCCAACTATCGTGCTCAGAACAAACTTTCACATCCAAGAAGTGTTGCAAACATCCTGGAAAGGACAAATCAAACCACAGGCCCTCAGGCCCCCGTGCGACACTGTGCTGCCTTGGCCCAGAAATATTTACGGCAGAGTTCCCGTGTGATCCTGCAAACACAGCAGCCATTGTTTACGACAGTTCTGTACCCTGGTCTCCGTATCGCATCAGCCACCAGTTTCACACCATCTGCCTGGTTCGGAGTGCTGTTTTTCAGACCTGGCTGTGGCCACATACTCCTCACAGTTTGCACATCCCTCAGTCTCGGCACCACGCCACGTGGGAGAGGTCCCACCACGTCTCTGAGCTTAGGGTGGCCGGTGGTGCCCAGGGGAGGGGGAAGCCCGTGGCAGGTGTGGGGTGGGTTTGCTGAGCGACTCTAACCAGTCCTTATGGAATGAGCACCACCTCCCCAGGGGCCTTGTCCTTGCCATCCTGGGGCCACATGTGTGGCTCCAAGGTCCCTCTGGCAAACCTCCTTTCCCTTTGGGGCTGCTTGAGGACTCTGGGGGGCCAGCCTGGAGACCAAGGCCATGCTGTGTGGTCAGCACTCTGCTGCGGCCACCAGGACTCCTCTTCCTCTCAAGACAGCAGCGTCTGGGGACTGCCAAAACCTCTGCAGGGACGAGCAGCACAGGGTCACAGAATTCCACACTTCCTGCTAAATCAGGGTCTCCTTTTCATCCATCACATCTCCCTTCCCGACTGCACCATCAACGTCAGTTCCTCGTCCCCACAGCCACCAAGGGCAGCTCAGCTCGAGCTCTAGGACTGGCCACCCCTCTTCCTGGACTGTGATGGTGGAGAGAGGCCCCAGTCCCAGGCGGCCGCGAGGATGGCGCCTGTCCAGCCACACAAAGCAAGGGCCCCGCAGGAGAAGCAGGCCTCCCTCACCCTAGATGCCTTGCCGTGCAGCCGTACAACCCACCCAGCCGACCTGCACGCCAGAGCTGCTCATTCGTTTTTCGGCTCGGCAGCTGCATGACCTTGGGGGTTCCCGAGCTGCTGGCTGGGAAGCTGAGGTTGGACTCAGACAGGCAGGAGGCACGCAGGCCCCGGAGTGAGGCACCACCGTGGCTCAGGGCAGAGAATGCTGGTCTGAGGAGGGAACGTCTAAACTGAGGCTTGGAGGGTGGGTGGTTGGGGGCGAGGGAGGAGTGTGCTCCAGCCTCCTGTCTGACCTGAATGTGCCCATTTCCGTCTTGGCAGGTGCTGAGGCAGTGACGCTGCCAGGCGGTTCCACGGCCTCTGCCCCCAGGGCTCTGAGTGTCAGGTGGGGGTCCAGGCTGCGGCTGGGTCGGGTCTGCTCTGTGTGCCCCTCACTGTGCTGGGCTCCAGGCTTGTTCTTCCTGAAGCCGATTCCCTGGAACACATTGCAGGGCCTGCCGACATCCATCAGTGTCCACATGGTCAAAGCCCACCTTAGTGGGGTAGAGAAAAGTGTTCCTTCCATGGGCATCAGGAGCAGAGCTGACCATCGCGGGGAGGGCTCACGTCTGCCCAGTCTCTGCCAGCGAGTCTCCTCTCGGTGCAGGCCCTGTCCACGTGCACAGAGCCACGGCAGTGCTCGTGGGCACAGATCCCACGTGGGCACTCCCTCCCCACCCCTTCGTCTGTAAGATTAAATCCAGGTGCCTTGAGCCCCACTCCCCATGTTCCCTCAAACCCCTGTTCCCCCCACAGAGACATGTGGCTCCAACTCCACACCCGTGCACCTGCTGTTTACAGTTTGTGCTGACCAGATGCTGTTTCTCCTTCCATCTCCACCTGCGAATGTTCTGCTGACCCTCAGGCCTGTTTGAAGACCAGCGCAGCCCGTGTGAGCAGGGCACAGGGCCCCATCCTGAGTGACTGGCCTGTCCAGTCACAAGGACATGTCAGGGGGGTGCGGGGCAGGGTCCGTGTGCCCGGGTCCATGCCAGGCCACCGCTGCCCCCCAGGCTCACGACAGGAGGACAAGTGCTCCACACAGGTGGGTGCCCTAGTTCTGTGCAGATGCACGTCCCAGTGTGGCCTCCGAATCAATTCCCTGAATCAACCCCACGATGGGGATATCTGTGTAGTCACAGCCCCTCACTCCCAGCCCTACCAGCGACCCGAAAGGAGCCGTGTTCCTTGCGGCTATAAAATTAACCCCTTCAGCTGGCTGCTTACCCCACAGTGTCTCTGGTGAGCCCACAAGGCCCAGCCCTTCCCAATTGGCCAGGACCTGACCCAGGAGCTGGACTGTGGGAAGGCGTGGGCTTGGAAGGAAGTGGGGTGTGGGGCTCACAGCCCTTCCTGAGGCTGCAGTTGCCCTGGGGAGGCCCCTGTGCTGAGACATCTTGGAGTGAGGGTGTCCCCTGAGAAGAGGGCTTAGCCGAGGCCCCTGGGTGGAGGATCCTGGTGTTCACCCACCCTCCCTTCCTCCTCAGACCTGGCCAGCTGGCATCCCCTTTGGTGCCGGTTGGAGGCTCTGCCCGCAGGCTGGGCTCCTCCCCAGTGGAAGCTTGTGTTCCTGGCATCACATCAGCGTCCCCTTCTTCCTCTTCTTGCGCAGGCAGGACCCTCAGGCCAGCCCCAGAGCCCTTTTCTTCTCCCAGCTCCCCCCGAAGTTGTCCCCTAGCCCTCCTGCCCCCGTGTCAGAGCCCCCGAGCCCCCAAGGCAGATAGGAAGCTCATCCCGAGAGGGACCTCGTGAGGGCTGCGCTGGCCGGCAGCGGGCGGCAGATCTGCTGGGTAAACGTTTGGGTCGGCCCAGCGGGAGGTGCTGTGTCCTGACCACACACGTCACAAGCTCCAAGTCAGCACCTGTGTAAGGAACAGGCTGTATTCACGTCTCACAACGTGGAGAATGAGCTTCCTACGGTGCTAGGAGCTTCCTTGCCCACTGTGCACTTTCGTCTGATCAGCAGCCAGATGCTTTTACAGTGTCCCCACAAGGACAGTGAGCTCCAGGACCCACCTCTCGATTGTATTGTGTCCAGTTCTACTGCGACTCCAGGATAGCCCCTGAGAAAGGAGAACACAAACAAACAGAAAGGGAACATCAGCTCTGCCCTCCCTGAGCACGTCGTCTAAGTCTGAGGGTGGTGCCTCCTCTGATGTATGGAGTCTCTGTCATCTGTGACCAGCTGTACGGGGCACGCAGAGATACACAAAGGCCTGCAATGGGGGCAAACACAGGCTCTGCACAGGAGCCTCTGGTGGCCTCAGGGCAGAACGTCACTGTGTCCAGGGGTGCGGGAGCTCCAGGCTGCCGGCAGCCGGCCGTCCTACACGTCAGGCTAGAGGAGCCAGCTTCTCTGGCTGAGCCTGAGGTGGGAGTGATGTGGGGAGGGTGGTGGTAAAAAATCAGAGACACTGGCAGTGTGGGCCAACTCCTGACCTTGGGCAGCTGCTGCAGAGGCCCTGGACAGAGCCCCATGGGCATCCTTAGTCCGGCTGGGGTTGGGGTGTCCCTGGAGGGTCAGGTCCCTGGTGGATCCGTCTCCTGGAGGGTCCGTGTCCCTGGTGGATCCGTCTCCTGGAGGGTCGGGTCCCTGGTGGATCCGTCTCCTGGAGGGTCAGGTCCCTGGTGGATCCGTCTCCTGGAGGGTCGGGTCCCTGGTGAATCCATGTCCCTGGCGGATCCGTCTCTGACCTCACGTGCTCTTCACCATGGAAGGAGGTGCTGGTAGCCAAGCCGCCCTCCCCAGGTGGGCGTCCACTTTGAGGAAACGCGTGTGTGAGTCCCCTTGTTGTCTGGGTGTCTCCGTCTAAAGGGACAGCTGGAACTCCCACAGTCCAAGGTCTCACCAGGGCCCCTCAGATCCCACACAGCTGCAGGGATGTCCCTGCTGCCCGAGGTCTGCTGAGAGGCTTGATGGAGGCTTCTGCCAACCCCCACCTCAAAACCCTCACAGCAGCTGCATTTTGAGGTTTTGTTCAATTTTATTTGCAGGTCCTCAAAATGAATATATCTATATCTACACCAGGCCAGGTGTGGTGGCTCATGCCTGTAATCCCGGCAGTTTTGGGGGTCAAGGTGGGCAGGCTGTTGACCCCAGGTCTTTATGGCCAGCCTGGGCAACACAGTGAGACCTCATCTCTACAAAAAATTAAAACGTAGTGAGGCGTCGTGGCAGGATTGCTTGCGCCTGGGAGGTCAAGGCCGCAGTGAGACTTGATTGCACCACTGCACTCCAGCCTGGGTGACAGACTGAGTCCGTTTCTCTCTATATATATATAATCCAGTGAATCTAAAACACTGCCCCGTTAAAAGTCACAAGGGTCATTTCAAAGCGAAACTGGACCTGAGCTACGCCCTGCCTCAGCTCAAGACCTGCTGGGGAAGCCATTAGGTGGAGCTTTGCTGGAAACAGCGCGGTCAGGTCCGCCTGTGCCCCAGCGCCCAGGGAACACAGGCACCCCTCGCCTCCCTCCCCTCCCGGAGGGCCTGGCCCAGGCGGTAGAGACCAGTGCATTAGGCAGAGGCCTCGGTCCTGCCCGGATCTGCCATCTCCTCGTTGTGTGGGTTCCAGGCCTGCTTTAATAGCTCCCACACCATTACCAGGAAATGGATCCACTTACTCTGTGCGGATGAGAATTCCATTAATGTTCTGAGAATTCCATTAATGTTCGCTCTGACCTTTGCTAATTCCAGCGTCATTAGCAGTGCCTACATCTCAAAATCTCCTTAATGCCAAAAGGCAGTAATGGGTGTCTGCTGTGCCTGCCTAACGAGCTGTAAAATGAACCGGTGGGTGATTTGTTTCTTGCCGTCAGGACCCTGGTTAAGTAACGGCCAGGACAGCGGAAGGAAGGCCAGGCGTCCTGTCCCCCAGACAGCAGTCCAGAGACAGGCTCCCTGATCACAATTGATTCACAGGTAAAAACATGTTCGTGCACACACCTGGTTTTCTATTCTCTTAACATTTTTTTCTCCATAATTAGTTTCTCCAGCATCATCTTGGGAGAATGTTGATGTCACTGATCTTGGTTTCTCGGGTGGTGATGAATCTGGACGGGGCTGGAGTGGAGCCTGCCAACCCCCACAGCTGCAGGGATGTCCCTCCTGCCCGAGGTCTGCTGAGAGGCTTGATGGAGGCTTCTGCCAACCCCCACCTCAAAACCCTCACAGCAGCTGCATTTTGAGGTTTTGTTCAATTTTATTTGCAGGTCCTCAAAATGAATATATATATTTTCATATCCTATGTATATATTCATATATATATCCTCAGCCCAGGCGCCCGACCTCGGCTCCCTCCGGCCCTGGACTCTCCGTTTTCCTCCCAGACTGGGCCCTGCGCCCCTGCACCACGGTCCACCTGGATCCTGCACACCCGGCCCGGCGGCCACTCAGCGGAGCCCTGACGCCCTATGTCTCCTCTGTGAGCAAAAGCTCTCTTGTTGTTAAAGAGACTTGCAGAAGCCACACACCCATAGTCTGTTACTTTGACACATTCTTTTTACTTCACACAGATCTGCGTCCCTTGAAGTACTCACCGGGACGTGTTCCACGTGGTTTCCGTCTTAGTGCACATGGAACACGGTTTTAACTTATAATCGGCACTGTCTTCTCAAGATCTGTCGCTTTGAAAACGTCATTGCCAATAACTGTACATATTGCGTTAATTTCCCAAATCATGATTCACCGTCCATCCTTCAAATGCTGAAAACACTCTCTTGGTTCCCAATTTAAATACTTTTACAGGCAATACCACCAATGCCTTTAGAAATGGAAGTTTCTCTTCTTCTTCTTGTTATTTTTGTCTCTTGTTTCTTCCATCGAATAACGGCCTTGTCGGGTTGGTGAGAGTGAATCACTTGTGGGTCTTGATTTCCAAAGAGGCTGAGCAGATTGACAAGGCCACAAACACCTGCTTCAGGCGAGACCTTTGGGGTCTCTCAGGAGGGGCGAGAGACAGAGCCGGTGACTCGCTGGGCGCTGACAGGACCCGCGAGGGTTGGTTCTTCATTTGATCGTCTCCTCTTCGTCAGTATCCACCACCCCCTTCCCCTCGCTGACACTGCTCTGACTCTAACACTGTGGATTGGTTCTGCTGCCGTAGGGTTTTCCATAAACGGAACGTGGACGGGTCCTGTTTGGCTGCGCCCTTTGGTCTCAGCATTGTGGCCGAGATGAGTCCAGTCGTAGCTAGGTCAGAGTGGCAGGGTCCTCACTTCTCACTGCTGTCCAGATTCTCCCGTGCGTACCCCACAGGCTGTGCACCCGCTCTGCCATCAGTGGGCATCTGGGGCGTATGGTAGACCACGTGCATGTCGGCCATGTGAGCCCATGTCCTGGTGTCCGCCCCGTGCCCCCCGTCCCGGGGGTGGCCTGAGGATGCCTTGCATCCCCTGGGCTGAGGCTGGGACACCTGTGGCCTGTCTCACCCTCTTGCTGGCGTCTTCTGGGGAGTATCCATAAGTGAGGGGCCCCACGGAGAGGCGCACGTGGCAGGAACCCCGGGCAGTGCCTGGCAGCCCCAGGAGAGAATCCCACCAGCAGCCACGCGAGTGAGCTTGGAGACCACGCAGCCGGGAGAGGCCGCCCGGCCACAGAAAATACAGAAACAAGTCGCCCTGTTGTTCAGGACACCAGGCCAGGGAAATCCGCTGAGCAGCAACAGACAAGGAATACGCCGTTACGGGCACCTCTGCCATCTTGCAATTTACATAAAGTCTCAGCTCTGTGCGTGGGACAGCAGCGTCTAAAGCTGTCCCCATCAAGGGCCTACACAACCACCTCCTTCACAGTTAGGGGTTGGCCATCCTGAGGCTGCCCCTTAGCACGGAAAGCCGAAATGGAACCGCGTCGACTCCAGACCCCCTTCCCGGCTCCCCGAACCCCCTCCCTGCTCCCCGACCCCCTTCCCGGCTCCCCGACCCCCCTCCCGGCTTTCTCCAGTGTAGCCACTCAAGACGGCTGGTCTCATTGCAGCAACGCACGCCCACCCATGGCCACCCCGGCCTCCTCCCCGATACCCACACGGAAGGCCGTGTCCCCTCCCCGCAAAGGGCGCCCGGAGCGCCTGTGTGTGGACGCATAAGCCCAGGGCCACGGCACTGCAGGGCAGCCCTTTTCTCACTGAAAGCCTGCACCCTTCTCTCACTGCTTTCCAGGGGAAGCTGTCTCAGGTCCAGGGGGTGTTGGCCAGAGCCCCACGGCTCACACCTCCTCTCCTGCCTCTGGCTTCCTGTCTTCAGGCAGATATTTCAAGTTCCAAGAAAGTACTTAGTAACTCCTTTGAGTAATATTCTGTTGAGAAATGATCATTTTACTTTCAGGTGATTTTTAAAAATTACATTCACAGAAATTTAAAAAATCTCAATATGCAGTCATCTGCGTTTTCTGCTGGGGCACGCTTCAATTCTGTATTGGACACTGCGGAGGGTAGAGAGCCGGGCACAGCACGTGCAGACCGGGGAGGGCCCCTGGAGGGCTCAGCTCCTGCATGAGGGTCCAGCCTGGTTGCAAGGTCGAGACGCACTTGGGGACAAGTGGGAGGTATTGGGTGGGGCACAGGGGCTAGGAGGCCAAGGGCTTGCTCCTGGAATTCCATACTGGCCTGCAAACCCTGCTCAAGGGAACACCACACCAGACGCAGCTCTGGGGCTGGAGGAGCCGCAGCCACCCCGGGACCCCCACCATCTTGGCATCAAGGGCCTCAGACTCTGCTCTCTGTAAGCTTCCGCTGGAGGGAGCAGAGCCAGTGAGATTTGGAGAACAGAGGGTACCTGGGCCCTTCCTGGAGAGTGGGGGGCACCTCGTGTTCACGGGAACGTCCAGCTGCCATGAGGGCCCCTGGGGCAAGCTGGAGGTACCTGCGGAGGAGGGCAGCTCCTCTCAGGCAGCCCACTCCAGCCCATCTGTGACACTGGCTTCTCGAGAGGAGTGAGGAGAGGGATGCGGGCCGTTAGGAAACCAGCAAGCCTGAAAAACACCTATTGACAAGAGCGGGTCAGAGGAGCTGGGAAGGCCCAGGTCAGCCCAGTCCAGAGGGAGAGGACCCAGGTCAGCCCAGTCCAGAGGCAGAGGGCCCAGGTCAGCCCAGTCCAGAGGGAGAGGACCCAGGTCAGCCCAGTCCAGAGGGAGAGGACCCAGGTCAGCCCAATTCAGCTGGGGCTCTCGGAGGAAGGGACCCGCCCCGCGCTGCCAGTGCCGAAGCTTGGGTTCTCTGAGGACTGTGAGGGGGTCTCACACCGTGACCACAGATGGGGCAGGGACCTCCCCAGGGAACCTTCTCTCAGCTGGGGCAGCCCACCCCAGGGGCTGTGGACGAGGGAGTTAATGAACACGGGCTGAGTAGAGCCGCCTGGTTTGCCCACAGAGGGGCGAGGAAGGGAGTGGGGAGTCTGCTGTGAGCGGAGAGAGGACAGCCTGAGGCCTCAGGAACGCTGGCTGCCTGCCTGCAGCTGGAGCTAACGGGGCGTCTGTCGGGAAGGGGCATGGCCATGGGATTTAGGGGCAGTTTGGACACACTGGTCCGATGAGCTTGATTTCAGATTCTGGGTTCTGGTTTCCGAGTGGAGCTGTGGACTCTCCAGGACCCATCACTGAGGAGCAGCAGGTTCTCCAGGGGCTCTGAGGGAGGCTCTGTACTCCCAGCCCAAGGTCACCACGGGGCCAGGCCAGGGCCCAGACACAGCAATCCACCAAGAAGAGGCCGGCCGGCGTAGAAGCATTGCAGAGGGTGAATTCCAAAGAGGGCGCCTCCTGCTCTGAGACCCGCATTCCCGAGCCACACTCGCAGGTGACCTGCAACAAGACCCTTAGGGTTAGGGTTAGGGACCCCAGGCTCCATGTGTGCCAGGTAGAGGCAGCGGTGTACGAGGGCCTCCTGGTGCCTGGCAGACCAGGAGTGAATTTTGGCTGTCACCCTCTCTGAGTTACTCCAGTGTAGAGAGGCAGGGCCTGGGTCCAGGGTTGTCTCAGTCTCAATGCAGCCCCTCAAATGGGAGGCCCGTGCCTAGCACCCCGGGTAGGGAGGAGCAGGCAGCCAGCTGGAGCCTCTGGCCCTTTTAAGGCCCCATTCCCTGGGCCTTGAGGGAGTGGCTGTGCACATGCATGCATGCATTAACCCATGTAGGCACACACATACATGCACACGTTTAAGCACACTCACACGTGTGTATTCGTACATACATGTGTGCATACCTCCACAGGTACACATACACACATGCACATGCACACAGCTATGCACGAAGGAGGCTCCCAAGCCCTTTCTGCACCCCTTAGCTGCCTTCCAAAGGGACAGGTCCTGATTTCCCTGTGGTGGGACCCTGAGCATGCCCAGCTTCTGCAGGGCCAGGTGATGCACACGAACTCAGGGTCTGCTTAAACAGCAGAGAAGTGGGATGCCTGGCGGCAGGGGCTCTGCCCTCACAGCTCCTCTGCCAGGCAGGGACCAGGTCCTGCTGTCAACCAAGGGAAGCCAGGCCCTGGCCACCCGGCCCTGCATTTCAGAGGGGTCAGCACCCATTGCTCTGGGGTCTTAGTTACTGAATGAGCCTGGGCACCTGCCTGCCCTCTCTGGCCTCAGTTTACCCCCTGTACTGCTGAGTGACGGATCAGGGCACAACGAAGGACCATTTCAGCTCTGCTGGTGCCACATTGCTGAAGTCCTGGCCGCTTTTTCCTGCATCCTGGGGTTTTCTGACAAAAGGGGAGCATGTTAGTGCTGAAATGGCCTCACCTCTTGCTATTTTTGCAGGAAGCCTGAACGCAGTTGTTAAAAATAGAAATAATGAGGGAAAGCAGCAGCTTCTGCCCTTGAGTCCTGAGGCCAGGACAGGGCTCCCAGGATCCTCTCCGGGCTCATGATGATAAATGATCATTGGCCTGCGTTTGTCCTTAGCTAATTTATCCTTGGCCTAGAGAGAAAGTTTCTGCCTTTTTTTTTTTTAGAGGAAAGCTGGAAAGGTGCTTGGGGCCTGATAACTTTGCTTGGTCTTTATTGGGCACTGGGCCCTGCATTTTCCACCTGGCAATGCTGTGTGGGGCTTGTTCCAGGCACTCTGTGGGCCTCGTGCCGCCTGTGCTGGCTGGAGCCAGCGTGGCGATCAGATGTCTGGGTGTGCCCAGCACGACCCCACCTCGCTGCTCCCCTGAGCTGTCCTTCCCCTGCAGAGGGGCCAAGAAGCACCCCTGGGAGGCCGTGAGTGTCAGCAAGAAAGGCACGGCAGGGCGGGGCCAGGACAGGGTGAACAGGACCCCAGCGCTTGGTGGCCACGAGTCCCAGGTCTTGGAGGAACAGGCCTTGAAGATGCAGAGAGGTTTGCCCTGGCAAAGACCTCGGCATCTCTCATTTTCCCCGCTGCTTCCTGCTATAGCCCCTCCCCGCCAAGAGGCAGTCCCAGCCCCCAGGACCATAGAGAGGGGCAGGGGTCTTCAGTGTGGCTAAGGGCCACCGCCTTTGGCACATGGGATGGAGCTGCCAACTACCCCCATCCCCTGAGCTGAAGTCTCCTTGCATCTGGGCCTTGATTTTTTAATGCAAGATGCAGCTCAAGGCTTGCGGTCGCACTTCTGTCTTCGGGTGCTAAAACTGCATTTTCTTCTTGAGTTCCGTGTTTCAGGGAGAGAATCACGAAGAAACAGACTAAAGGACTTTGTTGCAAGCTGCAGTCGTAAAGAAGGACATGTGGGTGAGGCCGGGAGCCCGGGGAGCCTGGCGTCAGCTTCAGTCCGAGCAGCGGAGCCAGCAGGAAGACTCGGCCCCTGCGAGTGTGTGGGGTGCTTTAGAGATGGGGGTGTGTTTAGATTTTGTCTCTTACGTGTTATTCCCATGGCAGGCTCTGCACCAGTCCCCGGCACTGCCTGCGGCATCTGATTCTGCCACGGCTGCCCACTTAGCTTTTGGGTACGCAGAAGATCTGCATCGTGGTTCCTGCTGAAGAAGGGAGTGTGTGGCTGTGTGTGCGTGTGTGTGTGCACAGGCATGCACACACCTGTGTTTACACGAACACATATGAATACAGTGTATGTGTATACACACAAACACGTGTGTGCATGTGAGGTACATGCAGGTGCACATTCACTTACATGTGTGCACATGTGCGATTGGCATGCGTGCATGTATGCATATGTATATGGGCGCATATATGTACAGGCACACATGCACGTTTGTGTGTGCATGCATATTATATGAACACACATGTGCATGCATGTACAGGCACGTGTGCATGTGTGTGTTTGGTGTGTCTATATATGTACATGTATATGGCCACACACATGGATACAGGTATGTGTACACCTGTGCATGCACACTTGCCCAGACACACAACTGCACACCTCCCTGCCCTCCACCCTGCCTTTGGGCTCTCCATCATTGCTGCTGGCTGATAGGTCTTGAAAGGCCCAGGCTGGCGGGCATGTCCTGCTGCTCAGGCGGGCAGAAGTCGGAACAGCCTGTCTGGGCCTTCTCTAGGTTTCCTCTGTCGGCCTGGAGGAGGGCAATAATGATGCAATTTCTTACAATAATGATACCTTACACTGCATAATCGTTCGTGTCACTCAAAATGTTGAAAACAGTAGCACAGAAAGGTTAAAGGGTTCCACAGCAACTCAGCAGCACAGCCAGCACCACGAAGTCGGCCACCGCCCCACACTTTAGTCAGCTGGGTGACCTGGCCGGCCCTGGGAGGACGCCTCATTCAGCTGAAGCTCATCCACATCCACGTCAGGGGGCTCCTCGGTGTCCAGGAGATGCTGCCAGCTCCCAGCCCCAGGACGGGTGTGAGGCTGTGGCCCCCGCGGTAGGTCCCACCAGGGGCTGAAACAGTTCCCTGAGATGCAGGGTTAGGGGTGGGAGGCAGTGAATCCTGCTTTGAGAACTGGCTTCAGCTGTTCAGGGTGGATGGGGCGTGGGCTCAGGGGTGCATCTGACACGTAGGTTGGCTCCAGCTATTGCCCCAGATCTGGTCCATCCGCAACAGCAGCCTTCGTGTGGGCTGAGCAGTTGATTGGCCACATCCAAGCTCTGCTGGAAAAGAAGTCCACTGGTGCCTGTGGTAGGAAACCAGTGCCTCACCCTTGGGCCAGATCAGGTGACCTGAGGGGTGGGAACTGCTGCCCCTGGCTTGGCTGCTCTCCATAAGCCGGACAGGCCAACCCAAACGCGCATGTGTGTGAGCTCACGGTGAGCAGAGCCCTCCCCCTTCAGCGGAGGTCTGTGACCGCCTCCCCCAGCTCCTTCCCTCCCCAGGGCACCACCGAGGCCCGGCTGACATCATGAGGTGTCCTGCCCAAGGCCCTGTGGTTACTGGACACCCTCAACCTGCTGCCTCTGCCCTTTTCCTCACTTTCTAAACCTTCTCTCCACTTCCCAGGGAACTCCTCCTGCACGAAGCATCTTGGCTCTTGCCCTCCGCACCGACCACGTCCCTCTCTCAGCCGGTCCCCGATACCGAGCACCTTAGAGGCAGCCACTCCGCAGACCTGGTTGCCCATCTTGCACCATCTGCATCTCCTCCTGTGCACGGAGGAGGACGCCAAGGTTCCCAGGCCTGGAGCTCGCAAGGACAGAGACCCCAGGCTCCCTGTGGGCCAGGACCACTGGCCTTTCCTCTGCTTGGGGCATCCTGCAGTACCAGGCTCAGGGATGGAACCCGCACGCAGAGCCAGGACAAGCAGGCCACACGGAGGGAACGCCGACCACGTCCCTGAAGCCACGGTGGTGAGGAGCGGACTGTGCACTTCAGAGTGAGGTCGGGAAGGCAGCGTCCTGCTCAGATTGTAGAAACGGGCAGAAACCCCCACGTGGTCTCTCCTTGGTTTAACCGAGAAGATGCTGAGGCCTGGTATCCACTGCCCTTTCTCCCGAAGCCCAGGCTGAAGAGGAGGCAGTACAGGAGGATGGCGCAGCTGGGCCCCGATGCGGCCTCGGCCACGGTGCGGTCTCTGCATGCAGATGGGTGGGCTCTGCAAGGCCTCGTCCGGGAGATGGCGGCTCTGGGGCCGCATCGCACCCCGGATTCGTGTCCTCCAGCCTGTCTCCTCGCCTTAGGTGGGACGCGATCACCACCTGCGGGGTGTCTTGCTGCTGCGCGACAGTGAGTAGAGGCCGCACACAGGCCCACAGCAGGCGCTCAGCAAATGCTCACTCCGGGTCCCCGTGCACCCGTCCAAGCACCGCAGGTTCAGGCTTCCAGGGGACGCCTTCGGGGCAGCCGCTCTGACGTCGCCTCTGCCCGGTGTCTGGATCCCTCGTGAGGGTCCCCAGACCAGAGGCAGCAGGAGGTGGGGTCCAGATGCGGAGGGAGAGACAGGATCTCTGAATTCTGTGATCACGGGCCGGCAGCGGCAGCTGGAATTACACACTAGTCCCACAGCTGCAGTTTTTTTGTTTGTTTTTTGTTTGTTTGTTTGTTTGTTTGTTTGAGACAGAGTCTTGCTCAGTCGCCCAGGCTGGAGTGCAGTGGCGCAATCTCCGCTCACTGCAAGCTCCGCCTCCCGGGTTCTCGTCATTCTCCTGCCTCAGCCTCCCGAGTAGCTGGGACTACAGGCGCCCACCACCACACCCGGCTAATTTTTTGTATTTTTAGTAGAGACGGGGTTTCACCATGTCAGCCAGGATGGTCTCGATCTCCTGACCTTGTGATCCACCCACCTCGGCCTCCCAGAGTGCTGGGATTACAGGCGTGAGCCACCTCGCCTGGCAACTGCGGTTTTAAGCACTAATATTTTACAGGTAAAAAGCTACACTTCCCACGGCAGATAGCAACCGTCAGGGTTGTTAGATTCATGCGGACCGGACAATGCGTCTAAAGGAAAACAGACCCAGGCAGGAACACCAGCGGCCGCCCGAGTGTTGGCAGAAGCAGGCCTGTTGCTGAATTGCTACGTTTGTAGAAATCACTGTTTTAGCCGCTGTTGGCTCCCCTCAAACTCCTGACAGTGATCCGAAGATCTGCCGGGAAGCACCTTCCCCTGCGACTCCTCGGAGACACTGGCGCGGGCTGCAGCCTCATGTGACCCCTTTGCCGGAGTCCAAGAAAAGAGAAGCTGCCTCCGTGGACTTCTGTCCCTGATGAAGCCGCAGCGGCAGGAAGTGGTAGCTGGCTGCTCCCAGGGTTTATTTGGTTGGGACAAGAGGTCCCAAAGCTGTCCTTGGGAAGGAGCTTAGGCGGAGCTGATGTGTGCCTCGGGGAGCGGAGGGAGAGACAGGGCAGGAGACATGGAGAACACGGTCCAGAGGCAGCGGGGAAGAGCGGGAGGGAGAGCCAGGCCCTCTGCGACGAGGCTGTGGGCTGGGACAACAGGGGAGGGTGCGGCAGTCCCAGCTCTCAAGGCCTCTGGCCCAGGATGGGGTGTGAGATGGCCAAGCTGCCATGGGGCCACCCGGGAGGAGGAGAGGAAGCAAAGGCATCAAGGAGGGCACACAGGCGCGGTGATATCTGAAGAGGCTCCTGAAGGGTGTGTAAGAGTTTTCCAGGAAGGGTGGTTGGAGGGAGCACTAGGCAAGTGGCTGGCACGAACCAAGGCCTCGGGTCCCCAGAGCCCTGTGTGGGTTGAAGCTGGGTCTTCCCAGGTTAGGGTTAAGGTTCGGATTATGTCTCTTTTCCACAGCCCTTGAGAGCAATAGGATTTCAGCAAATGTAGCTTGTGTGGTTTCTGACGGTCAGAAATAATCCACATTTTAGGCTTTCTGTAATCCTGTACTTTAAAACTGGCGTCACAGACCAGTGCCCCTGCAGAGAGCAGCCTGGGCCTCTAAATGGAGGGTCCACACTGGAGGAGGGGGCGGGGCTACGCCCAGGCTGGAGAGCCTCTGTGCCTAGTGGGCCCCGGAGTCCCAGGTCCCTGGTGCAGGGGGAGGAGGCAGAACAGATCCCTTGGGGGAAGCAAACCCACTTCCCCAGACCCAGGAGTGCCCACATCAGGGGGACCCCAGGGAGGGCTGGCCCTGCGTGTACACCCTTCCTGCCAGGACCCTGCTCCTGAGGTCACACCAGCTCCTTGTGGAATGGTCTGATGGGGTGGACCTGACCTGGAGAATCCATGCCTCTCACACACAGAGCTGGGCAACAGCTGGCACCCACCGCCCTCGGCCTCAGCCTCCCTGGGGGCTCCGCCGCCACAAGAGGGGCTGTCCTGGGTGCTTTGAGTGGAGTGAGCTAGAGAGTCGGATATTAGGGCCACCTAGGAGAGCCGGCGTTGCCCATCTCCTGGCCGCGGCTGGACTGACGTGGGCTGGCTCCAAGTCCAGGAGGAAACTCACAAACTCTGAGCTACACAGCGGGTATGAGTCCTGCTGCAACATGGTGGTCTTTCAAAAGTGTGAATAAATTGAAACTTCATAAAATAGTCTATATTTACAATATCCATACAGAATTACCTCTGTTTTAAAATTTAGTTATTGAGAGAGGGTCTTGCTCTGTCACCCAGGCTGGGTGCAGTCACGGCTGACTACAGCCTCGAACTCTCAGACCCAGGGCTCCTCGTGCCTCAGCCTCCTGAGTAGCTGGGACCACAGGTGGGAACCACCAGGCCCAGCTAGAATGCTTTAAAAAAATCATCTAAGGCGCACAGAGGTAGAAGCTACAGCTCTAGGGCCCAAGTCAGCCCTGTTTTTGTCAAACAGAGGGCTAAAAATGATTTTTATATCTTTAAATAGTTGGAAAATCAAGAGACTATTTTGTGACATGTGAAACTTACAGGAAATTCAAATTTTAGCATCCATAAACAAGAAGATGTGGGGACACAGCCACACACATTCATCACGTGGGTCGAAGGCTGCTCTGGGCCACAGCGGCAGAGGTGAGCGTTTGCACCGGAGGCAGAGCGACCTCAAGGCCTGAAACACACTGTCCAGCCCTTCACAGAGCAGCGTGCCAGCCCAGCTCTCAGGCTCCTTGGCAAGGCTGGAGCCCCAAGGGGCTGGAGTTTCCCCTGACCACAGCCCCCATAACCGGAAGCCGGCTTGCCCAGTGCCCTGATCCCACCCACTGGCCCCTTCCTGTCCATACATCCCCGCTTTTCCCTGGAAGCCTTTGGTGACAAGTGCAGACACGCTGCCCCTCATCGTCTGGGGTCCTTGGCTGCCTCTCACCTGTCCGCCAGGTGGCAGGTGCGGCCCTCGGGCCCACTCTGAAGGTGATGGGCTGATGCTCCGGGCCGGACATCAGGCTCCGTGACGGCTGGTCCTACACCGTCTTCTCTGGCTGTCATGCCCCTCTGCTGCTGCAGAAACCTGGGTTTCCTATGTCAGGCTTAAATGAAAGCAGCCTCAGGACAGAAGTCCAGGAAAGGCCAAGAGAACTCAAGCTTGACTGTTCCTCAAGCTTGGTCTTGACAGAGAGAAGTGGGTAAATCTGAGGAACAGGGGAGAGGGCCTCACCCCATGGGGCAGGCTTGTTACCGTCGGGACGAGGCTGCTTTTGGTGCTGAGTCCTGGAAGCCACTTGGACCCATCCACAACTTCTTATGTGTGCTGCCGGCAGCTGACCAGCGGCCACACTATCCTGGACACGTGGGGATGGAGCTACGGGGAGGTGCGGTGGTGACTGCTCCACTGCAGAACCAGGTATCGCCAGGGGCACCGGGATGAGGCCCAGCAGAGACACAGGTGGAAAGGAGTGAGTCCTCTAGGGTCGTCTGAACAGCCGTGTTCCACCCATTCGGTAGCTTCAAAAACAGGCTCACGATTTGGCTACAGGCCCTGGTCTCCGGCTCGGTTCCCTCACCTTGGGCTCCCCATGGTCATGGGCAACACAGCATCCCACACTCTAGATGGGGGTCAGGAGTGGAGGGGACAGGAGGAGGTGAGGAGGTGAGTGGGTGGCACAGACAAGGAGGGAGCCCACCCATGCTCTAGACAGAGTTTAGGACTGGAGGGGACCGAACAAAAGGAATCGTCTTCATTTCACCTTCTGGTAAGGAGAACAGGCTTTAGCCAAGGAAAGGAGGGGTGGAAGTGCAAAGCCCCCCCATGGGGGAGCCCTGGGCGGGGGGCATCATCCCACAGCCCCCCGGGAGCCACCAATCCCCCCGACACAGCCGCCCGGGAGCCGCTGATCCCCCCGAGACTGGCCTGCACCTGCACATCCGGGGGACGGGGGCCCCGAATTGTTCTGCCACAGTGGCCCGGCCAGCAGGGAGATCAGAGGAAGAAATAAAATCCTCAGGCCTCACCTGGGATCCAGATTCAAGGCCCAAAGAGCAGACTTTGCCCGGGGCACTCACGCAGATCCCCGCGTGTCAGGGCACTGCAGTCCTATTACCATAAGCGATAATGCAAAGGTGTGATAAAAGCCATCCGTCATTCATAAAATGTGATGATGCCTTTCTGCAAAGCCATAAGCCATGCCGGGGCTCAGCCAAGAAATGGCTATAAAATCCGGCATAAAGACCTCAAAGCACACTTTCCAATATAAAGAATTTTCTAGGCAGCTGTTTCCAGAATTTATCTGTGTGCAATAATTTTACACCTAAAACTATCACTGTGTTCCATGTCTGGTGGCCTCTTTAGCAGTTCCTCCCCTGTAAGAGCAAGAAAGTGCCTTCAACATGCTGAGGGGCTCTGGGTGACAAGAGACAGTATCAGGTTCGCCTGCCAATGGCTTTGCTGAGAAAACGCCTTCAACATGCTGATGGGCCCTGGGTCAACGTGCTGATGGGCTCTGGGTGACAAGTGACAGCATCAGGCTCGCCTGCCAATGGCTTTGCCATCGGACACAAGCACAGGTGCCTGGGGAGGTGTCGTCTGTCCTTGTGATCCCCCAGGTTGCCAGGAAGGAGGAGCTCATGCCTCTTTGAGAAGCGCAGGTTTCGTCTTGGTTGGACTCAGAGGCCCTGAGAGCAGGAATTACCCTCCTGAGCGCTCCCCGGGGGAGACCCCTCGGGCCAGGACTCCCAGGGCCCACACAGAGCCTGGCGTTCTGAGGACAGAACCTGTGGGACCAAGGGCAGGCACAGCTGGGCTCGCACCGACAGCTGGGGAGGGAGGGGGAGCTGGAGCCTGAACTGACCCCTTTGGCGGTGGGGGTGGTGGGGTACAGGGAGTCAGTGGCCCCAGCCCCAGCGACAGCACAGCCTCTCCCCCAGGGGGAAGGGGAGGCTGAATAGGAGAGAGAACCCCACGCCCTCCACACCTGAGGCCATAGCCCAAGGCTTTCGCTCCAGACCCAGACATGTACAGGCTCTGATGAGAAGTTCCCTGTAGGCCGGGCACGGTGGCTCACGCCTGTAATCCCAGCACTTTGGGAGGCCGAGGCGGGTGGATCACGAGGTCAGGAGATCGAGACCATCCTGGCTAACACGGTGAAACCCCATCTCTACTAAAAAAAAAAAAAATACAAAAAATTAGCCGGGCATGGTGGCGGGTGCCTGTAGTCCCAGCTACTCGGAGAGGCTGAGGCAGGAGAATGGCGTGAACCTGGGAGGCGGAGCTTGCAGTGAGCCGAGATCGTGCCACTGCACTCCAGCCTGGGCGACAGAGCAAGACTCCGTCTCAAAAAAAAAAAAAAAAAGAAGTTCCCTGTAATGTATTCTCACTTGAATCTCAAATTTGCTTCTAAATATCCAATCTTATTTGTCTAATATATGCGTTTTCATCTCTAATCACCAAACCTGTAGATTACACTCATGCGTGAAATATTTGGTGAATACCTTTTAATTTTACAAAATGTCTCTTTCTGGAATTACTCCTACGCACCCAGGGAAAAACAGAATGACGTCACTGCCAACTTGGAGGTAAAAGTATTTCGCAAATCTTAACAATTTTGGCTTTCTACATGCACGTTAGGAAGTGTTGATGGACACAGGATCATACTCTACCTGATAGAGGAAGGAGACGATTTAATTGATGACATCTTCAATTCCTGTCCCCATCCTCCCCGGGTCCCTCTGTACTGGGGGGCCGTGGCCTCTTGATGATCTAGGCCGTGATGGAGCAGCACCCAAATCCTCTTCAGATTCCTTTCAACTCGGCTGTGGCGCCTGTGTCTTCATAAGAAAGGACGGGCTTCCAAGCAGCCGCTGAGAACCACAGCCAGGCTGACCGGCAAACCACCCACAGCCAGCACGGGAGCCGCAGAAGCCACAGGGCCCTCACAGGGGTCTCCGCCTCCTCCATGGAGGTGCTCCCTGTCTATCTGCTGGGCCCACCCACAGGGCTCCTCCACGGACGGTGCCCGGCCTCCCTCACGTCCCCGAGGCGTCCCTCGGTCAGGTACTTAGAATCTGCGGCTCCCACCTGCTTTTCCCAAGGCTGGAGCTTCCCCAGGATGAGAGCGGGGCTGGGCTCCCTGTGCCCGGTTTCTAGCCCGGGACCTGGCCCCTGGCAGATGCTGGCCATAGGCTTATGAGAGGGCTGAAGTGGCTGTGTCTCCACGCAGCCGACAGCTTCACGAGACGGAAGGGGAGGTCAGGGCCAAGCCCCAGTGACGAGAGGGCTCAGAGCCCCATGACCTGGCCACAGACGGCTGCTGGTTTAGTCCTCACCACCAGGTGAGAGCCAGCCGCTCCCTCCCGCAGCAGGAAACTGAGCTCTGAGAGATTCCCTGACGTGCCCAGTGCCGTCTGGCTGGTGAGGGACAAGCCGGACCTAGCCCCCATGTGCTGGCTCCAAGTCCACCCTCAGCCCCACCCCTCCCACAGCGCTGGCCTGTCCCTCCCACACCCCACCTGCTGCCTCCAGCACCAGGGAGCCCCAGGGAAGGGCAGGACCCCGGGAAGCAGATGTGGGCTTCTTGTTCCTAAGTGTCCAGAATTCCAACAACTTAGACCCAGCATAGGGCTGCGTGGGTGAGGCTGGTGAAGAGGTCAAGTTTCTCTGTAAAAATAGTGACCACAATAATAGCAACGTGTGCTTTGTAGCAAAGACTCACTGAGGCCCTGTGTGCAAAGTGCTGAGGCCGGCCCAGCTTGCGGCCATGCCAAGTGCCGTCTGCTGCAGGGCCAGCTCCTCCCTCCTCCTCCAGCTCCTCGGGCTGTCTGGTCTGGGGATGTGGCTTTGGGGCTTGGTGGCCTGTAGCCCATCCCTGCGGCCCATCCCCGCGGCCTATCCCCGAGGCCCATCCCCGCGGCCCATCCCCTTGCCTTCAAGGGCCCCTTAGGGCACAGAGCCCTCCATTGAGTAGCATCCCCAGGACGCGGGGCCGGCTGTATCCCTGGGTGCTGTGCCCTCTGCTCTGCCTTCTCTGGGGCCCCCGGCAGGATCGGCCTCCCCAACTCCGGCAGGAACTTGGTGCAGCTGTCCCAGCCCCGGGCATCTTCTCCCTCAGGCTGCGGCCTCACAGGGCCCACGAGGGTCAGAAAGCAGAGGTCTGGCTGTTTTGTTTTTTGGGTTTTTTTTTTTTTGAGACAGGGTCCAGCAACAGCTGGACGATAAAGGACAAAAACAAGCTATTTTGCCTCGGACGCTTGGTGGGTATTGAGTTTTTATGTGCAGGATGGGGTGGGCGGCCCAGAGTAGGAGGCAAATGCACACAGCCCCCTCCTCCAGCTCCTGCCTGGTGGGATTTGGTGAAAATAACTATAAAATAACACGGGAAAATTCGTAGCATAGAGATGAAACTGAAAATCACAGAAGTGGTGTCAGGCGGTGAGGCTGTGAGGAAAACGAGGCTGGCTGAGGGCAGAGAGGACCCTGGTGGGCGGGGATGCTCCAGGGAGGTCCTTGCTGCTGCAGCGTGGCCTCTGCATGGAGGTGCGAGGCCAAGAGAGCATCATGGGGCAGCCGGTGCGAGGCCCCGACGAGGAACTGTGGCCTGGTGAGCGGCGGGCAGGGAGGTACGGGGTGGTCCTGCAGGGGTGGACCTGCAGCCACGTCCTTCACTTTGGGTTTCGCTCTGAGCCGGGAGCAGTCAAAGAGCTCTGAATGGAACATCGGACTGTTCTGTTCATCCCACCGGGATCTCTCTGGTGCTGTGTGGGAAGGGGCTGCTGCAGAATCCAGGTGACGGGGCGGTGACTTCAGTCGGCAGTGCAGGCGACGAGACGGACTGGTTAGGGGATGAATTTCTGAAACCGCATTAACAGGAGGCACGTCAGGGGCGACTCCATGATTCGAGGCCTCAGCAAATATTAGAACAGGAGGGTCCACAAGGGAACGGTGTTGGGAGGGATTCCGTCTGGAACATGCTGGTTTGAGTTTCTTATCAGTCATCCAAGCAGAGAGTCCTGGAGCTCAGCAGAGAGATCCGGCCTCAGGACATAAATGTGGGGTTTCTGGGTCTGTGGGAGTTCAGCCAGGGAGGGGTGGAGAGAGGGGCCTGGGACTATGCCGAGAGCTCCAGTGGCAGGAGCTGGGAGATGGGAAAGGAGCCGCAAAGACCCTGCAAAGGAGGCTGAGAGGAGCAGCCAGGGAGGTCAGGGGTGGGGGCTGGTCCTCCAACTCGGCTGGACAACAGGGCCAGGCAGGCCAGGCGGCAAGGCCACGGCTGAGGCCAGGGGCTTATTGTGAAGGGAAAAGGGGCCTGAAACTTTTCAAGGTGAGTGAGGCATGACGGGCTTTTGATTTTGGAAGCGTGTCCTCATCGTAGCAGAAGACTGCTGGGGACGGCAAGTTTTAGCGGATGCACCCAGTAGAGAAAGGCGAGTTTCTGCTGCTCGTGGTTGGCAAGGACCTTCAACAGGCAATGAAGTGATCTCGGGGTGCAGGTGAGACGCCCCCTCTGCGGCTGACAGTACAGAAATCTCTAGAAACCGCAGGCAACTTGCCATTCTCTCCTCTACTTTGGAGTGATTTCTGTAACATGGAAATAGCTGTTTCTTGAATGTCTGGTAAATGTCAGGTGAAACTGTCTGGCCTGGCTTCTGTTTTAGGGGTAAATATTGGACCACCCTGCTTCTCTGATGGTGATTGGTGTACCCTTAGCTTAGTGTTTTTTTTTTCTTTTTTTTTTTTTTGAATTAGGGTCCCACTCTGTCACCCAGGCTGGAGTGCAGTGGCACAATTGTAGCTCACTGCAGCCTCAAACTGCCGGCCTCAAGTGACCCTCCTCCTTCAGCCGCCCAAGTAGCTGGGACTGCAGGTGTAGATCACCGCACACAGCTTTTTTTAAAAAAAATTTTTATAGAGATGGGGTCTTGCTATGTTGCTCAGGCTGGTCTTGAACTCCCAGCCTCAAGTGATCCTCCCACTTCGGCCTCCCAAAGCACTGGGATTATAGGCGTGAGCCTCTGTGCCTGGCCTAGCTCCATTTTCTAGTACAGAAAGTACTGGGACCAGAAGTGTTTCAAATTTCAGATTTTTCAGATTTTGCAGTATTGGCACATACATAATGAGGCATCTGGGGGATGGGACCCAAGTCTGAACATGAAACTTATTTATGTCCCATACACACCTTATACACAGAGAAGGCACCTTGTTCACTACGTTTAAAGATTTCATGCCTGAGACTGTGACCCGCCTGAAGAGTTTGCTGCTTAGGGGTCTGGTGGTGCTCAAAAGCTTTCCCGTTTTAGAGTATTTTGAATCCTGGATTTTCGGATTAGAGATGCTCCTGTATTTCTTGGGTCCATTTTGGCAGTTTGAATTTTTCTCTAAAAATAACCATTCCATTTGCATTATCGAATATGAGGGTGTTGATTGAATATGAGGGTGTTGGGTGGCACCTTTCTCTGGGACTCCAACAAAGTCTTACTCCATGTCCCCTGTCACCCCTAATGGCACTAATTTTCTCTTTTCTCTCCTTAATCTCACAAACTAGCTTCTGTGTCTTTTGAAGAAGTGTCTTTGTTTCTTCATCAGCTTCATTTGGTTCTCCTTTGCCCTGGTTTTTGGTTTGTTCTGTATGAATTTGTTCCTTCCTTATTTGGCCTGTTTTATTGTTTTTTTCCAGTTTCTTTAACTAAAAGCTTGGCTCTTTTCTTTTTTTTTGAGGCAGAGTCTCACACTGTCGCCCAGGCTGGAGTGCAGTGGTGTGATCTCGGCTTGCTGCAAACTTTGCCTCCTGAGCTCAAACAATTCTCCTGCCTCAGCCACCCAAGTATCTGGGATTACAGGCACCTGCCATCACATCCCGCTAATTTTTGTATTTTTAGTAGAGATGGGGTTTCACCATGTTGGCCAGGCTGTTCTCAAACTCCTGACCTCAGGTGATCCGCCCGCCTCGGCCTCCCAAAGTGCTGGGATGACAGGCAGGAGCTATCGTGCTGGCCTCATTTATTTTCAGTCATCATTTTCCATGAATGTGGTTGCCACTCCTCCGAGCGCCGCCGCGGGGCGTCCTACAGATTTCAGCAGGTGCTGTCCCATCCGTGTTCATTTAACACAGACTGTGATGCCCCTTTTGCTCTCCTTCATAACCCAGAAATTACATATGAGTGTTTTATTTGTGATATTAATTTCCAGGTAGAATTTTTTTTTTTTTTGAGACGGAGTTTCGCTCTCGTCGCCCAGGCTGGAGTGCAGTGGCGTGATCTCGGCTCACTGCAACCTCTGCCTCCCGGGTTCAAGTGATTCTCCTGCCTCAGCCTCCCGAGTAGCTGGGATTATAGGTGTGTGCCGCCGTGCCTGGCTAATTTTTTGTATTTTTAGTAGAGACGGGGTTTCACCATGTTGGCCAGGCTGTTCTCAAACTCCTGACCTCAGGTGATCCGCCCGCCTCAGCCTCCCCAAGTGCTGGGATTACAGGCGTGAGCCACCGCGCCCGGCCCAGGTAAAAATATTTTTAAAGCCAGCTTCTCTTTCATTATACGACACTGTCTGTGAACAAGCTGTAGAAGGTGTGCTTGTGTGCCGGCACACAGGTGTGTGTGTGAGTAGACGCCGTGGACAGACTCTAGATCATCTGCCTTTTGGAATTTCTTGACATTTTTATGACCATCAAAATATGGTCAGTTTTGTGGATACTCCACGTGCAATAGGATGTGAATCCTGTATTTGAGGGATACAAAATAAAGTCAAGCTTTTACATTGTTTTATTCTTGTGTTTTGAGCTTCTTGATCTGTTGCTTTTAATGAAAACAAATGAGTTCTATTTTCAAAGACCCTCAGATGGTGGGTGGGAAATGGGTAGCCCAGGAGTCCAGCGTTGGGGTGGACTGGCCGGCCGGCCAGCGACAGCAGCCGGAGGAACCAGCACAACCCTCCCCAGACACCCCGCGTCCCCCGAACCCAGCCCAGGAGATGCAGAGCTCACATTTTCTCCCGCTAGCGGCTCTCTCAGCTCCCGTGAGCCCCGATAGCCAGGCCCATTAACCGTCAGCACCTGCAGCCAAGCGGGAGGCCTGGGGAGGAAGGAATATTGTCCTGTTCTGGCTTCGCCAGGCCAGGATTAGAATTGCCCGCGGCGCAGCATCTGGCGCTCGCTGGATGCTCAGTAAGGACAAGACGGCTCTCCCCCTCCTGCCACCCAGAGCCCCAGCCTCCTCCCAGCCCCCCCAGGTTCCCAGAATAACCCGCGGCCAGAGCTGGCCTGTGGTAAACAGCTCCGGAGCCTCCGGGTAGGTCTTGGATGAGTAATCCTTAGCAAAACATCGTGGGATCCAGAAAGGTGCAGGTGCCAGGCCTGAGCTGTGTGGGACCCTCCAGCATCCCCACCTGGACCCTCCACTGGGCCACTCCAGGCCAAGGCATGCGTGGAGGCGCAGGGGGAATGCCAGCTCTTGGGCTGTGGTGCCCGCCTCTGTCCCACCCCAGGAGGGCATCCAGGAGGCTGGGACGTCCCCGATCTGTGTGGGAAGGAAAACCCGTCATCCTGTTGCTGATGGGGCCTCAGCGAGTCGTGGGGGGCCCCTGGGAGGAGGTGGGAGGCACATAAAGCTCCATCTGCTCGTGAACTGCACACCCCTCTGGCCACAGCTCCCAGGAGGGCTTTCTCCTCCACGCCATCACGCACCCCAAACTATGGCCCAGCATCTCTTTCCCACCTATGCATCGCAGTGCCCCCTTCACAGATGAGCGTTGCATGAGCTCCTTCAGTTCTGCTCCAATATCCCCTGCGCAGCCACGCAGACGGGCTTCCTTCTGTCCCCTTCGTACACGAGCGACACGGCTCTGCGCTTCCTCCTACCCCTCGCTACTTAAGCACAGCGGCCTCTTTCTCCCGGGAAGATCAGTGGAGGCTCCAGCCAGGCCAGCTGGCAGCTCAGGGCTCAGGCGCTGGCTCATCGGAGGAGCCCTGGGCTCCAACCAGCTGCTGGGCGACGCTGGGGCGACAACCTCTCCTGTCCTAAAGGGCAGGAGGTACTGCAGCTTCTTCCCCTGCCACAGTCCCAGGGACCTGACGGGGACACTCAGAGACTGTCTCTGCCTCCTGTGCGGGGTCGTGCTCTGCCTGGAAAGCCCCTCCTTCCTTCCCGGCCCATTGGGAAATCGCAGTGTGTCCTCTGGCCGGTCCCAGCACCCCCGGGTGGGACCCCAGCGACCCTGCACCCCCCCACTGCAGCCCTGTCTCCCTCCTCCTGGCAGGGCAGCTGCCAAGCCTTGCCCAGTCCAGGTCTCCCCAGGCAGGAACCCTTGGGAGAAACCTGAGGAGGCAGCTGTTCCCCCCACTCCCAGAGTGTCCTCAGAGAACCCCTTTCAGACCCCAAGGTCCAGAGCTCAGCCTCAGGTTCCCTCACTCGGGTCTGGGAACTGGAAGTCGGTCCCGCTCCCCGCCCCGGCCTCTGCCCCATTTTTCTGTCCGATTCCATGAAGAGCCGACCAGAATATGCCACCCCAAAATATGCCTCTTTGGCATAAGCATTATTTTGAGCTGCTTATTTTGAGAAACTGCAACCACAGGAGAAATTCTGAAAGCAAGAATGGAAGCTGCTCTTCTGTAAGAGAAAGTCACATCCGTACAGGAATCTGCACTCACCAGGGTGCCCCCCTCTCTGGGCCAGAAGGCCGGCTGTAAGTCACCAGAGACGCTCATCCACGGAGAAGGCCTGACCCCAGTTTGGGGTAATTTCTTGGGCCCCTCCCCACACACCCTTTCTCTTTGTTTCCGTCAAACATGGTCTTCAAGGCTGAGCTCCAAGCCACGTCTTTGACATATAGTCTGTCCCCTGAGTCCGTCCGTGCAGACCAAGGTATACATGCTATTAAGCTTCTGTTTGTTTTTCTCTTGTTATCTGTCTTTCGTTATGGGGTCTGTCTCAACTTTAAGGTCTATGAAGGGTGCAGAGAGAACGACTTTTCCACCTTGCAGCATGAAGCTTCCCCCAGGAATCCTCCACGCCCCCAGCTGCACCAAGACTTTCAATTAAGAGCAGCAGTGCCCTCCTGGTGTCTGGTGGTGCCGGGGGGCAGGCCTGGTCCTCGGCTCTGGGGTCTTCTGTCCCCCCTCATTCCTGGGGAGCCCGTCTGTCCCCCTCATTCCTGGGGGGCCCATCTGCCCCCTCACTCCTGGGGGGCCTGTCTGTCCTCATTCCTGGGGGGCCGTCTGTCCCCCTCATTCCTGGGGGGCCCATCTGTCCCAGGGCTTTGCATACTGAGGCCTCGCAATCCACAAGCTTTCCTAATTCCCAGCACATCCACATGACAACAGCCCTTCCCCAGGGGCTCTGGCTGGACCTCCCTACGTCCTCACCACACAGCTGCTCTCCCTGCCCCGCCCTCAGCCCTCCTTAGACCCATCCGCCCGGCCCCTAGTGAGCCTCTCCTGACCCAAGACCCAGGGTCGTCCCTCTGTCCCCAGCCCTCCCACGGCCCCCTCACTCAGGACACAGCCCACAAGCTGGCCCCAGCTGCGGACCTTACAGAGGCCACTTGGCCCCTCACACAATGCCCACCTCACAGGCCTTCTCTCCCCGCAGAGGGTCAGACATGGCCCTGCTCCAGCCTTGCCATTTCCAGCCCCGCAGGCCTCCAAGGGGCTGAGCCCTCAGGTACAAGCTTCTGTGCAAAGCCATGCCTGAAGGCCTTCCCAGACCAAGGTCTAAGATAGCAACCCCCTCACACCCAGAGCAGGCGGCCCTCCCTGCCTGGCCCCAGTCTTACTTTCCTACATCATTCCTGTCACCACCTGGCGCTCACCTTGGCTAATTGGAGCTCCAGCCCCTTGGGAAGAAACAGGCTCCCAGAGCCACTCCCTGGTCTCTGATGGGGCCTGTGTCCTGTACAGGTGCCCTCCCCGACAGCCGGCCCCTCCGCCTCTGCACAAGGGAGGGCCCAGGGAGGCTCAGGACCTGTGTGGCTGTGTGTGTGTCTATGTGTCTGTGTGTCTGTGTGTTTCTGTGTATCTATGTGTGTATCTGAATGTGTATCTGTCCATGTATCTATGTGTATATCTGTGTCTGTGTGTATATACGTGTGTATGTGTGTATACATGTCTGTATGTATATGTGTCTGTATGTATATGTGTCTGTGTACCTGTGTCTTTGAATATTTAGGTGTGTATTGGTGTGTGTCTGTGTCTGTCCATGTGTGTTGACATGTGTATCTGTGTCTCTGTGTATATTATCTGTGTGTCCATCTGAGTATTGTATGTCCATGTGTGTCTACGTGTGTGTGTGTCTATGTATCTGTGTCTGTCCATATGTGTCTATGTATGTATCTGTATGTCCGTGTGTGTCCATATATCTGTCTATGCATGTATCATCTTGTGTCTGTGTATTGTGTGTCCATGCATATATCTGTATCTATGGGTATGTCTGTGTGTGTCCGTGTGTTTCTGTGTGTCCACATGTGTGTATCTGTGTGTGTTTCTGTGTGTATCTATGTGTGTATCTGTGTGTCCACGTGTGTGTATCTATGTGTGTATCTGTGTGTGTCTGTTTTCTCTTTGTTTGCGTGGTGTCCACGGATGGGCCGACTGAACCACCAAATTCCTCCTCAGAGCCCAGTAAAGGCACCAGGCAGAAGGGTCCGGCCGAGGGCTGGCCGCTCTCTCCTCACTCCTCAGCGGGGTCCTGTCTTCCGACTTTCGTCTCGCGCCGCCGCAGCCTGTGGACTCCTGGTCCCTCCTCTGAGAGCCTGCGCTGTGCCTGGCCCCGGGCGGAATGTTGAACGAGGCTCCTGTCTTCCTCGAGTGCTTGTGCTTCGGGGAGATAAACAACAAACAGGAGCAGAAGAAAGTGTCTTCAGACCACGGCAGGTGCTGTCCGGAAAACAGTGGCGGGCAGCGGGGGTGGGGGTGGGGGGGCGCTCTGAAGGACCTGGTGAGGTAAAGGCCACTGTTCTAAGGGGCAACAGACGGGATGAACCAGGACCCTGTGCGAGGGAGGGAGGCGTCCAGTGCTGCACAGGGTCCAGATAGCAGCCGGGTCCCGAAAACCCTCTGGGGGTGGTGGTGGGAGGGGAGAGGAGTGGGGGTCCAGATAGCAGCCGGTTCCCGAAAACCACTCTGGGGGTGAGGATGGGAGGGGAGAGGAACGGGGGGCAGGAGGCAAGTGAAAGTAAGTGCCCAGGGAACCTCCATGAGGCCCCCCACACTGGATAACAGTGTTCCATGGGGTCTGCCCAGCCCCACATCTGCCCCGAGACAGTAGGCACAGCTCTGGGTCGAGATCCTGCAGGCTACGGGAGAGATGGGGGGGCCGGGAGCCTATAGAACTCCAAGTCCAAGGGGACCCTTGCTGGGAGAACACAGGCCAAGACCTTCCTTCCTGCCACAGGGTTCTGTCCCTGCTGTCTGCTCCCCCAGGACTCCCCCCACACCCGGGATCTTCCTCCTCACCCCCCTTGGCCTCTCTCGGTGACCCTGTCTACACACAGATGTGCTGTCCATGTGAGTGGAAGGAAGGAAGGACGAGGTCCACTCACAGGGGTGAAGCTGTCTCCTGAGGGGGCAGCCCACCTCCAGGTCACACCGCCCCACCCAACACAGCCTGCAGTCCAGCTCCAGGGGGGCCGCACCCAGCCCTTCACTCACTTCAAATGGCCCAAGACGCATGGATTCCACTGACCAGCCGGACTGGAACAACTTCTCCCCTTATAAGTATCTAGTGGGTGCTACGGAATGCCAGGCGTTGGGCCAGGCTCAGAGATGAGTGATTCCTCAGGAACAATGGGCTCAACGCCCCTAATTCACATAAGAGGAAACTGAGGCCCAGAGAGGGCAGGGAGGGCCCTGGTAACACGGCCAGCTGTGAAAGTAAGAGTGGCCGCCCAGGCCCTGCTCCCAGCCCACCCGCCTGGGCTTGCTGGAGAGGCTGCTGGCCCAGGCAGTCTGGGCACTGGGGAAGCAGCTGGCTTGAGGGACAGGGGATGTGGCCTCCTACCACACACTTACCTCCCTGACTACATCTTAGGCTGACATCCACATTAACTCATATTCCCTCCTGGGGGCTGCACAGCCAGAAGCCACCAGCTGGTTGTACAAGCACTGCTCCCCTGGGTGTGGGTGACAGATGAGACACACTCACGTGAACACACATGCATGTGCACACACACGCACACACACACATGCACACACACACATTCACACACACACGCACACACACATCCACACACACAGTTACACATCCAGACACACATGCGCACACACACGCACACGCCTGCACTCACACACCCCCGTCGGCCCCAAGCAGGAAGGCGCCCCCAGCACACCAGCCCCTCTCAGCGGGCCCGGCGCCGGGAAGGTTAAGGCAGGCGCGTCCCGCGGGTGGGCAGGTGGGGTGGACCGGTGCCGGGAGCTCCGCTGCCCTGGCGTCCCCTGGGTCCAGGCCCAGTCGCTCCTTGGGCCTCTCTCGCGGGGCCGCCTCCGCCTCCTCCTTGCAGAGACGGGCGTGGGGCACGGGGTCGCCGCCCGGCGGGGAGCTCATCCGGCGGCGCAGACGCCCCGCGGCTCCGGGGAGGGACTTGGCCTGGGCCCCGGCCCCGGTCTCCTCTGGGGAGGAGCCGAGAGGCTGCAGCTGGCGGCGGCGGCGGCCCCGGGCGGGGATCCCAGGAAGCGGCCAGGCCGGAGCCCCCCACTCTGGCGCCCCACTGGCCAGAACCGAGCGCGCCCTCCCGGTCTCCGCCGCTTCCCTCTGCAAACCGCGGGCAGGAGGCGCCCTCTCCTTAGCGGGCCCGGAGCTGCAGAGGCGTCGCGGGGCGCGGCCGAGGGGAGGAGGAAGGAGAGCAGGAGCGTAGCCGGCCCGGGCCCAGCCGTGACTCGTGGGGCGGCGGCTCCGCCAATCTGTGGGCGCTGACGCGGGGGGCGGCTCCGCGGCGCTCGATATCTGCCCGCCCGGGGCGCGG
Organism: Nomascus leucogenys; assembly: GCF_006542625.1. NCBI lineage: Eukaryota > Metazoa > Chordata > Mammalia > Primates > Hylobatidae > Nomascus > Nomascus leucogenys. Next base: position 187,113 of record NC_044400.1, read on the forward strand.
GGCGCCGAGAGGCTCGGCCAGGCGGGAGCTGCGCTCCGGGCGGCCGCTGCACCTGCCCGGGACCCCGCCGGCCGCTCCCCGCGCCCACCCCTTCCGCCCTTCGTCCCCCCTTCCCCCCAGCCCCGGTCTCCCGGGCGCGGCGTGAGAGCAGAGCCCGGCCCGGAGGAGCCGCCCCTTCCCTGCCCGCCCGCCCGGCGCCTGGAGAGGAGCGCGCTGAGGATCGGGTCGCCTGCGGCCGCCGCCACCGCCCAGGCCCGTCGCGCCCCCGGGCCGGGATGGACCCACACGCCCGATGAGCCCCGCGCCGGCGACTGCGAGCGCCGAGCCTCCCCCTGCTGCGGCCCCCGCCGCCCCCCGCGCGCCCGGCTCCGCGGACCAGGACCCCTGGGCTCCCCGGCTGAGGGCGCGGCCGCTCCGGAGAGGCCGAGCGGGGACGGCCCCGAGATGGCGCGGGGACCCAGCGCTTTGGCGGCGGGCGCCCTGCACGCGGTCCGGGCCCGGGGACAGCCCCGGAGCTGGTAGCCGCCCGGCACCGATGGACCTTGACCCGCGAGGCGGCGCCGCGCTCCTGCCCAGCTGCAGCTAGAGGGGCGCGGGCAGAACGCGCTCCAGGCCCGGGCCGGCCCGCGCGGCCATGAAGATGGTCCTGGTGCGCCGGTTCCGCGTGCTCATCCTGATGGTGTTCCTGGTGGCCTGCGCGCTGCACATCGCCCTGGACCTGCTGCCCAGGCTGGAGCGACGCGGCGCGCGGCCCTCAGGGGAGCCCGGCTGTTCGTGCGCGCAGCCCGCCGCCGAGGTGGCCGCGCCCGGCTGGGCCCAGGTTCGGGGCCGCCCCGGGGAGCCCCCGGCCGCCTCCTCCGCCGCCGGCGACGCGGGCTGGCCCAACAAGCACACGCTCCGCATCCTGCAGGACTTCAGCTCCGACCCCTCCTCCAACCTCTCGTCCCACTCGCTGGAGAAACTGCCGCCGGCGGCCGAGCCTGCCGAGCGCGCCTTGCGGGGCCGGGATCCCGGCGCCCTGAGACCCCACGACCCCGCGCACCGGCCGCTGCTGCGAGACCCCGGCCCGCGCCGGTCCGAGCCGCCCCCCGGCCCCGGCGGAGACGCCTCCCTCTTGGCCAGGCTGTTCGAGCACCCGCTTTACCGGGTGGCTCCGCGGCTCACGGAGGACGACGTCCTGTTCAGTGTGAACAGCGACACCAGGCTCAGCCCCAAAGCGGCGGAGAACCCGGACTGGTGAGTGGGGGCTGGCAGGTGCCCGCCCCCAAGGGAGCCGTGAGCCCAAGGCATGGGGTAGAGAGGTTCAGGGGCCCCGAGGGGCTGCCCCCATGGAAGAGGCCGGGCAGGGAGTGTGGTGCGGGAGGAGGCAGCCGCCTACCTCAGGGCACTGCCTTTGTCTCCAGAATAACCTCCTTGGGAGGGGCTGCCGGCTGGTCCGGGAGCTGTGCCCTGTGGCTGCTGGTGAGGAAGCCAGACCCTGCGCCCTTTAGAAGCGAGTCCTGGCCAGCCCTGGCCACCAGCTTGGGAAATGGGGTCAGGCAATGAATGAATGAGTTGGTGAGGGAAGGAGCCAGGCTGCCGCTGGGCTTTCAGACACTTGGCGAGGGTGCTCTGGGTGGGCACCTTGGAGAAGGTCTAGATGTGCCTATTGAGTCTTTTCAACCCAGTGGCTGGAGCAGAATTATCAGAGGGGCTTGCTGGCAGCCGTGAGGTGCAACGAGGGGGCCCACCCAGCAAGGGCGGTGGGTGTGCTGGCTGCAGAGAGATGATGGCTCCGTAAAGGGTGAGAAGCCACGTCAGGAACATCTCTTTAAACTGTCCTGGCTAAGCCCTTTCCCCACCCCCCGGCCCCTCCCTCCACCACACAGATCAAAACAAGCAGATGCTACAACCCCAAGCAGTGGAACATTAACCACGGCAAGGCCAGAATAAGTAACTACCTGCAGAAGGTTACCCCAGCAGCAGAGGGGGAGACCAGCCTTCCCAAAGATCTGGTGGAAAGTCCCTTCTTCCCCGAAATGTGGCCAGGCCCAGTGTCTTCTGTCTAAACACACTGGCTGTTTGGAAGCCTCTGAGCCTTGCCTGCTGGTCAGGTTCAAGGAAATGCATGGAAATTTGAGAACCAGAGCAGCAGCCTGGGCTGTGGCTCTCGGCAGGGAAAGACGGCCGCCCAGAGCAGTGAGTGGCCAGGAAGTGGATCCTAGCCCGCCTCCCATGTCCACCGCAGGACAGAGCTTGGGCAGAAAGCACCTCAGCTTTAGGTGAATTCGAGCTAGGACAAGTTCTGCGTTTCCCTCCAGCCCAGCAGGCAGACAGAGGGTCTGTCCTTCCTCCAGAACGGTCCCTTGACCCCAGAGATGTGAGGACAGGCCGCGTGGGCGGCGGGTCCTCCATGGGAGCCTGGGCTGGAGAGAGTGCTGCCTCTTTCCTCTCTCCCCACCCAAGGCTGCTCTCATTAAAATCAAATTTAGCCTCTTGCATCATTCTGCCCCTGGTTGTTGGAACAAAAGCAGAGAGCTGGGGAAGGTTCCTGACAGACTGGGCGTGTCTGTGATTTGATTTTCATGCAGCCTGTGGTCAATGGTGGGTTCTCCCCTCTACTCCAAGGGGAGGGCCACAGCCCCTAGCACCCCCAGCTGACGTCATGGCTGGGCCACTTCGGTGACCCCGGGATAGACGTGGCGGGACAGCAGGGCAGCGCTGACGTCCTGGGATTAGTTTTGCTGTAGTTAGAGCTGTCTGTGGTGTCTCCAGAGGGTGAATAAGAATTACAGGCCTTTCACCATGTTATTAGTTGGCAGCAGAGCAGCCACAGAAGAAAGCGCAGACGTTGCAGGGCCCTCTTTAAGCAGAGGCACCTTTGATACATCTGCACCTGCTTGAACCCACAGTTGAAAACCTTGGCGTCGGTGGCCTCTCCCCGTCATCCGGCTCACGGGCCTGTTCTTTCCGTGCTGATGTTCGTCTTCGCTGCTCCCTGCAGGCCGCATGCGGGTGCTGAAGGTGCAGAATTCCTCTCCACCGGGGAGGCGGCCGTGGACTCCTATCCCAACTGGCTCAAGTTCCACATTGGCATCAACCGGTACGAGCTGTACTCCAGACACAACCCAGCCATCGAGGCCCTGCTGCATGACCTCAGCTCCCAGAGGATCACCAGCGTGGGTAGGTGTCCTTGGGTGCACTCGAGGGCCGTCTGTGTGCCGGCTGTGTGGCGTCAGGGCTGCCGGGGCAGGCTACGTGTTAGAGAGGTCTGGGAGGCCGTTGCTCATTACGGCAGCGTTACCTCCTGCAGCGATCTGCGCGGGCAGCGAGGAGGGACAGAGGGTTCGCGTCTTGTGTGCTCTCACACTGGACGTGCTCCTGATCTGCTGCACGATGACCTGGGAGACGCCTGGACAGCCCGTCCACTGCGCCCTGCGTCCTCACTGGGTGGTCCTGGGGGTGCCAACTGGACGACAGAGTCCTTCCCCCCTGAGGTAGAGGAATACAGGGGTATCCTTGGTGGCGGTGACCCCTCCACTGGGAGCGTGTGCATGGAACTCTCCTGCTTTTCTGCACACGGCCCTGGCTGGGTGGGAAGACAGCCCTGAGCCTGCCTCTTGTGGTTTTGAAGCCGTCCTTCGTCAGAGCTCAGCAAGGCGCTGTGCAGTTTCATACTGAAGAGATGTAGGCAGGGCTCAGGATGGAGGCCTCGGCCTCCCGGATGGAGGAGTTTGAAGGCAACATCTCCAGGTACTTTGGGATCTGCTGAATTGGACAAAAAAGGGCATCTAGTTGCTGATTTCAGGAAAATATGCCACTGCAGCTTCTGAGCGTGGAGGTTTGGTGCCATTGTTCTCAGCTTGTAGGCGATTGTGTGTGAAGGTCCCATTTGTCACCAATGCTTGGAAAGGCAGTGAGGGCAGGGCTGAGGCCCTTTGATGGGAGCAGCTGCTCCCCAGGGATTGCAGGGAGTGGGCCTGGGTGCGCACAGCTGTGGGCAGGTGCAGAGGCCATGAGAGCCTGAAGGCAGGGCTTTCTTTGAGCTGTGTGATGAGGCCAGCAGTCCCAGGCATTAGCTTCATGTGTGTCTCAGAAGCAACCCTGGTGCTGAAAGGGTCCCAGCAGCCTGGGGTTCTGTCCAGTTGCTGACACAGGACTTAGGTGTCCCCTTTCAGGCCGGCAGGTAGGCTCTGCAGAGCTCTTCGGGGCTGTTTCTGGCTCTCTCTGCCAGGTGCTGAGTTGTTTGCTGGGCACTCACCTGGTCCTGGGAAGACAGAACTTGCAGCTCTCCCCACCCTGTGATCAGCTCACCTCATAACAGAGATCAGCTGGACAAGCTGGGGGTCCTCTTCCCTCCACGCTGCCTGGGAGGAGCCTGAGCACCTGCCCCCCTCCAGGCCCCGCTCCGTGAAAGCTCTGCCTTTCTCCTGCCCCTGCAGGGGTCTGAGGGCTTTCAGCTGTGCTGGGGAACAGTCCTGCAGACCCACAGCCAGAACATCCCTTCTGCCCCTGAGAGTGAGCGTGGCCATTAAGGAAATATCTGATACTTGATGAACATGTTGGTCTATTCAGCAGATTTTACTGGCGCCTCCTGCATGTCAGGCCCCCTTTCTGGGTGGTGGGGAGTTGAGGATGAGTTCAGCCTCAACGAGATCTGCTGCCTCTGTGGACCTGACAGCCCCAGGAAGAGACACACAGGCACAGTGCCCGATCCTGAGGAGGAACAAGCACTTCAGAGCCGTGCGCGCCAGCCGGGGCGTGTGGAGAGGAGGGGGCTCCACTGGGAGGGGCTGAGGACCTTCCACGGGGTCCGTCGGGCAGCTCACCTTACAGGTGGGGTCCGTCTTGGCAGGGAGAGGAATGAGAGAGCCTCGCACAGCAGCCAGGGGCGTTCGGGAGGAGCAGCACTCGAGTTAGAAAGTCTCCCGTGCCGCTGTCCGTGTGAGCTTCTCTCCAGCTCATTCTCCCCGTCTGTCCAGCGTGGGATCGATGCAAGGAGACGATGAGATGGTGCGTGTGAGCAAAGCTTGTAAAATATTAACTAGTACTTCGTGCATGGCCTTCCACAACAGTCCCCTCGTGTGCACAGGCAGGGTCTGAGCAGAGGGAGGGCTCTGTGGATTCCAAAGGCCACCAGGGTCCTTGGCAGGCAAATGTAGCTCACCCCCTCCCTCAGGGACCGGTCAGCTTTCCAGCACCAACACTGCAGAGGGGTGGGAGTTCTGTGCCAGGAGCCCCTAGAGCAGCTTCAGGGAGAGTGTGGGGCCTCCTGGGACCTGGGGCAGCTTCGCCCACCTCAGGAGTCCTTTGTCCATCTGGACAGGGAGGCTTGGCTCACTGCCACCCCGCTTTGGTCCAGCTGTCCCAGGGCAGTGGTGCCCAGGCTGCCTGACATTGCAGTGGTGTGGACAGAGCCCTTGCCAGGGAATCCCTACCCCAGGGTTCTGGTGTGGCCTCCGCCTGGGTTGCCCTGGTTAAGTCCTGTGCCTATCAAAGGGCTGCCCCAGCTGATCTCGCTCGCTCGCCTCCTAGACCATGCTGGCCACAATGGTCTAGGAGTGGGGGCCCGTCCGAGGACAGGCTGGTTGCTCAGAGTCATTCTGCATGGCCAAGCAGGGCCTGCAAGGACGATGGGCAGACACAGCCCCATCACCCAGGCAGGACAGCAGGATCTGGCCCAGGAGATCTGGGGGTGAATCCTGGCTCTGCCAGCCACTAGCCAGAGCGGATGTGGGCAAATGGATCAACCCCTCCAGCACTTGGTTTCTCACTGAGAACACAGAGAAGGTTATAATCTGGACCCGGTATAATCTGGACTCTGACTTACAAATCCGAATGCCAAGTAAAACCCATTCACCAGCAAAAAGTAACTCAGGCTGAACGTATTTAGGGGAAAAACCTAAATTGTCGAGGCTAGTTAAAAGTCCCGATTTTTCTCTGTTCCAGTGAATATTCACGTGTTCCTCTGAGGAACAGGAGTGGGTTTAATTATGGGGTTCTGCCCCAGACCCGTGTGGGCATGCCATGATCCACAGCATGTACCACGTGTGCCTTTGTCATCGAAGTACCTGCAGTCCCCAAATACATCTGCCCCCAAAGATGTTGAAGAAGAGCATGGACCTGGGGTGCCGGCCTCACAGGGTTGTTGGGGCTTAAATGTGCAAATACGAGTAAAGAGGTGAGAGCAGAGCCCGACAGCGCACCTGCTGGGTGGGGTCTTTATACAGCAGCAGCATTTCAAGGTGGGCTGATCCTTCTCATCTGGGGAAGCCAGGGCTGGGCAGGTGCCTGAGCCTCATGAGGGTCTCAGCCTGGATGCTGGGCCCTATTCTCCCTGCTGCCTTGGGCTTGGAGATGCTCACAGGGGAGTTCTCATTTGTGAAGAGGTCTGTCTTCCTGAGGAAGCAGGGAACCCTCACCTGTGAACCAAGAGGAGTGCCATGGGAGTTGCTCCATGTCCAGGTCCGGGTCTCCTGGTCTGCAGGGAACGGCACAAGGGGGCTGGCCTAGGCCAGGCCACAGTGTCCCTGGAGGATGTACTCTGTCCTAGAAGGGGGCTGACCTGCTTGCTGACCCTGCTTGCTGCTTCCTGGCTGACCTGACTCAGCCACGGCTGTTCTGAGGGCCCTTCTGAGTGTGAACTTCCAGTTGGAGGATCTGGGTGAAGACCCAGCTGCTTAAGATAGCAGCCTCTGGCTAGGCCCTTGGCGTGGCCAAGCCAATCGGGCAGGTTTAGAGCCTGGTGCCCCTAGACAGGTCCTGCAACCAAGAACAGGGGGAGCCTCCAAAGGCCAGCCCTGCCTTCCCACCGCCGCTCCACAGCGAGGGAAACCAAGGCTCCGAGAGCAGTCAGCTTGTCTAAGATTAGCACCTGCGTGCTCCAGCCTCCGAGTTCTGTCCCCTCAGCTGTCTGGCCCCTGGGTGCTCACTTTAACTTCAAGTCATTCATCTTTTACTGTCAAACGTGAGCCCAGAAGTATTGTTGTAATGGAGAATGATGCCTGCAAGTCTCCAGAGCCTTCCCTCAGAATGGTTCTGTTAAATCTCCCCTGCTCAGAACCACCCAGTCCAATTCATGGAGCTCCACGTGCTCCACAGCACAGCTGGTTAGGGCCAGCGGAGGTTTATTTATAGCTGGGCTCCTGGCTGCCTGGTAACCGGCATTGCCACCTTTAAAGAATCTTGGGATATTATCTACCTCTATTCAGCTTGAAATCAGGCATGCAGTGCCTTCGGCTGGGGCTGGTGATAATTAAATTTCTATCATGCACAATTATGGATGCAAAGAATAAATGACATAATTAACTACTCTGTACCTGGAATTACTTTAAAAAATAGTCATCCCACTGGCATGTGAGGATTTGGACAGCTTCTGGACTGAAATACAGACTTCATAATTGCTCCATCCAGATGGGGACAAAGCCTGTGGTTGGGAGAACATGCCTGAACGAAGAAAAATGACTGCACGACCAAAGTCCTTGACACTAATTGATCTGCCAAAAGGGGAAGAATGAGTCTAGCTAGAATCCAGGACTAAGCAGCCGGTGAGCTTCAAGGAACAAAGGGCCTCCGCTGGGTCAGCCCACGAGAGGGAGCTGCCTGCCGGTACCCGGGAGGGCACGGCCACCGTGTCTGTTCCTTGGGAGCAGGACTCCTTGGAAGGCAGTGCCAGCTCCAGAAAGGCCACTGTTCCCCCTCCCGCCCACCCCAGGTGGCAACTGCCCCTGCAGGTCACGGTCCCAGGGCCTGGCTCGGCCAACCTAGAGAGAGAAAAGGGAAGATGCCCAGTTAGCTGGATGTCCATGGCCCCAGGGCTGGGGGACCTCGGGTCATCCCGAAAGAAGGACAATGACCACCTGCAAAGGGCGATTTCAGGTGGAGCCTGGAGGAGGCTGCAAATAGCTCAGTCCGCACTCAACTCCCTTCCCAGTCGTCTGGTGCAAGGTGAGGAGCAAAAGCTCATGCTGCTGAGGCCTGGAGTCACCCAGGCCCGGCCTCCCCATGCTGAGGAGAGACAGCAGCCCCCGAGCTGCAGGAGTGTGCCCCGACGCGCGCCTGCAGACTTCCCTTTTAATGCAGACGGGGTCCCCGCTGGGACAAGGCTGCAGTTTTCTTTTAAAAAACAGATCTTTCAAAATAAAAGGGGCCTTGAAGAAAATCGTGACATAAATAACAGTCTGGGGTGAAGGCGGTTCTGGTGAAAGTGTCCCGAGGGTGGTGTGTGCTGGACGGGACTTTGGGCAGTGCCGATGTGGCCTTGCCTGTCACTTGAGGCCTCCAGGAGAGTTGAGGACTGGCAGACCCAGGTCCGGAGCAGGTGCAGGCTCCCAGCTCTTCCAGTCCCTTACCTCGCAGTAGGGGCCCACCGTTATAGCCTCCTTGATGCCAGCCCCAGGGTGCCCACTGCTGGCCAACTAAGCCCTTTTCCTCAGAACCAGGTCCCTCGGTGCCCAAGGTGAGTGGGTATCTGAGCCTGTGTGTGGGCACCTAGGGTCGGGGACACCCAGCAGACCTCTCTGGCTTGGAGATGTGTGGGGTGGGAAGAACAGGGTGACCTGAGCCCTCCTGGTGTCACATTCTCCACATCTGAGCCCTCCTTGAGTGAGGCCCTACTTCCAGTACACACAGCTGTCCCCATTCATCTTCAGGAATAACTGTGCTTCACTCTGACCCTTGAGGCCAGACAGTGGCTGTGAAGAGCAGGGGGACCGCCTGACCGTGAACCCCAAGGACAGATGCCAGCCCTCTTCATGGACGAGATAACCAGGGCCAAAGGCGGCAGCATGAGGGCCCATACTGACTGCAGCGTCTCACGCCTGGATGTGTTTGGGTGGTCCACAGGTCTGCAGGAGGTGGAACTGGTTAATTTAAAGTCAGGTTGGGGTTCTTGTTAGAAAGGGTTCCAGCTCCCACCGGAAACGAAGGCTGAGTGGTGGCTGCACCCAGTCTCCATCCCCATGAGCACCCTGCGGGGTGTTGGGAGACCAGCCCCGGGCCACACACCTCTTTCTTTCAGGGTCGTCTCTTCCTGTCTCTCCAGACCTGCTCTGGGTTCTTCCTTCTAGAACTTCCCGGTGGGTTGCCAGAGCTGTCTAGGGTTATGTGGCTTGCCCAGGGCCACACTGATTGGGGCCAGGCACTGAAGTCCATTAGTATTTCTGTGACAGCAGCCGTCTTTCTATATAAGACGCCTATTTCATAAGAAATGCCAGCATCTCTTGGAGTCCTTCTGAGGAGATGACTGCACACTAACATCACCTCTGTCCCGTGCTGTGACCCGGGGAGAGACTGCAGGCAAAACCCAGTGGCATCTGAGGGTCTGTGTGGCCCCGAGGTCTTAATGCTGACAGCAACATGAAATAGTGAAAGCACAGGGCACTCTGTTCGTGTATGTTAACTTGTGTAACTAGTGCACATCAATCACATTAACTAGCCATGTTAACGAGTGATGTGGATTAATAATGATTAATCAGTATGAATGAGTCATGTATACTGACGGATATCTGGGCGACAGGATTCTTCAGGGAGGCCGGGGAAGAAGCAGACTGTCATCACCTTTGGTCTAAAGGTGGTGAGTTAAGTGGTGGGAGGTGCTCAGGGCAGGTGGGCCGGAAGGGGAGAGTGTTCCAGATGGGGAGAACCTGTTTGAAAGGCAGTGGACATCTTCCCGTGTGTATCGAGAGGACGGGAGGCCGCTGGGTGGGAATTGGGGGAATGGGGCCCATGGACATCTTCCCGTGTGTGTAGAGAGGACGGGAGGCCGCTGGGTGGGAATTGGGGGAATGGGGGGCCCATGGACATCTTCCCGTGTGTGTAGAGAGGACGGGTGGCCGCTGGGTGGGAATTGGGGGAATGGGGGGGCCCATGCACATCTTCCCGTGTGTGTAGAGAGGACGGGAGGCCGCTGGGTGGGAATTGGGGGAATGGGGCCCATGGACATCTTCCCGTGTGTGTAGAGAGGACGGGAGGCCGCTGGGTGGGAATTGGGGGAATGGGGGGACCATGCACATCTTCCCCTGTGCATAGAGAGGATGGGTGGCCATTGGAGCAGTACAGACGGGACCTGCTTCCAGAAGAAGGACTGACTGACCAGATTTGCATAATAGGTTTTTATTGCACTGGGAATTGGGGCCTGAAGGCCCACTGGGGTTCGGTTGTGCTGTTGGTTTGATGATGGCCTGGATTTCGGGGGAGGGGCAGCTACAGAGGGAGATGGAGGGAAGGTGGCAGGTGGGAGAGGGCTTAGCAGGTGAGTCTCTGAGACTTGTCCATGGCATGGGGTGACTTCGGGGTCTGTGCCAGGACACCCCCACCTCAGCCGGCTGCATGGGCATCAGAGGGTTCAGCTCTCAGTGGGTCCCTCCCCAGGCTGGGGTTGGGCAGGCTCTGACTGACCCCTGTCCACTGGGGGCACGGGAGGCTGCAGTGGGAGGGCGTCTCCGTCAGTCGCGTCCCCAGGGCCTGTGCCCACACGCCTGGGCTTCTCCCACCAATCAGGTGAGCTTTCCAAGCGTCATGAACTTTGGTCTATCTTTAAGAAAACCCAAAATTGCACCTTTTTTTCAAGGCCTGGGCTGTGTCCTGGCTCTGCCACCTGCTAGCCCCTTCCTGGGTGGGAGGGCAGGGGTGACCCGTTCAGTGACAGGAGGGTGGGCTTCTGCACCTCCCACCCATCCCGATGAGCACCGAAGGCCTGAGACGCAGGGCAGCTTGTGTGTTGGTCTTTGCTGGGAGACCATATCCGATTTTAGAGCAGAATTCCAACGTCTTTCAGCAGAAGACCCACTTGGTAGACTGAATGGTGGGCCCAGGTGGGCGGCACGACCCACGGTCCACAGGACGCCGGGTCCTCAGTCGCTGTGAGATCTTCAAATAAACAATTAATTTCTAATTGTTTATTTGCTCCATGGGGAGGCGCTGGCTTCACAGCTGAGCACAAGGGCCAGGGAGACAGGACCTGCTTCCAGAAGAAGGACTGACTGACCAGATTTGGAAAATACGTTGTTATTTCACAAACCGGGATTACAAGCCCTGGAAGGAGCTGACGAGCCGTCGCACCTGAGCCAGGAAGGAACCGTTAAATCCTGTGACCCCAGTTACTAAATGGAAACGGGGGCATCAAATGGGGCTTAATCCGGCCACGAATTTTCTCGTCGTCACTTCTCCTTATCTTGCTAAAAAGTGTAGTCACGATTCATCGCAGAAACTTGGAAAGCACAGTTAAGGGAAAAACAGAAAAGTAAAGTCAACCACAGTTTTACCTTTGGGAGAAAACTCCCAAGCTTCGGGCGCCCATGCACGCGTCCCAGTTTAAAACTCCGTGCACTGCATTCAGAAGAATACATACTCCGTAACCTGGAGTCAAAGTTTTTAATAGGCCGCCTTGCTTATTGGTAAAATCGTACGCTGTTTGCTGTCATCGAAAACCCCCCAGTGCCGGATGAGAAGCCGGGGTGGAGCCCATCCCGGTGCCGGGTGAGAAGCCGGGGTGGAGCCCGTTTATGGAGCCTCGAGCTGCTGGCCCGCCTGAGGCTGGCGTTCAGGTTCTGTGCAGTGTTTTGAAGAGCAATGAGATTCGTTGCTGCTTCCTTCACCTGAGCGGGGCACGGCCTCTGAGAGTTTCACCGACAGACCTGACTGCACAGTGGTCCAGGGCGCTGAGCCCAGCCCCAGTCTTGACCATGGCCTGTCAAACGTGGTTCCTGACAGAGTAGTGGCTGGAGCAGACGCTGCCTGGAGGGAATGGGCACGTGACCCGGGGTGTGAGCTGCGAGCTCAGGGGCAGCAAGAGCCGTCAGAAATGGGGAGGGCACATGGCGCTTGAGTGGCCATCGCTGTGGCGAGTCCCCACACCGTGGCTGTTCTCAGCACTCAGGGAAGAGACATGGCACTCACGTGGCCTTTGCCGTGGTGAGCACCCACGCCGTCGCTGTTCTCGGTGCTCCGGGAGGGGCCGTGGCACTCGTGGCCTTTGCCGTGGTGAGCGCCCACATCTCACTGTTCTCTGTGCTCAGGGAGGGAATGTGGCACTCGTGTGGCCTTCACTGTGTCCCCACACTGCTGCTGTTCTCAATGCTCAGGGAGGGCACATGGCACTCGTGGCCTTTGCCGTGGTGAGCGCCCACATCATCACTGTTCTCAGTGCTTGGGGAGGGGACGTGGCACTCATGTGGCCCTTGCTGTGGTGAGTCCCCACGCCACTGCTGTCCTGAGCACTCAGAGCATTGCCCCCACGTAGTCCTAAGGGTGGTCCTGGATGAGGCATGTCACCCCCATTCTACAGGAGCAGCCGAGGTTCTGGCAGGTCACATGAGGCACCACCCTACTCACCAGGACCCTGGAAAGGAGGTGGGACAGGTGTCCATGTCCTGAGCCCCATTGTTTTGTAGAAATGGGGTCTCTGTTGCCCAGGCTGGTCTTGAGCCCTTGGCCTCAAGCAATCTTCCCACAGCCTCCCGAGTAGCTGGGACCACGGACAGGCACCATCACAAGGTCAGTCTCCCAGTAGCTGGGACCACGGACAGGCATCACCACAACATCAGCCTGCGAGTAGCTGGGACCACAGACACGCACCACCACACCAGTTAATTTTTTGGTAGAGATGGAGTCTTGCTATGTTGCCCAGGCTGGTCTCAAACTCTCGGCCTCAAGCAAGCCTCCTGCCTCAGCCTCCAAAAGTGCTGGGATTTCAGGCGTGAGCCGCTGCACTCGGACACTGGGCCCCATTTAACAGGAGGGGAGGGGAGGGAGGTGCAGACCCCTCAGAGACGCCTGGCCACAGGAAACTGAGCACACTGCCCTGAGGTCGCATCGGAGGCTGTCGACTGTTTCTGTGGCTGCGCCGGGCTCGGGCTCCATCTCCCTCCTGCCTGGGGCCAGTGCCAGCTCCTCCCTTGTGCCCAAGTGACACGCTGTGGATGGGGGGACTCTGCTTTCTAGTCTGTGCTCTCGCCCGTGCACCTGGCCTTCCTGGAGGATTCAGTGTCCTCGGGAAGCATCCACGGCAGCCCCAGGCCCTCCGTGAAGCCTGCCGTCCTCATGCTGACCCTCCTTCCCAGCCAGCCGCCACCTGAGACCTCGGTTCCTCTGGGGCAGTTCCCGTCTGAAGGGAGTGTCCTGAGCTTTCTTCCACCAAACCTACAAACCCATCTGCAGGCGGCTGCCCCATCCCGCCATCTCCTGCAGGGCTGGGCCCTCCCTGAGCTCCATGCCCTCAGCACACACGCGTGCCCTCCAGCCACGTGGAGGAACCGTGAGGTCCCTGGAGCGTCTCCATCGTCCCAGGCTGGCTGGGTTCGGTCTTCCTTCCATGCCATTCCTTGTCTGGCCATCCCACTGCTCCACATCCCACATCACTCCACCAATACCTCTCAGATCCTCAGATATTTCTTGGATTTTTCCATTTATCCATCTTCAGCCAAACCACCACCGTCTCCTGTAGCTGCCACAGCCCCAGCCTCTCCCACCTCTAGCGTCCACCGTTGGCTCCAGGGCAGCAACAGCAGCCAGGGACAGAATCTGTGTGGGCCCCTCGCCCTGCTGCCCTGCGCTGGCCGCCCTTCCCTTTCTGTGGAACCCCCTGAGACCTGCTGGCTCACCAGCCCCCGTCCCACCTTGGCACCCTCCCGTCCACTGTGATGCATTGGCCCTGCCCCCCTCAGTCCTGCTGCCCCACACTGGCTGCCCTTACCTTCCCCTGGGACCCCCTGAGACCTGCTGGCTCACCAGCCCCCGTCCCACCTTTGCACCCTCCTGTCCACTGTGATGCGTTGGCCCTGCCCCCTCAGCCCTGCACACGTGCTCACTGTCTCCCTCAGGGCCTGCGCTTGCTCTGCCTCCTCTGCTGGGTCGTGCCGTCCTCTGTGGAGCCGGGGCCAGCCCTGCCCCTCGTTTGAGAGCAGCTCAAACGTTAGCTCCTGAGGGAGGCTGCTCCTGAGCTGCGCCCAGGGACCCCACCCTGCTTCCCTCTTCCCCTTTGCACCCGAGCAGGCGCCTGCCACCCCACCACGTTCCATTTACTTCTGTCCCAGCAGGGATGTCCTGTTCACGCCCGTGATGTTCGCGTGCGACCAGTACCTGGTGTGGCCCCGTGAGGCCCCTCACACCGGACAATCCCCCGTGTGGCCCGGACCTACCAGTCCACACCGCATGACGACCTCCCATCTCAGGGGGCCTGGAGGCCCTCGCTGTGGCCAGCTTAGCTCCCGGGGCTGCCCCAGGCCGAGGCCAGCCCCTTCCCTGCTGTGGGAAGCCCCCAGTAGCCCCCTTCCTTCTCCACCAGCAAAAAGGAAGTCCTGAGGTGGTGGAAGGAGGGTCCCATTGGGGGTTCTTGAGCCTCCTGGTGGCCAAAGCTGGAGGGAGCCTTCTGGAGGCTTCCACACCCCAGCGAGTCCTTGCAGAGCCGCGGGAGCTGCCTCCCACGAGTCAGGTGCTTTCAGCCCCAGGTCTCCCCAGAGTCACCCGGCTCAGGCTGCTTGTAGCTCCCCAGAAACGCGGGCTGGAGGTGCCACTCCCCGTTCTTAGGCAGGTGCAGGGGGGTGCGTGGGTGTGTGTGGGTGTGAGTGGCTGTGTGTGGTTGTGCAGGTGTATGTAGGGGTGTGTCGGGGGGTGTCTGTGGGTGTGTAAATGTATGTTGGTGTGTAGGTGTGTGCTGATGTGTGTGGGTGTATACATGTGTGTCCAGGTAAGCACACCTGGCTGTCCCTTCTAGAGGTCAGGCCCTGTGTCTGTGGGTGCATGTGTGTGAGTGTGTGTAGATGTGTGTGGTGTGTAGTGTGTGGGTGTGGTGTGTGTAGGTGTGTATGGGTGTGTACATGGCTGTGTGTGGGTGTGTGCTGATGTGTGTGGGTGTATACATGTGTCCAGGTGAGCACATCTGGCCGTCCCTTCTAGGGGTCAGGCCCTTGGGTCTGTGGTTGGCATGGAGAGATCTGCCCCAGGGCTCAACCCTGAATATCAGGCAGGGAATCCATCAGCCACGTGAGAGCTTCACTGCAGAAAACTCAAACTTCCCAGGCAGAATGGGGACCCCTGGACCATGCCCAGAGGACCCGGATTGCAGCCAAGAGCCCTCGTCTGCCCAGGAGGAGAAGGGGCGTGAGGCCAGAGAGTGACCCTGTTTCTCTCCCTCCTTCCTGCAGCCATGAAGTCGGGGGGCACGCAGCTGAAGCTCATCATGACCTTCCAGAATTACGGGCAAGCGCTGTTCAAACCCATGAAGTAAGTGCCGAGGCCTGTGGGCTGGGGCGTGAGGAGCCGGAGCTGCAGGGGAGCAGGCGCCGGGCTTCTGCTGGGGAGGGCCGTGTGGGTGACCACTCTCAACTCTCCCCATCACGGCAAACGAGCAACAGCGGTGGCCCCATTTTCTCTGCTCTCCCACGGCCTCCCCACCTCCTCCCTTTTTATAGGACTGAAAACCTACTGCTGGTTATTCTTATCCTGTGAGAATACGCATTTGTATTTTAAACAAGTAACCTGGAATGTGAACACCACAGAATGCCTCTCTAAAAGAGGTGACGTCCGCACCTTCCCAGCAGGGCTCCGGAGCCCGCACACCTTTGCTACAAAGGGCCGGACGCAGCTATTTCAGGCTTTGCAGGTGCATGGTCTCTCCCCAGTATTCAGCGGGTGGTCGTAGCTCCAAAGCCGCCAGATGCAGTACGTGGCGATGGGGCAGGCCGAGTTCTGATAAGTCTTCGTTTATGCAACAAAATGGGCTGGACGTGGTCCAGTGGCCAGTGCACCCTGTTCTGGATAAAATAGAAACCGTGTCACCAAAACCAATACCACAGCACTCCGTGGCACGCAACAGCGCGTGGTGAGGGGTGTCTGGACACCTGGCCACCCCGGGAAGTCCGGTGGAGTGGCGGCAGTGTGGGTCTTGGGCTTGCTACCTCCAGTGGGCCAAGGTGGCCCTGCCATCTTCTGTTAGTCCCAAACAAGGCCATTTATGCACGGGCGTAAACCCAGAATGCCTTGAGGGACACGCAGGTCATGCCAGGGAGGCTGCTGGGCTGGGTGGGGCCTGTGGCAGGCCGAGGGGTGTGCGTCCCACAGGAAGGGGCCAGCGGCCTGTCGGCTCACTAGATCTTGGCCATCTTGCCTGATTTCTAACTTTCTAGGGAAGCTAGAAATAGGGATTTTTTTTCCCGTTTTAATCTTGGTGGTAACTAATTCAGAAGCTCTTAATATACTTTGCAGATCAAACAAAATATAGCTGCCTGCTTGCAAGTTGTGGCTGGAGGCAGATGTTTACAGCTGGGCCTGGTTTCTGGGCCTCTCATTTCTCTGGACAGATGTCCTGGAGGGACTCGACAGAGGGAGGTGGCCCTGCCCTGGTCTTCTCCCAAGACCCACGACTCCTGCCTCAGACCCAGGGCTGCCGGGAGCCGGTGGATGAGTCACAGCCCCATGCCTGAGCCCGGGGCCGAGGGCATCCCTGCTCACACGCTCACACAGGGCCGAGGAGCAGCTGTTCACCAAAATTACACAGAGGCCATCAGAGCTCAGGGCATGGAGCTAAGGGCTGCGGCCAGGGTGGGGTGAACGCACAGGAGCTGATCCGCTGCCCCCACAGGTCTCACGGCCAGTCCTGCGTGGGGCCTGAGATCACCAGCACTCCCTTCCCCGTTTCTGTGCATGGATCTGAAACTCAGCCTCCTTGGGCCTCTCGTGGCCTCTGTCCAGTTGAGGAGGCTCAGCCAGGAGAAATGGCGTCGCCCGGAGACCTGAGGGTCTCCTGGCTTACGTGAAGGAGCTGTTTGAAGACCCCTCTTTCAGGATGCTGTGGTGTGGAGCTGGGGGTGGGCAGGAGACAAAAGGGCAGCTGCTGCTGGGTGGACCCTTCCCCTGGTGCTGGGTGGACCCTTCCCCCGGTGCTGGGTGGACCCTTCCCCCGGCAGTAACGGGAGCGGAATAGTCGCCGAATGGCGGTGTCTTGATCTCCCTTGAGCTGGCTTCGAGCCGCGGGCACGGCTGGGGCAGGCAGACTCCTGCCTCCCACCTGTGGGAGCATTTTTCAGTCTCGCAAAT
The DNA here is from genome assembly GCF_006542625.1 of Nomascus leucogenys. Taxonomy (NCBI): domain Eukaryota; kingdom Metazoa; phylum Chordata; class Mammalia; order Primates; family Hylobatidae; genus Nomascus; species Nomascus leucogenys. Next base: position 204,126 of record NC_044400.1, read on the forward strand.
GTTTCCAGGTTCATTCAGGAGCGTCCCCTGGAGGGGTGGCCCCGTCACACTGAGCTACGGGACCTCGAGTGCTGTGTCCCGTCCGCAGAGAGCAGAGTGTTCCTGGGCGCCAGCTTGTCCGGCCCCTATTTCATGGTCCGCGTGAATCCTGAGGCCCCGTTTCTCATCTCTGAGGAGGTGGAAAGTGCAGCTGTGGTTGGAGAACAGTGACATTTACGGAGCCGCCGCTCTGCGCCAAGCCCTGCAGTAACCAGCGTCTCCTGGGCCCTCGGTAGCTGTGGGCCCGGCCTGTGCTTGGGGTTTATGTACACAAGCTTTTATGTTTGTCCATCCTCACGTGGCCCTGCGAGTTATAGGAGGTGGCGTTTACCACTGCGTAAAGACGAGGGAACGGGTGTAGAGAAGGAAAGTAGAGAGCCTCCTGGACCAGGCTCCAGAGCCCCCTGCCTAGGACCCGTTTGTCAGGGCTCTGCCCTCCCAGCTTGCCTGAAGGCTGAGGCTGCTGACGGATGGGCTGGGCAGGGCTGTGCTGTCACCCGGGGAGGCCGGTGTGACGCGTGGGCTGAGCGGGGAGGTGGGGCCGGGTTAGAGCATAGCCAGGAAACAGGCCTGAGAAGCCTGCTGCAGTTGGGGAAACTGAGGCCCGGAGAGGGAAAGGATGCGTCCAAGGCCGTGGCGTCCAGAGGCTGCTCTGGGACTCGGTCTTCCCACAGGGCAGAGGCGGGCGGAGGCAGGGACCCCACACCTCAGGCGGGCGGGCGTGTGTGAACCTTTCCCAAACCTCCCAGCTCCGTCCTCTCACTGCCGCCCCCCGGGTCAGGTCAGGGCGTTGCCTGGTGCCTGACCCTCCTTTGCCGACCAGGGCCTGGGTCTGTCGTTGATCGAGGTCCTGCAGCCAGTCGCGCCCCTGGTGACCTGTGGCGGCTGCGTGCAGGGCCTGGGGGGTGGTCGTCTCTTCTGCAGAGGCTGTGGTTTGCATACGAGAGCTGTGGTTCATGACCATCCGTTAATGATTTAAAATCCATGATCGATAGTTCTCTTTAGAGGCCAGGCACAGCGGCTCGCAGCTGTAATCCCAGCGCTTCGGGAGGCCGAGGCTGGCGGGTCATTTGAATCCAGGAATTCGAGACCAGCCTGGCCAACATGGTGAAACCCCATGTCTACTAAAAATGTAGAAATTAGCCAGGTGTGGTGGTTTGTGCCTGTGATCCCAGCTACTCAGGAGGGTGAAGCAGGAGATTCGCTTGAACCTGGGAGGTGGAGGTTGCAGTGAGCCAAGATCACGCCACTGCACTCCAGCCTGAGGGACAGAACAAGACTCCGTCTCAAAAAAAAAAAGTTTTTTTAATAAAGGACTTTGCTCTATGCACTCACCATGGCTTGGTGAGTTCTTAGTACAACATCGTGAATTAGGTAGATGGGCACAGTGTTTCTCCTCTGAGGTGCTAGACGTACGGCGAGAGGGTGTAGATGAGGGGCCGGCGGTGAGGTGGGGGCCAGGCCTGGGGTGCTGCACAGTGTATGTGGGGCGGGGTAACCAGTGGAAATTTTAGGGTCTCCGTTTCTAATAGACGCTGAAAAGCACACGTAGCCGGCACATTAGCCCAAGAGCTCCTGGGTGCTTTTGCTTTAGGGTTACATTAAGATATTTACGTTCTTTTATTAAAGTCAGCTTTATTGAGATATAATTCACATGCCATGCGATTCACCCACTTAAAGTCTGCAGCCCGGGGGCTTTTAGCTCAGAACTGTGCGTTCAGCACCACAGTTGATTTTAGCGCATTTTCCATGACTCCACAAAGAAATCCTTCACCATTCTGTCATCACTCCTCAACCCCCTTGTCCCCCTCCAGCCCCTGTCAAGCACTAGCCTACTTTCTGCTTCTTGATATTAAAAAGTTACTTATTCTGGATTTTCATGCAAATGGAATCACGCACTGCGTAGTCCTTCGTGACTGACACGTTTCCAAGGCTCTGGAATCTGCAGTGTGTGGTCCGTTGTGAGTGACACGGAGGGCCCTGGAATCTGCAGTGTGTAGTCCTCTGTGAGTGACACGGAGGGCCCTGGAATCTGCAGTGTGTGGTCCTTTGTGAGTGACACGGAAGACTCTGGAATCTGCAGTGTGTGGTCCTCTGTGAGTGACATGGAGGGCCCTGGAATCTGCAGTGTGTGGTCCTTTGTGAGTGACACGGAAGACTCTGGAATCTGCAGTGTGTGGTCCTCTGTGAGTGACATGGAGGGCCCTGGAATCTGCAGTGTGTAGTCCTCTGTGAGTGACACGGAGGGCCCTGGAATCTGCAGTGTGTGGTCCTTTGTGAGTGACACGGAAGACTCTGGAATCTGCAGTGTGTGGTCCTCTGTGAGTGACATGGAGGGCCCTGGAATCTGCAGTGTGTGGTCCTTTGTGAGTGACACGGAGGGCTCTGGAATCTGCAGTGTGTAGTCCTCTGTGAGTGACATGGAGGGCTCTGGAATCTGCAGTGTGTGGTCCTTTGTGAGTGACACGGAGGGCCCTGGAATCTGCAGTGTGTGGTCCTTTGTGAGTGACATGGAGGGCTCTGGAATCTGCAGTGTGTAATGCTTTGTGAGTGACACATTTCCAAGGCTCAACTGTGTATGAGTTTTTGCAGGGCGGGTATTTTCAGCTCTCTTGGATATATTCCGGGGAGCAGTTGCCGGATCACATGACACCTGCGTTGAACTGTTGGAGGAACTGACTGTCCGTTTTCTGCAGTGACTGCACCGTCTTGTAACCCTGCGAGCTCGTGCCCGGGCTCCAGTTTCTCCAGCTGCTCCTCAGCGTGTGCTGTCGTCTGTTTTTTGGATGGCGGCCGTCCCGGTGGGGGTGGAGGGGTTTTGTGGTGGTTTTGACTTGCACGTCCCAGTGACTAATACTGGAGCGTCTTTCCATGTGGGCCCAGGGCCATTTACCTTAAAGAAATGTCTATTCAGGGCTTTTGCCGTTTTGTTCATTTGGGTTATTTGTCTTTTTGTTACTAAGTTTTAAGACGTCTTGGCCAGACACGGTGGCTCACGCCTGTAATCCCAGCACTTTGGGAGGCCGAGGTGGGTGGATCATCTGAGGTTGGGAGTTCGAGACCAGCCTGACCCACATGGTGAAACCCCGTCTCTACTAAAAGTACAAAATTAGCCAGGCGTGGTGATGCAGGTGCCTGTAGTCCCAGCTACTTGGGAGGCTGAGGCAGGAGAATCGCTTGGACCCGGGAGGCGGAGGCTGTGGTGAGCCGAGATCACACCACTGCACTCCAGCCTGGGCAACAAGAGTGAAACTCGGTCTCAAAAAAAAAAATCTTTACATGTTCTGAATACAAGACCCTTACCACATATGTGGTATCCTTTGAAGGACAAACTCAACTTTAGGAAGTCCAATTTAGTTACTTTTGCTGTTGCTTGTGCTTTAGGGTTACATTAAGATATTTACGTTCTTTTTTTAAAGTCAGCTTTATAAAAAGCTGTAATTATGTTTTAATGTTGAAAACGTGTATGTTAGGTAAAGAGTGGTGCAGGAGGCGGTACCTGGACTTGGCACGGTCAGTGGAACAGGTGCAGCTTTAGGAAACACCACGTAGCCCCAGAGTGATGGGCCTGGTGTAGCCACTGTTGCTGTTTGACCTGAGTGCCCTCGCCTCCTGGAACCCAGCGTACCCATCCGAGAACAAGGGCGCTGGAAGAAGAGGTCTCAGGTGCTTGCAGGGCTGAACCCTTTTGACCTGGCCTAGGAGACCGGGCACCGGCTTTCCAGCTTGGAGAAGTGGGGGACTGAGCATGGGTTTGAGTCCGGTGGACACACCAAGCAGGCTGTTGGCTGCAAATTCCATCTTGCGTCCTGGAAAGAACCTTCCAGGCATGCGGCGGCTGCCCATGACGCTGGCTGTGACTGCCTCCAGGTAGAAATATTCATTTAGTCATTCCACAAACACGGACTGCCGGGCCTGGCCCCCCGCCAAGCACTGGGAAGACAGATGTGACTCAGACTCGAAGCCTGCGGGGTGTCTGACCTCTGGACGTGGGGAGGCCCAGCCACAGGTGCTGCCTAAACACTCCTCATCACTACACTCTCCTGTGCTTCACCGGAGACAGGCAGCTACGTGTGTCCAGGCTCCCAAAGTGGCCCAGGAGGACAGGGCGTGGTTAACAGTGGGAGCTATGTACAGAGTGAATGGAGAAATGTACAAAAGAGGCGGAGTGAGCTAGTGAGCACAGTGCCATATAGTTCAGAGACTCTAGCTGGGGGGGCAGCAGGGCCTGTGGCGTATGGAGAGGATGGGGCTAGGGGGGAGCAGGGCCCGTGGTGTATGGAGAGGATGGGGCTGGGGGGACAGCAGGGCCCCTGGTGTATGGAGAGGATGGGGCTGGGGGGGAGCAGGGCCCGTGGTGTATGGAGAGGATGGGGCTGGGGGGGCAGCAGAGCCCCTGGTGTATGGAGAGGATGGGGCTGGCGGGGAGCAGGGCCCGTGGTGTATGGAGAGGATGGGGCTGGGGGGGAGCAGGGCCCGTGGTGTATGGAGAGGATGGGGCTGGGGGGGAGCAGGGCCTGTGGTGGTAGATTCCCAGCCTGTGGGGTGACATCTCACTGAGGAAAGGCCAGCTGGGAGCCCGGGTCCTTGATGCTGGCCGGGGGGTCTCTTCCCCAGAGACTCCTGCCCTCCCTGCACTTTCCAGCCTGGGGGTTTCTGGCCGTCCGCCCCCCTGGTGATGGGGCTTAGGAATTCAGATTTGTCTCGTGTTTGCCAGACTGGGTTTACAGTGTCTGGGGCGGGATTCCCGCCCCCTGCGTCCGTCTCCCTTCGTGTCCCGGTCCTGCTTTACGGCCTTGGCTCAGCGTCTGGGGCCGATGCTCCATGGTGGGTCTCAGGACCTGCAGCCCTTCTCTGTTATAATCTGCTTTTCTTTCCTTTTGCAAAGAATAGAAACACGTATGCGTGTGTGTGCGCACGTGTGTGTGTATGCGTGTGTGCGTGTGTGTGTGTGTGCACGCGTCTGTGTCTCCCAAAGAGACTGTCTGCGAACAGCTGTCCCAAGGCCCAGGAATTCCTCCCAGCCAAGATACATGAACAGAGGCAGTTGCAGAAAGGCTTGCGGGCTGAGACGGTATTTCTAGATGCAGAAACTTTAGCCCTCCTTCCGGGCTCTGACAACACATGGCCCGCTGGGGCCTGTCTCCGGGCAGCAGAGCTTGAGCAGTGACGAGGAATTACAGGCAGGAGCGGGGGCCCACCCTGAACGGCCTCATCCCAAGCAGCATCGTACTGGTGTGAAGAGGCCCTGTGTCCTGTCTGACTGGCGCCCCATGACCCAGGCACAGCTCCGGGGCCACAGCCAGCGGCCCCCCAGGGGTGAGCAGGTGCAGCTCAGACAAAGCTTTCACAGGTGCCCTGGGGCTGCTGACCACCCGAGGCCTGTAGGGGAGGCAGACACAGCTTTGGCCTCAGCCTTGCAGCTGTGTGGGGCGTTCTGTGGGACTTGTGTGCAGTGGGGGTATTATTGGGGTCAGAGGCTTGCCCAGGCCCCTCCTGGGGTCATCATCCCTGGCTCCTGTCGCTTTCTCTAGGTTGTGACATGGTGGTCACAGACTGGCTGTGGGTGAGCTCCAGCCCCTCCTGGATGCTCCTTTTTAGGGTGGAGCTGCATTTGGTTGTTTGTGCATCAAGGGGGTAACGTGCACCTGGACCTGGGGGAATTTCACGGCCGTCCTGGGAGGGGGTGCTGAGATGGTGGCCTCAGGCTCGGCTTGTGGTTAGGTGTGTCCCTGGAATGCACTGGATGGCAGACAGCTGCCCGGCACAGGGCGGCCCTAGAGAGGTGCGGCTTTCTCTGAAGCAGCTTCTGAGGCCTCCCTCGCAGCCGTGTCTAGGGCCAGGCAGAGGCGCCCGGAGGGTTCTCTGCAGTCCCACGTGGCCACGTCCAGGGAGGGCAAAACAGATGCAATATAAATAAGAAAGATGGGAGAACAACGACCCGGGGTCCGCGCGTCACTGCAAAGCTTTCCATTTGTACGAGGAGAGAACTGAGAGGTTCGATGAGCACCTGGCTGGGGCTGGCCACAGTGGCCACCCTCAGAGGAAGAGGGGCCTGGCCGATGGTGGTGCACGTCGGCTGGGAGAGGAGGTGCAGCTGCTCTTTAATTGATGTTCTATCAATATTCCTGTTCGATAAGCCACCTGGGGTCCTGTACAGTGGGCCGAGGGCTGCCTGTCCCCGTCGGCCCCGGGATGCTTTGTTAGCAGGACGTGTGAGGCCAGGAGCGGTGGGGTAGGGGTTGGACGCTCAGGCCTGCTGCCTGTGGGCTGGCTCTTGAACTTCCCCAGGCCTCAGCCTCCTCATCTGTGAAACGGGGTCACAGGAGCTGCCAGGCAGGCCACAGCGTTCACCGGGCAGCCCAAGCCCACCCACAACCACACTGGCTGCTTTTCTCGATGAAGCAGGTATTTAGGTGTCCACCACGTGGCTGGGGCCTTTCCGGCAGCTCCTCACCCCGCAGGCCTTCAGCACTTCCAGGCAGCCAGGGCCCCTTTCCGGTGCTTCCATCCTGGAGGGTCCCTCCGTGTGCCCTGCGGGGCCTCCGTCCAGTGCCACGCCGCGTGCTGCCACCTCAGTTCACCCGCACTGACCCTCGGGTGTGGCCCCTCTGACGCGAGTGCACGACCTGCTCGACGTCCCGGTAAGCTCGTGGCCCAGCCGGAGCTGAAGGGAGGCCGGGACGCCAAGCTCCAAGCCTGGTCAGAGGGAAGGCAGGGCAAGGTCTGAGTGACCAGTGTGTGGGCGTCGTCGTGCGGCCTCACGGCCGCTCTGACCCCTCCTGGCTCTCTGGACCTGACCCGTGTCCACCACGTGGCCCAGCCGAGGACAGGGCTGGTCACTCCTCCATCCCACGGCTCACCCAGCCAATGCTTACTGATTGGTATAGATTGTGAAACCGAGGTGGGAGAGGTGACAGGAGCTGACACTGGCCCAGGACGGACAGATGACTCCAGCCCAGCTGGGAGCTGACAGGGGCCCAGGACGGACAGATCACTGTGGTCTAGCCCAAACCCAGTGGCATGGACGGGACTTGCTCAGAACCTGTTAGCAGCTCAGACAGGACACACAGTGAGGGTTCCCCAGTGCTCCCCACCGCACAGCGGCTACAGGGGACATGTCTCTGGGCATCATGGGTGGTGGTGGTGTTGGACGCACGGTTACCTCTCTGCGGTTCTTGTCCTTTCTCCGTGATGCAGGAAGCCAGGCTCCACCTGGGGCAAGGTTTGAGTGGAGCATGTGACTTCATCGTCCAGGGCTGGGCAGGTGAACAGGTGGAGAATAGGGGGAGGGGCTGGGGTCACCGCACGAACCCTGTCGTGAATGTGCACAGTCCGTGCTTGCTGAGTGCGTGGATGAAAAGTGAAGGACGCCCAGCCCAGGACAGCAACGGCCAGCCCAGGACAGCAACGGCAGCCGGGACTGTCAGCGGGGTCTGAGGGAGGCGCGTTCCCTCTCAGAGTAGGGGCTTGGAATCCCGTACCTGAAGCAGCAGGAGGTGCTTGGGCCGTGGCTGTGCAGACCCCTCCTGGGACCTTGGCCGAAGGCCTTGGGACCCACAGGAAAAGCAATTCTGGCCAAGAGGACTGTCCAGCAGTCAGCCCGGGGTGTCCTGCAGAGACTCGGGTGAATCTGCCAGGCAGGGACCTGGCCTCCAGGGCCAAGGTAAGGACGGGGAGGGCAGGGGAGCTGGGCTCTCACTGGCTCTTCTCCTAGAGTCCGTGGGAGCTTGGGGTGCCAAGGCTGGGCCACGCCTGTGCCTGACGTGGGGTGGGCAGTGGGGCTGCCTCTGAGCTGGGAGCTCCTGCGAGCAGAGGGCTTGGGCTGATGTAACCCACCGAGGGCCCGAGGGAGACACGGGTGGTTCCTGTCAGGGGCTCTGCAGCTCCTCAGTCCCCTCGGGAGTCCCAGTGCTTGAGCTTCCCATCCCCAAAAGAGGGCTGCTAGCCAGCCTGGAGCTGAAGGGAACCCCAGAATTCAAGATGGACACTTCTGGCCAGCCAGCCTCAGACGCCAGGCTCCATGAACGGGGAGGTAGCAGCCACAGGGGAGGGGGCCGAGCGCCGGGTGCCGCAGGGGAGAGGTCTGATCACCGGGTGCCACGCTGCAGCCTTTGCTGGCCCTCCCTGCCCCACCCTCGGTGACTGATGTAGGTGTCCAGCCCAGGCGTGGATGGGGTGGGCGGGCCGAGGACAGGCAGCGTGGGAACGCTTAGCTCCTGCAGGGCTGTCCGAGGAGTTGGGCGTGGAGCACAAGGTGGCCAATGTCAGGCCCTGCCCCACACTGGCCAGTTCCCCTCAGGAGGACCGGGATGGACATGGCATGGATCAGAGGTCAGAGCCTGTGCAGGGCCCAGCCTGGCGTGGCCCAGATCCCCAAACACCACTACCTCTGGCAGAGACGCAGGGCAGCGCCTGTGAATAGCCGGAGACCCCGGGAGGCCTCTGGGCAGCTGGTGTCTCTCCTCCCTGGGGCTCCAGTGGGGTCTGGAGAGGCAGAGGGACAAAGAGGTCTGTATTTCCACAAGGCCTCCTGCTCCAAGTGCATCCAGGGGAGTGGAGAACGCCGAGAAATTGCGCAGCCTGCCAAAGCCGTGGAGAATAAATCTGCCTGGCAGGGACAAAGCCGGCCACGGACTTGGGAAACGGGGGTGGGAGACTGACGGGGGCCTCACTGTTGTCTGTGGGCTTTGTTGTCCTGGACCAGATGCAAACCTAGAGAGCACTGGTGGGCGCTGACGGAGCGTGGCCGAGACCCGCTGGCACGGAGCCCCTTGGTGGCCCACGAGGGCCCCAGAGAAACAGGAGCTGAGACCCCGAGGGTGAGCACTGGAGAGTGTGAATGAGCACTCGGGGTGGGGGGGACTCCTGGAGACCAACCTTGCCAGGGGATGGTCCCCTGATTGTCAGGAGAACCCGGGGACGGTGCCTGCTCTGTGCTCACTGGGCTGGGCCCTCGGGATTGGGCAGACACAGCCCTGGGAGTGAGAGCTCAGGCTGGTGGGTCTGCAACCCCTGCAGACATCAGGACCTTTGCTGAGGGCTGTGCAAGGTAATGGGAAGGAAGGAAGGGGGTCTCTGCTCCTAAGCAAACTCTGGGGAAGACACTTGAGTGTGTGTGGGGTGGACAGGAGACCTTGAGTGTCTGTGGGGTGGACAGGAGACCTTGAGTGTGTGTGGGGTGGACAGGAGTTCTCCAGGGGCATCAGTCTTGGGAAACCTTCTAGGCACACGCCCCACGATCTAAGGCTCGGGGAAACAAAATGGTTTTGAGGACCAGTGAGGGATCAGTTTGGAATTTCAAAGGATTTTCTGTTCTGCTGATAAAAATTCATGTTTCTCTCCACTGTGGCCTCACTGGTTCCAAAGGCAAACAGATTGCCCAATGGGCTGGGTGGGTGTGGACCCAGCAGAGGCCTGGGCCTGACCAGACCTGGACAAGGACCCCTTTGTTTGTCCACGCTCGGTGTGGGCCGGCCTCCAAGCCGCTCCTCACCCTGGGTCTGGCCGGGCAAAGCTGCCTGGCTCTCAGGAGCTCCTGCTGACTCCCTGGGGGAAGCCAAGCCGAGGCCCCTTGCAGGAAGGTTGATCCACCTCATTGGAAGCTGCCCGGACCCCCACATGCCGCCCTCGCTGTGGTGGGGACCCTGTGCCCAGAGCTGCTGGCTCCTGGCGTGCCTGTGGCCTCCGGGGTCCTGCCTGAGAGCCTGTCCCTTATAAACTCAGGCAATTAGGCCCTTGAGCGGAGGCCAAGTCCATTCTCCTCTCACCTCTGCCCTGCCCAGCAGGGTCGCTGGGCCCACCGGGCACCTGCTGTGGCTGGGGACGCTGCTCACGCCGGTTCCCACCTCAAGTAGAGCTTAAATTCCCGGGGGGCGTGATCAACGCACATGTGAACAAATATGCAGGAACGTTTCAGAGAGGGGTGATGCGTGGAGGGACTGAAACGGAGCGTGGCGGAGACGGGCTTGGCGAAGGGGATGTTGTTCCACTGACCTTCTGGGGTCTCTCCCACAAACTGAGTTAAGCATGACCTCTGTGTAGGCACCGCCTGGGGAAGTCCTGGGAGGCGGCGTTGGAGCTGAGACCTGAACAGCACGGTCGGCGGCAGGGGGAGGTCTGGAGTGGAACATTCCTGCAAGGGCCTGCGCTGGCCATGTGTGCAGGGGAGAGAGGCCGGAGGGAGGGCGGGACCCGTGCACACAGGAAGCTCCACGTGGTGTGCAGGTCATCTGGTGCTGGAGCGTAGGAGGCCTGGGGTGGTCGGCTGCACTTTCCCTGGGCACCCGGCCGTCACGTCCTGGGGAGCAAGGACAGGAGGCCTCCCATGCCTGAGAAGTGAGAGCCCGGATGGTGGGCCCAGGGCACAGGGCAGAGCCTCATCTCCAGCAGGGCAGGGAGCTGCGGGAGCCCTTCTCAGCATCTGGGCACTCGGGAGGGAGGGGCCTGTGCGGAGCCAGTACTTTGCAAGCTGGGAGACAGGGCAGGGCTGGGGGCCACGCGGGGATGTCAGAAGGTCCAGGGCAGCTGCGCTGTTGTGTTTTGTTTCTTAGAAAGCCTCTCAGTGGATGTGATGGGTCAGCGGGGAGTGAACGCCCTGTGAGAGTCGGGGCAGGCCTGGTCCAGCCCCCGGCAGTGAGGATGGAGGGACTCGGGTGTCCAGAGCAGCCCAGTGCTGCAGGTGGGTACTGAGAGCAGCCGGGGACACCGCCAGCCTCCACTGTGGTCCCAAGTCTTGCAGGTCCTCAGTAAGGGAGTGGATTGCCCTGGCACAGGCGCAGGAAGCAGATGCCTGGTGAGGAACAGCCTGAAACCCCCAGGCCCAGGGCTGGCACTGAGAGGGGAGTGCACAGGTGTCCACAGAGGCCCTGCCCCTCCCGGGGGCTCTGAGACCCTGGGGCCAGGATCCCAGCAAGAGGTGAAGTGAGGGGCCCCGAGGTGCCAACCAAAGGCTGGAGAGCAGCCCAGCACAAGGGGAAGCGGCACCATGGCAGGCGGCGTGCCTGGAGTGCTGCTTGCTGCTGGGGGTGGGCGTGAGCATGTGCTCATGTGTATGAGTAGGTGGGCGTGCGGGTGTGCATGCCTGTGTATGCATGTGTAAGGGTGTGTGTGTGCATGCATGTGCTGTGTGGGGGGGGGGGGGGGGGGGGGGGGGGGGGGGGGGGGGGGGGGGGGGGGGGGGGGGGTGGCATGTGTGTGGGTGCACGTTTGGGCATGCATGTGTATATGTGTACACGTGTGTATGTGTGTAAGGGTGTGTGTGTGCATGTGTGTGTGGGGGTGGCATGCATGTGTGTAGTGGTGTGTAGTGTGTGTGGTGCATGTGCTGTGTGGTGCACGTTTGGGCATGCATGTGTATATGTGTACAGTGTGTATGTGTGTAAGGGCGTGTGTGTGTGCAAGGGCGTGTGTGTGCATGTGCTGTGTGGGTGCACATGTGGGTGTGCATGTGTGGCATGTTTACATGTGTAACGTATGTGTAAGGGTGTGCATGTGTGGGCATGCATGTGTGGGCGTGTGTACCCACGTGTGCATGTGTGTGTAAGGGTGTGCATCTGTTGTCATGCAGGTGCTGTGTGGGCGCATGTGTGGGCATCTGTATGTGTGTGTGCCTGTGCATGTGTATGTGAGGGCACGTGTGTGTAGGCTTATGTGAATGTGGGGGAGTGTGCACGTGTGTATGAATGGAACCCGTGTGTGTTCCTATGAAGGGCAGTTGGGACCAGGGCTGGTCCCCAGTTCTCAGCGAGAGGGCCTGGGGCAAGCTCCCTTCTGTCTGAAGCCTGAAGTGTGGGTGTGTAACTTGTCCCAGCCTCACAGAGACGGAGACTTGGGGATTTCAGTGCTGTCGGGTCGTCCGCTGGGCTGCAGGCTCCACGGGGGGTGGGCGCTGAGTCTTAACTTAGCTCAACATGTGTCCACAGCACTAGCCACATAGTAGGGGCTCAGTGTGAATGAACACAGAGCCTGCTGGGGTAGAGGCCAAGGAGCCCGTCTGTCTCGCCCTCCAGGGCTGTCCTGGTGGCTGTGGGCCCGGCAGAGGCAACCACTGCAAACGATGCAGGAGGAGCAGAGGGGCAGGCGGGCGCGTGTCGGGGCAGATGCCGTGGGGCGGACGGACATGTCCCTGCAAGTGACGTCTGCAGCCGGCTTGTCTGTGTGGGGGCGTCCCGGCTGCTGCAGCGAGCCCCGTGGGGACGGAACCTGGCGCCTGCAGATCGTTCAGCCTGCAGCCGCCGTCGCAGGGAGGGGCCCTTACATGGCGCCGCAGGTGGTCCTGGCGTTGGCCTTGCCGGTCCCAGGTAGAGGATGTTCGTGTCGCTTCCGGTTTCCTGGCTTATTTTTATAGTCAGAAGAAAAGCAAACTTTTTTCATTTAAAGAACAGTCCGGAAATGAGCTTTCGAGAGACTCTTCGGGGTCCCCCGCCCCAGGCATCTCAGAAGCACGGAAGGACGAGGAGGCTGAATGGGCACTGCCCCGAGGGGCACCTGGGACCCCTGAGCCTGCCCGGCCCTCCACCCCAGGACCATCCTGTGTCTTCCCCGGGCTCCCAGCCCGCCAGCCTCATCACGGGGTTGCACGGCGGCTGTCCCCTGAGCCTTCTCTCATTACGCAGAACGGCACCGTCACGGGGGTCGCACGGCAACTGTCCCCTGAGCCTTCTCTCATTACGCAGAACGGCACCGTCACGGGGTCGCACGGCAACTATCCCCTGAGCCTTCTCTCATTACGCAGAACGGCACCGTCACGGGGGTCGCACGGCAACTGTCCCCTGAGCCTTCTCTCATTGTGCAGAACAACCTGGGTTTCACTGAGCTCCATGAGACCGGATGGGAGAAGAAGCAGGGGTGATCTTGGGGGCAGATGCCAGGGTTCACCTGACCTGCTGGGGTCTGTGGCCTGGAGTGCGATGGAGGCCTTTGGAGAAGGAGCTGCACCTCCCAGACCTGCTGGGTTCAGCCTGGGCCCACTGCAGGCGGCCCTCTTGGAGTCCCCATGCCCCATGTCCCCCCACAGAGGACGGATTCCCTGCCTCTGCCTCACGACCGGGGGAGCTCTCTGAGTCCCCGGAGAAGGCCGGCTAGGAGGGGCCCTGGAGGGTCACAGTGCTGGGGGTGGAAGGTTTGAAGACAAAATCAACGTTAACAGTGTGTCTCCTGCATGGGCTGACTCAGAGGGGCGTGCCACAAATCAAGGTTGACAGCGTGTCTCCTGCGTGGGCTGACTCAGAGGGGCATGCCACAAGGCCTAGTCACTCTCACAAGAGTCCCAGTGCTGACCAGCCAAGGACAAGGGCCCAAGGCTCAGGGAGGAGGGAGTCACTGTCCCGCAGCCACATGGCTGCCCGGCTGGGCCTCTCAGGTGGCCCCGTGTGCCCCCCGGTCGTGGCCCCCACACCAGGTGGTGTTAAGAGACTCCACCCTCTCGCAGGTCTGTGGGGACCGGCACAGGCGGCCGCTCCACCCTGCTGCCCACGACAGGCCCGAATCGGCTGGGGCTGGAGCCTCTGGCCGCTGAGGTCACTCTGGCTTGTCCAGACGCCCCAGTGATTTACTGGTGGCGAAAGTTACATCAACTGAGGCTGGCCACAGAAGGTGGCTGTCTTCTCCTACCCACACCTGGCAGCTAGACGTTTCTTTGCTTAATAAGTAAAAGGAAATTATTAACAATTATGTAACCATTGCAGAGAATCTGACAGGGAAATGAATAAATGGTAAAAACAGCAAAACCCTCAGAGAGTGCGGTTCTGGGCCCTGCACCCACTTTGCAGATGGGGAAGCTGAGGCCTGTCCCTCCAGCTGTCCAAGCCCGCGCTGGCAGCCTCCCCTCGGCTGTTCCGATTAGACCTTCTCAACCTCCCCAGGCCATCCTACACTGGCTGACTGAGGGTGTGTGTTTCTGTGGGGGCGCCTGGAAAAGATTATCCTGTTTGTTGAAAATCAAAGAAAGTCATTTTTTTTCCCAAAAACATTCCCCTGAACGGCAATATTGAGGGTCTTTTTGTATGTTCTCCAGCTATGATGGTCACTAGCCTGCCACTAGTGTGTGGGCCGTCGTTCTAATTGTCATGAAAGGGAGGGAAGAGTAAAAGGATGGGGAAGAAAATATGGCCTTCATTTTCCTTGTACTGGGGACGAAAATGGAAGCCAGGGTATTTCATTCAAAAGCAGTTTGATCAGGTCTGGTTGTTTTTCATGCCACAAAAGGAAACTGCAGATTTAAGATCTCCTTAAACAAGCAGAGAACGGGCTCAAACACAAGCCCCTAAGTATGGATTTAGTTTATTTTTCTTACTGATGTTTTTTTAAACATCTAGGGCTCCATGGAGGAAAAACAAGATTGTAACAGTAACCTTGGTGCTAAATATTTAATCCTGGTTTAGTAGTTAGTAGCAGCTAACCCTTTTATTACTTTGAAATGAAGGGGAGAATCACAAGGGTTTCAGTAAGAAAGACGTGTGCACCTGTGTTTTCAGGCTACTGGGAAGCCCGCGTTCATTTCCTCTCTACTCGTACTGCCCTGAGTCCTATCCATGAATACTGGATGAGCCGGCAGAAGCGTGTTTAACAATACGGTGGGTCTGAAACTTTCAAGCGATTCTTTCTCCCTGTTTGCTTTTGAAATAAAGTCTAAACCATCACAATTATTTTTAAGTGGAAATGACTTTAGACTTTCTTTACAGTTGCAAATCATTGAATCATTTTAAAATGGATTTTCATTAAATTGACTGTAAGAGGTTGAAGAGCCTCTGCTGAGATGATTTTCCAGCCAAAGAAATGATTTTCTCCTTCTTCTGTGTCTCATGTTGAAGAGCTGGTGCAGAGGATTCCTGCAGACCCGGGAGGGGTACATGGGGCCAGTTAGGAGGGTCCTAGGGTTCACCTGAATGGTTCTAAAGCCCTCGCCGCGCCACACCGACCCGTCAGAGCTGGTGGGGGACGGCGGGCACGGTCAGGTGCGCAGGCCTGTGCCTGTGTAACGAAACACCGGGAGGAAATCCATCCACCTGGCATGGTGGTGAGGCCCGCGGCCAGTCAGAGAAATTCTGAGAAAATAAAAGGTCAGTGGGCGACCGCTGCCCTGGGCAGGGTCTTGGCTCGGTGCTGCCTGCCCCCGTGGGTTCTGAAGAAGGCGGGTTCATTGGAAAAGCTCGGAAATCTCTGGTCCTTAGATCGTAGGGGATCTCGTCCGTGTGGCTGTCTCAGACTGTGAGGACTCAGGCCCCTCTGCTGGGTTGGGGAGACCCCAAGACTGGCCACCCAGGGGGCTGGTGTCATGGCTCAGTGTGGGGTCAACAAGCCAGGTCCGTGTCCCTCCCCTGTGAGGGGCTGACACCGCCATGGGGGCCGTGGAGGGTGGAAGGGGAGACACCCGCTGCCTTTACCCCCAGCTCTCCTCTGAGGGCAGGGTTTCCACAGAGCCGGTGTGAGCCAGGGAATGACATGTCCCAACAAGAAGCTCAGGTTTGGACGACTGGTGCCTGGAGCTGAGGTCCTCAGCGTCTCAGCACAGCTGCCAGCCTCCGCGGCACCTGTGGGTCCATCCCACGTCCTCCACCAAGAGTGACCTGACTGAACAGCCGCCACGACTCATACGGCCCCCGCTGACGGCGTGAGTGGGGTCCCGGGCAGCCTCCTCAGCGTGTTTGTGGTCCTGACCTAGAACAACTGCATGCTGGCTCCAGGGTCCCACGCTGGGGGTTCCTGCGCGGAAATTCAGCCCTGAGAGCCACTTCCAAGACCGCCCACCAGGCATCTCGTCCATGGATGGGGATCACAGCCAGGGCGAGTAGCAACACCAGGACCCGTAGTCGGGCCACACCCTGCCCCCCCACGCACCCCACCCCCCCACCACCAAGATGCCTCCCCTTCAGCCCCACGGGGGCCACTCTAGGACCAGAAGCAGGGAAATGTCGCACCCAGGAGGGGCTCTTCACATCCGGACGAGGTCTCGTCACAACCTTCAGCACCTCCGGGTGTGTGTGAGATAAGGCGGATTGTCTGGGCTCCGACGTGTGGGAAGTGAGTTCCCTTCCACGTGCACATGAGGCAGCCCCCTTTGCTGTGAGGAATGCATTTTCTGGGAACTTTGCTGCAATGTGTTCTGGCTGGTGTAGAAATAATTCCGCACATCGCCGCCCTCCGGTCCTTCCTGGGCCCTGTGCCATTCTCATTCCCAGTTCTCCTGACTCCCACACGGCTGCTGATAAAGAGCTCCTGTGTTGAGCGGGACGGCCTTGGCTGCAGCTGGTCCAGGTCGTGGCCGAGCCCAGTGGGGCCCCTCCTGCCTGCAGCCCTGTGGCTGGAGAGCTCGCCGTCCTCACGCAAACAGTCCAGACCACAGCGGTGGCACATCGTGAGAATGACAGATGGGGGATGAGCGGGTGCCAGGGGTTTTAAATAAGATGGCCGCGTTTTGCCAAACATCTCCCCCACGGGGCTGGAACAAGTGACGCCGAAATGGGCAGGAGGTGTGGACCGCGGCCTCGGGAGCCGAAAGGTCGTGCCACAGTCACTGCCAGGGAGAGCCCCTCACCTTCCCGAGCTCTGCCGGCTGAAAGCCTGGCACTAAACAGCTTAATATATCTCGCTAATGACAGGTGGTGGTTTTCTGCTGTGTGAGTGATGAGAAGATTACCCAAGATAGAAAGGCTAATTTTTGCCTCTGTGCCTTCATTTAGTGAGTCAGGGATCTAGTGTGTTTGGAGGAATAAGAAAGTGTCTGTCTTACCTAGTTTTTGGCCTCCCTGAATTTGGCTCTGGAGAAGGGAATCCAAGGAAATGGGATAGAAAGATGGGGTGGGGGGATGGGGAAGGACCAGCTCGCCGCTTCCGGGACTCTCTGGAAGGTGCCCCGAGTACCTCAGGCCCTAGCCGTGGAACCTGTAAACGTCACCTTTGGAAGAGGGGTCTTTGGAGATGTGATTAAATTAAAGACTTCGAGATGAGGACTTTCCCTAGGCCCAAAATGCAATCCCCTGTCCTTATAAGAGGGAGGTGGAGGGAGATTAAATGCAGAGGAGGAGGCCAAGGGAAGGGGTTGCAGGGATGCGGTCACAAGCCAGGAGCTGCTGGAGCCCCCGAGCTGGGAGAGGCAGGAAGGATCCTCCCCGGAGTCTCCACAGGGAGCTCGGCCCCACCCACACCTCAGCCTTGCATTTCTTGTCCCCCGGACGAGGGGCGGGGAACAGACCCCCATGGCTTAAAGTGCCCCTGTCTGTGGTTATTTATTACAGCGGAGCCTTGTGGCTGGACCTCTGTGTCCCGGCGTTCAGAACACCACGAGCCCTTCACGAGGCTCCTGTGGGGTCGTGGGTGGACAGAGGGTGGCTGGGCCGTCTGGTCCGCATGCCTCACCCTGGCCGGTGACCTCAGACAGGTCCTTGGTGTCTCCCCGATTCAGTGTTCCCATCTGTAAAATGGATGGAAAAACACCTGCCCCATAGAGCCTGGTATTAGATGAGTCGCGATACAGAAAGCTCTGAGGATAGAGCCTGGCATGTGGAAAGTCCTGTCTGTTTACTGCTCTCAATAATATACTGAATAATACCTACCGGTAAATGAAGGGAAAAGTGCCACATCAACCTGACTTCAGTGTGGACCCACTGCTGGACCCCGGTGGGTCCTATAGCCGCAGCTACTTGGGAGGCTGAGGCGGGAGGTTCGCTTGAGCCCAGGAGGTTGAGGATGCAATGAGCTATGAAAGAAAAGACGGCCAGGGAGATGATGCCGGAAGACACAGGCTAGGGTGGTCCAGGCCAGGGCAGCGAGTGCAGAGGCAGGAGCAGCAGCCCCAGCAGGACCCTCCCATCCAAGCATCAGGAAGGCTGGCGTGGCCGACCCCAACCGTCATGCAGTCGGGAGACAGGAGTGGGTGCACTGGGTGCGTCTGTTCCGGGGCAGCGAGGACCCCTGGAGGGCAGAGCAGGAGCAGCAGCATGTTCGGGGAGCCTGGGGTGGCCGGGGCTGGAGACGTCGCCTGACACTTGTGTGTGGTGAATGACACGCATCAGTGGGGCCCTGTGGGAGGAGGGTCCCGGCACCGAGGGTCCTGTGGGAGGAGGGTCCTGTGGGAGGAGGGTCCCGGCATCGAGGGTCCCGTGGGAGGAGGGTCCCGGCACCGAGGGTCCTGTGGGAGGAGGGTCCTGTGGGAGGAGGGTCCTGTGGGAGGAGGGTCCCGGCACGAGGGTCCTGTGGGAGGAGGGTCCTGTGGGAGGAGGGTCCCGGCATCGAGGGTCCTGTGGGAGGAGGGTCCCGGCACTGAGGGTCCTGTGGGAGGAGGGTCCTGTGGGAGGAGGGTCCCGGCATCGAGGGTCCTGTGGGAGGAGGGTCCCGGCATCGAGGGTCCCGTGGGAGGAGGGTCCCGGCACTGAGGGTCCTGTGGGAGGAGGGTCCCGGCATCGAGGGTCCTGTGGGAGGAGGGTCCCGGCACCGAGGGTCCTGTGGGAGGAGGGTCCTGTGGGAGGAGGGTCCCGGCATCGAGGGTCCTGTGGGAGGAGGGTCCCGGCACCGAGGGTCCTGTGGGAGGAGGGTCCTGTGGGAGGAGGGTCCCGGCATCGAGGGTCCTGTGGGAGGAGGGTCCCGGCATCGAGGATCCGTGGGAGGAGGGTCCTGGCACCGAGGGTCCCGTGGGAGGAGGGTCCCGGCACTGAGGGTCCTGTGGGAGGAGGGTCCTGTGGGAGGAAGGTCCCGGCATCAAGGGTCCCGTGGGAGGAGGGTCCTGGCACCGAGGGTCCTGTGGGAGGAGGGTCCTGTGGGAGGAGGGTCCCGGCGTGGAGGGTCCCGTGGGAGGAGGGTCCCGGCGTGGAGGGTCCCGTGGGAGGAGGGTCCCAGCGTGGAGGGTCCCGTGGGAGGAGGGTCCCGGCTGAGGTGATCCAGCAGCCGCACTGTGTGGCCTGGGCTGGGGATGGTGTTCTTGGTAAAGCCCAGTGTGGTCAGGAGGCTGCCTGCCTGTTTCCAGGAGGGTGAGCAGGAGGCCTCAGGCACAGAGGAGCATCTGTGAGGGGCGCGTGCATCTGGCTGAGTGGGCGCCTGGCGGTGTGTGCAGGCTTCCCGGCTCTTACGGCCTCTCAGGCACCGGGTCTTTTTCTGCCTGTCTGGCAGGTTTGGGACGTGGTGGTCTTCCATATGGTTGGTGTTTGGCCCACCCCTCTTTGGGCCTCAGTTTCCCATCTGTGCCCAGGGCCCTGGGGCGGCCCCTGCCCAGGGTTCCACCTGATGGTTTGCTGTTGGTCTCCGCCACTGACCTGGCATCCGTTCCATCGGCCTCGTCGGGCTGTCCCTGCTTTGTGGAACACGCTGACCCGGGGAAGGCATCTGGCTCCCCCATCAGACTGGACGCCCCTTTCCCTGCTCGGCCACCAGCCCGGCTGGGTAGCAGCGGGAGCAAGGAAGGACAGTGGCTCTTTGCTGACGCCCTGAGCTGCCTCCTCTGCAATGCTTCTTGGAAAAACCCCGGGGCGCACCCCACTCCCCATCCACCTGGAGAGGGTGGGAGTTGGGGGCCCTGTACAGGGATACTTTGCCTGCCCCATCTGTTCTCCCATGTGTCCAGTGGAGAGAACGTGGCCCAGGCCCCCACCTCTCAGACCCCGTCCAGGGACATCCCGTGGCCCACAGAGCCGTCTCCTTCCTGGACAGAGCAACCCTCACGCCTGCACACGTGGCCCTGGGTTGGGGCCACGGTGCTCCTGGGTCACTGCCTGCACTGGCCGTCTCCGTGACTGTAGAGTAGGGTGTCCCGAAGGCTTTGCGAATCAATTCACTGAAACTGCTTAGCAAAGCGCTCACTGCAGAGTGAGAGCCACATAACTGTTGGCTTCTAGTCCCTCATAGGCGTTGGTAATAAGCTGCCAGTTTCCTCTATTTTTAACCAAAGCAAACGTTTTCTGTTTTCCCACAAACCGAAGAGCGTTGAAATGTTTGTTAGCAGCAACGGTGGGAACCGTTCTATGAGGAGGTGACGTGTGGTCCTAACAGCGGTTGGAGGGGCCAGCTCCGGGAAGGCCTCGCGCCTCGGCTGACCAGACCCTCGACCGTGCTGGGATCACGCGCGCTGCAGGATGGGGCACCCGGCGTGGTGTCCCTCCCGCTGAAGCCACAGTTGTTAAGCAGCCCTGGATTTGGGAGAAACAACGGATCCTCTCGGAGCCAGGACCTCTCCAGGGATGGGTCGTGGTGCCAGAGCTCAGCCCGCAGCCCCAGCCTTCCTGAGAGGGGCCCAGATCCGGGAGGAAACACGGACGTTGGGAACAGCAGGAGCCGCTGTGTGGTTTTTGGAGGGCCCTGAAGAACAGAGCACAGGCCTGAGTCAGACCCCTGGTTCCCGTCCAAGCCGTGCCATGTTCTAGCCGTGCGATTCTGCAGACGCCCCTGTCTCCTTCCAAACCTCGGTTTCCTTGTCTTTAAAATGGGGGCAGCCGTGAGGACGTGTCGCCCGGCCCAAGGATGCATGTGTGGTGTTTGTCACCCTTTCTCTGGCTGCTTGGTGAACAGCAGCACCTTCTCTCAATCATTCTGTGTCATTTCCTAAGTGTCATGAGCCTCAGCATCGATGGCCTGACCGGATTTGGAGGAAACAGGTCGTAATTTTGCAGCCTTTCCCAGCTGGGGCTAAATCACCGTGTCCATCTGCCCTGCCTTCGTGGGCTGGGGACCCTATATTTCCCTCCTTGGCTGCTGGAACAAATCATCACAAACGCAGTGTCTTCAGACAACACAAGCGCCCTCTTCCCAGCCCAGAGCGCAGGGGTCTAAAAGGACGTGCAGGCTGAGCTCCCCCGGGAGGCTGAGGGAGGAGCCGTGTCCTGGCCCTTCCAGCTCCTGGAGGCGCCTGGGGCCCTTCCTCCACCCTGAGAGCCGGCCGCCCAGCGTCTGCTGCAGTCAGGTCTCCCTTGGCCCCTTTTGCAGTGACACTGTGGTCTCCCCTTCCCCAGAGCCTCAGTCACATCTGCACCGTGCCTCCCGCCATGCCAGGCAGCAGTCACAGGTCCTGGGGTTCAGATGCGGACAACTTTGGGGGACCGTTATTCTGCCAGCCACGAAAGGCCCGGGAGAGGTCAGCTCAGTCATTCTCACTTTAGTATGAATAATCACAATTAGTACACCTCCTGTGTTGTTTTTCAGAGCTGAGGGAAGTCCTTCTAAGGGAAGGGGTTTGGGTGTGGCCAGCTCTGGTGGGAGGGAGAGAAGGATGCACAGTGTGGGGGGCTGCAGGCAGCTCCTGGGAACTGGTGCTGAGCAGACCCTGGAAGGTGCGGGCATCACAGCTGCTCATTGCCCCCCTGGGGGCTGCCTTCCTGCGCCTGCCTTTCTGGTGCCCTTTGAGGCCCAGGGAGGCCGTCCCAGCAGGTGGAGGTGTCACATTTGTGGGGCCTTCCTTAGCAAGGAAGGGTACACGAGAGCCTCTTCCTGGGGTCGGCCGCCAGGATTTCACCCGGTTCTGCCGAGTCCCCCTCTTCATGCCCTCAATGGGGCGCTGACCTCAGAGCTGCGGCCTGGGCCTGTTTCCTCAGCTGGGCTTTTAAAAGGCGACAAGCCCCGTCGGGAATTTCCAAGTCAGCCTTTAAACCTTTTCACTGCTGCCCAGGACTGAGGCTGGGTGTGGCCAGGTGCAGCTTGATCTGGCCTCACAGGCAGTGGTCGGGGGTCCCAGGCCCTGACCACTCCCTGTATCGGGGGTGGAGGGCCGAGGGCAGGGCCGGCATGGCAGGACCCGGACTCCTCCTGAACCCCGGTCTTCTGGGGCCTCAGGCTGTGGGCGTCTCCCATGTCTGAGGCAGGCGGCTTTGCTGAGAAGGTTCTTGGGGAGGAGGAGCTGCCGCATGGGGTCTGCGGCCCCCGGCACCGTCAGGGCATCCCCGGGTCCAGTGTCTGCCCTCAGCATGTGGCTCCTTCGTGCACAGTTCAGTAAGTGACTTAGGAAGAACAGAAAGGCAGGTGTTGAAAATCTGCCCTGTCCTTCCTGCGCTGAGGCTATCCTTCTGGCAGAGTCATGTGGAAGGTTTGGGACGGACAGCCCAGCCCAGGCCCTCCCTCTGTGGCCCACAAGCTCCCGTCCCTGCCGTTTCTCCGAGATGAGTTCCGAGAAGGCCCACGGCGCTGCATGTCTCACGGGGACCTCGGCACCCCCTTTCCAGGAGCCCCCACACCAGCACCCCTCTCAGCTGCATTGCAGCGCTGCGGCTAGGCAGACAGGGTGGGGCTAGGCAGGGAATGGGCCACAGTCATGCCAGGAATGGGCCACGGGCCACTTGCTTCTCGGAAGTTCCCTGTGTGTTGAAAATGAGAGAAATGTCACATCACGTTAGCCCAGGCTGTGGCATTTTCAAACTGTTTACACTGAGCATGCTGGCGTCTTCTGCCCCCACGGTCCAGGGTATCCGGCGCCTTCTCAAATGCCAGACACACGTGAACTACCGATCTGTGAGCTCAGCCCTGCGGCCCAGTGGAGCCCGTGACGTGAGTGTGGGCTGCGGTAACCGGACCTACGTCCGCGTGAGGGGCTGCGGGTGTGAGTCTCAGGACAGACGCACCTCCCCCAGCCGCCGGGCAGGGGAAGTTCTGTTCCGCCCTGCACATAGCTTGTTTGTTTTAATAATTTCCTTCTTCGAATGTGATGTTTTGTTTATCGTCACGTAAAAAGCAAAACCAGACCCCCTCCCTGAGCCCTGCCAAGGAGGTCCTGGGTAGCTGGCCCTTCCCTGAGTGGCATCCCCGCCTCCTCCGGCTCGGGTGGGGCCAGAGCATTGGAGTTGCTGGAGCAGCCGGTCAGCTCAGCTTGCTGCTGGGAGGGACACTCTGTCTGGTCTAGGTTGCATGGAGGGTCAGTGGCGGACGGGGCTGCCCACCTGTCCCACTCGCTGGTAATCTCCTGGCAGGCTGACCATGGTGGTGAGGGCTTCTGGGCCTGGGTCCAGGGCTCCCAGCATGCTTTGGACTGACCATTCCTGTTCCAGGAAACATTCGGGCGACTGCCCCGTCTCCCCCAGCCACGGCATGCTCTGCTGCTCGGCCAGCCCCGCGGGATCTGATAACATCTTTCCACATTTCAAACCCTGACTTCTGGAAAAGGAGACCATGCCTGTCACCTGCCCTCCTCGCCTGGCACACCTTCTGTCCGGGCGCCCAGGAAGGAGAGGCTGCCAGGTGACCGCTTCGGCCGAGTTCGTCCCCTTCCGTGCAGAGGGTTCAGTACTTTTCCAAAGCCTTTTTCCCGGGGGCTGAATTAGCAGCATCCCCTCCTGATCCCTGTGCAGAAGAGAGGCTGAGCGGCTCTGGGCGAGGTGAGAGGCTGAGCGCTTCCTGGCCGAGGTGAGAGGCTGAGCGCTTCCTGGCCGAGGTGAGAGCTGGCCTGCTGGTCTCCGCGGAGGATGCCCCTCTCCTCTCAACCTTGCAGGTGCGGGGAGAAAAATCCCAGTCTTCCCAGGCTGCCCAGCACTGCTGGCTTCTGGCAACCCTTGAGGTGTCCCTTGCAGCCCCTGTGAGCCACCTGGCTCTGAGAAGCCTGCGTGGCGAGGCCAGGGGATTGAAGCCACAGATGCCTCCTGCTGTCACCAGTAGACCCGATCTTCTCAGGCGTTTATTGACTGCAAAAACATCCCCCCTTCCCCTCGCGCTCACCTGGGGACCCCCGGGATCGTCTTGCTCCCACTTCTTACTCTGCAGAAAGGGAAACTGAGGCCTAGGGCCACCCAGCGAGCACTCTTTCTGCTCCCCTCATGGGTCAGGGGACGTCTCACCCAGGGCACAGCAGAGCACTTGATGGTGGTGATGATGATGATGAGGATGGTTGACGGTCGGAGTTTCATGTGGAGGTGAGGCGGGGTGCCCTGGAATCTGGGGTCCCAGTGGCTGTCGGGCTCATCTGAATGTGTGGCCAGAGGGCAGAAGACTCCAGAAGCATTTCAGAGCCTCTTCCAGGAGTGGGACATGGACAGAAAGCGTGTCATCACCACGTCTCTGAACTTCCTGGACTGTTTTAGGAAAAGGGGCATCCAGAAGCCAGGGACAGCCCGCAGGTGGCCTGTGAGGCAGATTGGCTTGGCCTGGATGTCAAAGCTGTGAGGATCCCAGAGCAGGCTGCCTCGGGGCTGGGAATAGAGCTGCTTGTTCTGTGAACAGCCAGAGTCATTGGAAAGCCCCAGGTATGAAATGCAGGGATCAGGAACTGTGCTAGAACCAGATTGGCCTCGAGGCAGGGCCTGGTCCCTTCTCAGTGCAGCAGGTCTTGGAGCCACCTGGATTCCACGTGCATGAACTGCTCAGAGGAGTAGGCAGGGGAAGGAGAGAGGGACAAAGGCCAAATCATTGGCAGATAGGAAAGCTCACATTTTAGCATCACACACGTTGTCACTGTACCTCAGGTGATAAGAGCTCAGGATGCATTCACAGCAACAGTGGTGGAGATGATGGTGATGACGGTGCTGATGGTGATTGTGATGATAATGATGGTGATGATGGAGGTAATGGTGATGGTGCTGATGATGGTAGTAATGATGGTAATGATGGTGGAGGTGATACTGAGGGTGATAGTGATGATAGCCATGGCAGAGGTAATGATAGTGATGATGATGGTGGAGGTGATGATGATGATGGTGATGAAGGATGGTAATGATGGTAGATGATGATGATAATGATGATGATGGTGGTGATGGTGATGATGGTGGTGATGGTGGTGGTGATAAGGATGATAATGATGGTGGAGGTGATGATGGTAGTGATGGTGGAGGTGATGATCACAGTAGAGGTAATAGTGATAGTGATGATGATGGTGTGATGATGATAAGGATAATGATGGTGGAGGTGACAATGGCGGCAATGGTGATGATAATGAAGATGGTGATGATGATGATGATGGTGATGATGATGATAAGGATGATGGTGATGATGGAGGTGATGACCATGGTGGTGATGATGATGATAGAGGTGATGGTGGTGATGGTGATGGTGGCAGAGGTGACATTGATAGAAATGGAAGGAATGAGGTGGCAAGAGCTCAAGGCTGCAGACAGATCTAGACTTCCCTGGACAATTCTTTGACTGAGTCCTCATTCATTCATTTGTTGATGAAACACCTGTTCGGAAGCAAGCCCTTGGCTGGGCATGTGATCCAGAAAACTGAACGCTCTTGCCCTGGGGCCCTCCCCCCTTGAGTCCGGTGAACAATGCCACCCATTGTGGCCCGGGCCAAGCACTCCTTAGGGAAGAGCCACATTCTGCCTCAGGCTCCAGGAAAGCCCCACAGAGGGGCTGAGACAGACCATGGCAGGGCTGGCAGTGGGCACGTGCAAAGGCAGCGGGCAGGGGGCTGTGGGCTTGAGTCTGGCTTCCTGAGCACGTCCTCCCTGAGCAGGGGGCAGGGGTGAGGTAGAGGAGGGGCAGGTGCTGGAGAGCTGACTCGTATTCTAGAGGGAACTGGTGAGGTTTCTCCACTGATTCGAAGAGCCCCAAGTGGGGCCAGGGCTTACAGGCTGGGGTGAGCTTCACGGGTGAATTGTCCTGAAGGGGTGGTTTGTTGGAAGCTGCTTTCTTCCTTGCCCCTGTGGCTGCTCCCTCCCTGCTTCCTCCTGCTGGGGGCACCTGGGTCTGGCCCCTTCCCTGGGGCTTCCAGCCCAGCTGTGGCAGGAAGTGGCCCGAGGTCCTCGGGAGCAGAGCCCAGAGTAGAATTCACTGCCCGCTGCCCTCTGCCTGGGAGCAGAACAGAGGGTCAGGTGGGAGCTGCCAGAAGGGATGTGCTTTAATGACCGGATTTGTGCAGGTGACTCAAGTCAGCAAGTCATTTGTCTTCTGCATGAGCTTTGAGTCTCTTTGCAGTGAGGAAATCAGACTCTGCCTTTTCAGGGCCACTAAATGCGCTTTCCCAGCCCCTCTGCAAGGCTGTGCCAGGGAAAGATCTATGGAGCCAGGTCTTAATCCCCTTCTGACCAAGAGGCCTCCAACAGCGCTGTTCTGTGGGGGTTGTGTGTGTGTGTGTGTGTGTGCACTCCAGTGAGTGTGCATTTATGTGAGTGCACACGTGTGCATTTGTGAGTGTGTGTGTATGGATGCATGTGTGCATGAATGTGTGTACGCACATGTATCTGTGCACATGTGTGTGTGCACACGTGTTAATGTGCATCCACTGTGAGTGCCCGTGTGTGTGTGAGTGTGCAGGTGTGTGTGTGTGTGCAGGTGTGTGTGTGCATGTGCACACGTGTTAATGTGCATCTGTGTGTGTGCCCATGTGTACATCTGTGAGTGTGCAGGTGTTTGTGTGTGTGTGAGTGTGCAGGTGTGTGTGTGTGCATGTGCACACGTGTTAATGTGCATCTGTGTGTGTGCCCATGTGTACATCTGTGAGTGTGCAGGTGTTTGTGTGTGTGTGATGGTGTGGTGTGCATGTTGTGTGTGCATGTGCACACGTGTTAATGTGCATGTGTGTGTGCATGTGTACATCTGTGAGTGTGCAGGTGTGTGTGTGTGCATGATGTGTGTGAGTGTGCAGGTGTGTGTGTGTGTGTGAGTGTGCATGTTTGTGTGTGCATGTGCACACGTGTTAATGTGCGTGTGTGTGTGCATGTGTGTGCATACCGTAGTGGGTGATCAGAACTAAACCAGCCAGCATCCAGGCCCAGCCCCAGGCTGACGCTCAGTGGACATCGCCTGGCCTGCCCCTCCCTGGGCCTCCGTTTCCCCAGAGGCCCCCGAGCTCTGGCGGGCCTGGAAGGCTCTGCTGGCCCATTGTCCTTCATCTGCTACTGAGACGTCCACATCACCACGCGGTGAGCTCCTGCAGTGCCCTGCATGTGCCTGTCCCGCAACAGCTCTGGGAGGCAGCTGCTCTTTTTCTCCCTCTGGGGTTTGGAACCCGGGCTGGCGAGGGTCAGTGGCAGCAGCAAGATAAACACCCAGACCTGGAGATATGCTGTCTGTGGGTCTGGGGATGCGGATCTGACAAATGCCCTTCTGCAGGCTTTGTGTGTACAGGGCAAGGGGCGTCCGCAGGACGGAACGATTCCAGAGGGTCTTCCTGGAGGTGGTGGCCAGGACAGTCCTGACTGAGGAAGCAGAAGGAGGAGGGTGGGAAAGGAGGGCAGGCGGGGCCGTGGGCCGGAGAGACAGCGCTGTTCAGTGCACTGGGGGCAGGGCCGGTGAGCTGGGGGAGGGGGTGGACTCGGCCCCCTCCATCCTGGCCGGGGGGCGGGACACAGTGGGCAGACACCAGAGGCCTCAGAAGGCCCCATTCTCAGAGCTGCACTGCACACCGCTAGCCAGGTGTGCCCATTAGATTTAAGATAAAATCAGATTTAAAACTCAGCTTCTGGAGGCTCTCGTCACATTTCGAGTGTCCCACACCCACGTGTGGCCAGTGGCTGCCGAGTTGGACAGTGCAGAAAGTCATGTCCATCACGGAGGAAGCACCGATGGACAGGCCGAGCTGGGGGTGAGGTGACCCCAGGTGCCCACACCAAGGGGCAGGCTCAGAGGGACGTGGAGTGGCTGTGTGTCCAGGGGACCTGGCCGGGGCGAGAACAGCTGCCCCCCAAGACAGTACCTACAAGAAACCTGTGCCACTGGGAGACCTGTGCCACCTGGGAGACCTGTGCCATCTGGGAGACCTTGCTAACTGGGAGACCTGTGCCACCTCTTCAGTGGATATTCCGGGAGCTCACAGTTTCCTAACGGCTTTATCGGGCACCCAGTGGTGCAGGGCTTTGCCCCAGGGGCCTACAGTGAATTCTGACTGCCCAACTAATGAGTGGCTGAGGATTTTCTAAAGAAAATAATAATAATAATTATTATTATTATTATTTGGAGACAGAGTCTCACTGTGTCATCCAGGCTGGATTGCAGTGGTCACTGCAGCCTTGGCCTCCTGGGCTTAAGTGATCCTCTCATCTCAGCCTCCAGCGTAGCTGGGACCACAGCTGTGTGCCACCACACCCAGCTAAGCTTTTTATTTTTCATAGAGCCGGCATCTGACTATGTTGCCCAGGCTGGTCTTGAACCCCTGGACTCATGCTGGGCCATTCTGGGGAGTCACTGTGCAGACGTAAGGCTCGAAGTTTACAGAAAAGAAAGCTTGCCTCCATCTGGAGTTCCCTTTTTCCAGCTAAAAGTTACTAAAATCTGGTAGAACTAGTGTTGTGTGGAATGAGTTTTGCTCAAAGCCAGCCTTTCCCAGTTGAAAACAACGAGGGCTTTTTAACCTCAAAAATATCCAACACTCCAGAATTTACCACCCCTGGAACTGCGGGCTGACGGCAGCGGACCCTTTGGTTTGACCTTCAGTGTTTTAGAAAAATGAAATCCATTTGCCAGCACTTAAAAACTGGGGGATTCCACAAGGTCTAGACTCTTTCTCTTGAACCTCAGGATCCCGGCCTGTCTAGGCCTCAGCTCTGCAGGGCGACCCTGGCGGGCAGCACATTCAGTTTGCCGCCGCACCTGCCACTGCCCTGCCCTGCACCCCGACCCTCCTTTGCTGCTGGTTTCAAAAGTGCACAGAGACAGCGACAGCCACAGACCCAGTGGGGTCATGAAGCAACTGTGACCTGCAGGCACCAGCCCACCATCCGCATTTTATTTTTAATTAGCTCCTGGAATCCTCATCTGGCCTCGCGCCTACCCAAGGCCCTGTCAAGAAGATTGTTATGTGGGATCATGGAAAGTGGTCTGTTCCCAGAGTTTCTAGCAGCCGAGACTAGTTCTTAAAAAGGCCGTGGGTGGTACACATCTTTCACCCCCAGCAAGAAACGTTCAGGGAACACGGAGAATCGTGGCCACAGCTTTCTGAGAACAGCGTGGGAGGACGGGAGCCACGCGCTGGTGTGTAATTGGCGGCCTGTGACCCAGACGTGGTCCCCCCGAAGGGACGTGAACATGCCACGCAGGACCTGTGCCCCGCCCCGCTGTTCGTGCAGCAATGATGTCGGCCCGCGGCAGGGCCAGGATGCTCCCAGGAGTCGGGTGGGCCTCCGCTGCGTATATGGAAGGAAGGACCTGGCCAGGGAAGCCGAGGGCTGGGAAGGTGACCAGGGCGGCGTCTGGAGTCTGCGTTGCTGGAGTGTTGGAGCCCAGACGGAACACTGTCTGCGCTGAGTGGGAGGTGGGGGCTGCAGGGCGCGCGAGCTGGGGATTCCTGCCAGCTCTGTTTCCAGCACCTGGAAAGGTCACCAGCATTTGATTCTGGTAAATTCTTCCTGGGTTGGGGGCTGAGTTCCCTCCCTGGGCCTGGCCTGGGAAGATGCCCTGGGACAGGCTGTCCCTCCAGTGGAGGCAGGGGCCGGCCTTGGTGGGGGAAGCATGGCAGGGGCCGGCCTTGGTGGGGGAAGCATGCTTACACGCTTACATGCTTACACGCTCACACGCTCACACGCTCACACGCTTACGCTCAGACATGACCTTGACAATTCGTCCACATTTCCACCATGACCACATCGGTCAACCACTTGCGTGGACCGGCACTGCCCAGGGCCCTGCGGCTAGGGAGCCCTTCCTCTGGAGTGTTGGCCTGAGATACAGGAACCCTGTGGTGTTTACAGAATGGCACTGACCTTTCATAAACAGCCCCACCTGTGGCCTCATGTCCCTTGGCCAGGGTGGAGGGACAGGGCGGTGCCCGCATTGCCCTTCTTGGGCTCTTACTGTGGGAGGTGTCGACGGCAGAGCCAAGGGGTCCTGGAGGCTGTAGGGGAGACTTGGAAACCAGAGGGTGGGCGGTGCCAGGGTGCACACAGCAAACCGGGGCTGAGCCAGGCCTGGGACACCGAGCCCAGCCTCTCCCCTGCGGTGTGACTGTGGGTCTCAGGGTGGACGTGCCAGGGCCCCCAGCCAGTGCAGGAGAGGCCTTTGAGCTGCTTACCTGAGAAGGGGCCACTGGGAGCTGGGATCCTCCGCCTCCATCGCACAGGCTTGCACTGCTCTTCGGGCCCGTCTGCAGCTGGGTCCCCAGGGTCCTGAAGGCTCAGGGTGGCCCTGAGGAGGCTGGAGCTTCACCGCATTTTTCATATGAGGAAGCTGCAGCAGACGGCGTTTGCATCGCTGTGGGGGAGGCGCACGCAGTCTCGGGTCACGGCAGTAGGTCGAAGAGCGGCCTGTGAATCTGAGTAAGACCCAAGTAAGAGTCCACCTGGGGCCGACTGGACCCAAGTCTGTGGGTGGGCGCGTGAGTGTCCTGAGGCATTTGGTGAGGAAGCGCGCCCCGAGACTGCCTCCGCTGACCTCGTTTCCTGCTTAAAAACTGGTGTCGCGCTCCCTGGGTGCTGGGCCGGCCACTGCCCTGCTCACCCGCACGGACAGCCACGGGCCGCCTCAGCACCCCCAGCCTGCGTCCTGCTGTGCTCTGGAGCCTCTGCCCTGGTTCTCCCAGGGGCCAGGCAGGGCTGGGCAGTGGTCAGGGGCCCAGCTCCAGGCTTGGTCTCAGGTGTCCTGGCTCCCCCAGCCCCAGCCTCCCACCAAACGCAGAGCAGAGCCCCTGGCACTGGGACAGGCACGGGGAGTTCATGGAGCCCAGGTGGCTCTTTCGACCGGGGCTGTTCACATGGAGAGTGGACCTCCTGCCCCCGGCCTGGGCCCTCTCTCTCCCCAAGGCCAGGACAGTGCTTTCGCGTAGTAAGCGTGCTCGCTCTGCTGCATGAATTAATGAATGAGTCAACAAGCAAATGGACGGGACCCAGGAGCCCTGGGCTGAGCCACTGACGCTGGGGCCCCTAAGGAAGTCACCCCCTCTCTGGCCTCCGTGTGCCCATCCGTAAGTGGGTGAGCGTGTGACCTCCAGGTCTCCCTCATCACAGGAGAGCCCCGTGGATTTCAGGCCTCGGTGACAGCAGCAAGGGAGTCCCACTGAGCAGCAGGTGGCCGAGCGGCAGCCAGGTCCCGTGGGGAGCCAGCACCCCTGAGAGCAGCTAACGGGGTCCCTGTTCCCCTCAGGGCATCTGCCTGTCCTCAACTTAGGGAGACCTAGACCCAGGCCTCGTGCTGCTGGGAGGGCCCTGACAGCTCCGACGTCCGCTGGGTCCTGGAGAAGCCAGGCTGGGAGGTGGGTGGACCTGGTGCTGGGCCGCCCAGGTGTTCTTTACCCACCCTGCTCCTCTGAGCTTTAGGGGCGGGCTCAGAGCATCCTGTCCTGGGGCACCCAGGCAGCATTAAACCCCCAAAGTCAGCGTCCACCAGCCCCTCACTTTCCATGCAGAGAAACGGGAACAGCGAGGGGGCAGCTGCTCACCAGCGTCCACTGCAGACGAGGTGGCTGGCGGCGGCTGGTGGCCCAGTTGGGGCTTTGTGTCGGGTGTCACAGGTGGAGCACCTGATGTTCCAGCAGCGTTTGCCTCTGCTCACTGGGCTGGGGGGTTTGCAGGGGGCAGAGGCTCATCTTTGCTGCAGCATCTGGGAAGGTTTGTAGAGTTTGCCTTTGAGCCGGGGCTTGAAAATGACTTGCATTTGAAGCTTCAACCAACAGATCTCAAAAGTGCTGGGTGCGGGAACATGCTGTGTACACACAGAATGAATTCCACAGTCGGTGCAGGGCTGGAAACCACGTGTCCAACCGCCTGTCTGCGGGCCTTGTCAGAGCCTTTATGACGCAAGTGTGGACAGCAAAGACCTAGGAGGGGGCCTGGGAGGACCCGTTGGGAGGGGCCCGGGAGGAACTACTGCTCAAACTCCAGACTTCTCTGACTGGTGACTTCTTGAGTGCTGAGAAGTTGAGGCCGGGCCTTCTGTAAGACACACATTAGGAAATGCTGACAGCCATCTGCAGATGTGAAGGGAAGGTCGTTCCAGGAGGGTGGAACAGCGTGCACAGAGACAGGAGTGTGGAGGGCCAGGAGACATGTGGGAAGCAGTGGACAGCCGTGACCCCAGCTCAAGAGACGAGAAGCAGCTTAGCGGGAACTGAGGCCGACCGGCGGGTCCTGCAGGCCAGGGTGCCCTGCTGGGCGGGAAGGAGGGAGGCATTGGAAAATGGGTCAGGTCGCCTCTCCTAGGCTTCAGAAAGAGGATCCACGGGCAGCCTCCCTCACGTCCCTTCCGGGGAAGGCTCCTCCAGGGAGCTGGCGGGCAGCTGAGGGCAGGTGTGAGGGGCAGCTGGTCCAACCTGACCCTGGCCTCCAGGCCCACACCTGGAGAAGTCCATCTTGTTCGTTGAGGGGGCTCCTCTGGCACCAGGGCCTGCCCCCCATCATGTGTGTGCCCTCGTGGCCCACGCTCTGCCTGAATCTCTGGGCTCCAGACAAGAGCAGCTTCTCTGGAGAATCCATTTGGCTGGTGGCATGGACCTGGGGTGGGCTTTAAATATTTAATAACCAGCTCCCCAGGCAGAAGCAGCCTGATTTGCAGAGTTTGCCCATTTCTGTGGTGTGAAAACTGCCCCCCGGGCTGATTTTGAGTCACCAGCGTGGAGTTGGGAGCACGCGTGGATTCACTGCTCGAGGGGACTTTCACCCTAGGCTGGAAGAGACGGAAACCCCTAAACAGGAAGGGATGAGATCTAGTGCCTGTTGCTTCCGAGATGAACGTATTTAACTGTAGGTTGATATCATTTAATTTTAATGATGATTGTGTTTCTTGAGTTAGCGAAACCCTTGGAAAGGGAACAGTCGGCTCTGGAGAGCCGGGCCCAGCACGTCCCGCCTGCCTGCGGCCCCTGGAGGGTTTCTCAGTGACAAACTGTTTCTGTTTCTGTCTTGTTTTCTCAGACAAACGAGGGAGCAGGAGACGCCCCCTGACTTTTTTTATTTCTCTGACTACGAGAGGCACAACGCGGAGATTGCCGCCTTCCACCTGGACAGGTGAGCCCTTCCTTCCTCCCTCCGTCCGTGCTCCCGTGTGCTCAGAGCCACCGGTGCGCCGGGCCGTCCTGCACTGGACACAGCAGGACGTCATCGTCACCTTCGTCACCATCAGGCAGCGCCGGTGCCTGCTCTCCCCCCACCCCGAGTGCTGCCCTGACCAGGGCCCTCTGTGTCATCGTAGCCCACACAACACGCGGTAGGGAGAGCCTTTCATATCCCCCTCTTACGGATGAGAAACTGAGGCACTGTGAGCGGCGATTTGCCCAGGTTCCCAGGTTCCCACGCTCCTAACCATGCCTCTGTCACTGAGGGAGAAGGTGCCTGCCCTCGGGGCACCTTAATCTGGATGGACCCCTCCTGCACCCCCACAGTTCGGGCAGACGGGAGGCACAGAAGCTGCTGTGCGGTCGGTAATAGAGGAAAAGGAAAGAGGGAAGGAGGCAGGGAGGGAAGGGGGAGCATTAAGTGCCGCAAGTCTTAACACAGAGACTCACGGGGCACAGACTTCTCTGGGAGACCAAAGCAGCTTCCTAAGGAGGAGGAAGCGAAGTTCGCGATAAGGGGCCCTGGGAGGCCCTGCAGTCGCCTGTCTCCAGAGGGGCCGCCCCAGCCCAGCAGAAAGTGAACCCGTTGTGAGGGTCAGCTTGGCCCTGCTGCTGGGAAAGTGGGGGGTCCGTGTTCAGTGCCCTCCAGGGGCAGTTCACGGGCCTGGCCCTGGGTCCAGAGGGGCCCAGTGGATTGAAGGACCTTGCCCTGGTGCAGTGGAGGGAGGAGGCGCCACCCTCAGCCCCCTAGAGCCTCCCTGCCTGCCCTGCAGGGCCCTGACACGTCCCAGCCCGGGGTGCGGCCCCAGGGCCGGCAGCATTGGCGTTGCCCTGGGCTAGTTGGAATGCAGAGTCCTGGGCTCCACCCAGACCTGGGACAGAATCCGCATTTTAACAAGATCCCTAGTGACGCAGGCGTACTGGAGTTTAAAGGGCTTTTTTAAGATCAAAGTCTTCTGTGGTGACTATAGAAATCGCCAGAAGCCAGATTTTCCACCATTTCTAGAACAGCCTGAACCCAAAAAAGGGCTTTTCGATGAAAAGAAAGCCGGGGAGGGTCATTCAGAAACAGACCCCTCATGTCTACCTGTTTATAAAACGGGACACAGAGCCTGGCACCCAGGCGAGCCGTCTGACAGGTGGAGGGGCGGGTGCTCCACTCAGAGGCGTGGTTGGGCCTTGGGTCCCGGGTCGGTCCCGGCAGACGGCCCACATCCCTCCACACCTGGTCACCTCACCTCACAGGACAATCACCATGTCCTCCGTCAGCAAGAAAAGCTCTCGCCCTGCATTCTCCATTTAATTAAGCGAGTGGGAGCCTGCAGTGTGGTTCAGAAAGAGTTCCATTAAAAGTGGTTCCTTTAATTTAATTTTGTTTTAAATTTAGCCCTGGAATGAGGGCAGGCTTTAGCTATGCAGGCAGTTGGTGCTGTGTGCCCATCAGCGAGGCGTCGCCAGCCCCAGTCCCTCAGGGGCCTTTCCTGCCCCCATCACCGCGGGGCCAGGCAGAGCCACAGGACCCAGGGCTGGGTTTATTCGGAGGCAGGGAGACAGAGGCCGGCTCAGCCCCACAGAGCACAGACCCTCCCCTGCCTGTTTCTTGCCAGGATCCTGGACTTCCGCCGGGTTCCTCCCGTGGCTGGCAGGATGGTCAACATGACCAAGGAGATCCGGGACGTCACGCGGGACAAGAAGCTCTGGAGGACCTTCTTCATCTCTCCAGGTAGCCTGGCACGGGGGCCCGCATTCATCTTGCCAGGTAGCCTGGCACAGGGGCCCACATTCACCTCCCCAGGTAGCCTAGCACGGGGGCCCACATTCATCTCTCCAGGTAGCCTGGCACGGGGGCCCCATTCACCTCCCCAGGTAGCCTGGCAGGGGCCCCATCCAGGTAGGCCATTCATCTGGCTGGCAGGGGGCCCACATTCATCTCTCCAGGTAGCCTGGCATGGGGGAGGCCCCACATTCCACCTCCCCCCAGGTAGCCTGGCACGGGGGCCCACATTCATCTCTCCAGGTAGCCTGGCATGGGGGCCCGCATTCATCTCTCCAGGTAGCCTGGCATGGGGGGCCCGCACTGATCCCACAGTGACGGGGCTTGAGTACCTCTAACAAAAAGAAACCACGTGCAGTGCTGTTCCTAAAACCCACCTCCCACATAGGGTGCCCTGTGCCTCCTTCCACACCAGGCTGCCGACCCACAGTGCCATTCCCAACCCACCTCCCACGTAGGGGTGCCCTGTGCCCCCTTCCACACCCGGAGTGCCAACCCACAGACAGCTTCAAGGTGCCACCATCAGCGTTTAACCGATGTCCTACCGTGCACAGAGAGGCTGTTTCTTCCATCTGTTTCTTTATTTTAACTGGTGAAGCGATTCACTTTTGAGAGGTCCCAGCCTCTCCAGGAAGCCTTCTCCAGGTGGCCCAGCCAGCAGACCTCCGTGGGACCTCCCCACCCAGATTCAAACACACCCAGCAGGACCCCCGTTGTATAGCAACAGGGCGGGCGGCCTCCCCCGCCTCAGCGAAGTGGCTGGACTGTGAGCAGGGCTGGCCCCGGTCCCCGGTCCCTGGTGCCCTTGAGGGGATACAGGATGGCCTGAACGTTAGGCGGGAATAGATGTCTCTGTTGGTGCTGAGGTTTATAAAACCTTCAAGACTCTACGTGATAAGTACAGTGCACACATAAACACATGATTTTCTACTTAATTATCTACCCAGGTTGCTTTAAACCTGACATTTGGGCTGGGCGTGGTGGCTCACGCCTGTAATCTCAGCATTTTGGGAAGCCAAGGCGGGAGGATCACTTGATTTCAGGAGTTTGAGACCAGACTGGGCAACGTGGTGAGACCCCTGTCTACAGAAAATAAAAAAATTAGCCAGCCATAGTGGTGCTTATCTGTGGTCCCAGCTGCTCAGGAGGCTGAGGCAGGAGGATTGCTTGAGTCCAGGATTGCTTGAGTCCAGGAGGCTGCAGTGAGTGGGGAATTGCACCACTGCACTCCAGCCTGGGCAACAGAGTGAGACCCTGTCTCAAAAAGAAAGAAAAGAAACTGGTATTTGTGGCTCTGCCGAGGGCTCAGTCCTCCTCTCCCTTGCGCCAGGCCCCTGCTGCACAGGCTGTTCCCATTTCCGCTGCTCGCCTGGCTGAGCTCTGGGGATGCTTCTCCTCCCTGTCCTGGACCCGGTCCCCTACGTTTCCATCTTGAAGGTCAAGAGTGGTCCCAGCGATGGTGGGCACCGCAGAATGAAGGGACCCGGTGGTCACCCCAGGAAACCCTGCAGAGCAAGGACCCCACTGGGGAGGGGCCGTCCAGATTGGAGGCTCTCGCTGTAGGGGGGCCTCAGCCGCTCTCCTGGCCCGTCTGTTTAATTCACGCAGATAAAATCCAGTCAGGGCCCCTGATTAGCTGCATCTTCAGATCTGCTGGCACATAAAACCTTGACCTGAAAGCTCATTTCCTGCAGATGTTTCAGATCGATGTACAGACTCTGCTTTCTCCTAACCGCGTTCATGACTTTGTCAGAACCAGGTCCCCGAATCTATGATTTAATTAAGCTCCGTTCCATCAGCCAGGGCTCACCGAGATCCTCATTTGCTCTCTTCCTCTCAAAGCCCATTAATAAGAGAAAAATAGGACAGAAAGCTCCACAGAGGCAGGAAGAAGGGCTCCCTTCCCTGGCCCACTGGTGCCTGGCCCTACACACCGGGAATCGGGGCAGAACCTGAGCGTGGGGGTCTTTGAGGGCTCCCCGGTCAGCTGTGCCTGAGCCAGGCTCCAGTGATGGGGAACACATTGGCTCACAAACAATTCAGTCCCTGTTTGGATGGCTTGAGCTGTCCATCTTTTTTAAGGGGCTGAAACTCACCTGCCCACACTGGGAGTCCAGGGCTTCCTAAGCACGCCTGAGCTCTGGCTGCTGTCAGCCCTTGGGTCGACCCTGAACGCACCGTCCAGCCACCGCCTCCTGCCCCACCGTCCACAGGACTGACCGCCCTGCAGCCCGCCATGCACACCCTGGTGCCCACAGAGGCTGGGCTTCGCCCCGGTGATGCCTGGATGCCCGGCTGCTTCTTATCCACGTCTTTTTACAATTTTTATTGCAACTTTTACGGTGATATATTTCAAAGGTTCCAAAGACTGACATTCCCCATCCTCAGGTGCCAGCGCCCCCTGCAGCGACTGCGGGAATTCCTCCAGCTTAGACTCGATTCTCTGCATTGCAGACCAGGCTCTCGGTTCAGGACCAATTGAAAGAGAAGGTCACAGGGTCACGCAGGGAGGGGTCAAAGACGCCCACTCATGCTGAGAACATGCCCTGCCTGGCTCTGCTCTGAGCAGCATCTCCGGAACTCCCTATTTCACTGTAAAATGAGCCTGTGGGGGCAAGTTCTTTCCTCCCCGTTTCTAAGGTCTTACTGAGTGGCCAGGCCCAGTGGCTCACGCCGGCAATCCCAGCACTGGGAGGATCACTTGAGCCCAGGAGTTCAAGATCTGCCTGGACAACATAGCGAGACTCCATCTCTACAAAAAATGAAAAATTAGCCAGGTCTGATGGCGTGCACCTGTGAGGCCGGCAACTCAGGAGGCTGAGGCAGGAGGATGGCTTGAGCCCAGGAGGTCAAAGCTGCAGTGAGCTATGATCACGCACCACTGCTCTCCAGCCTGGATGACAGAGTGAGACCCCGTCTCAAAAAAAAAAGAGACTGAGTTGATTATTAGTCCAAGCAGGTGAATTAAGTCACCTCTACGTCCCATGTTGGCTGACACCTGGAATCCCCAGGTAGGTCCTCAGCAGGCCAGGGACGGTGGTCACCGGAGCGCCCCGAGCTCTGCGCTGCAAGACGGCCATCGACCGCCTTTGGTACCATTGCTGGAATCCCTTCTCATGTCTCCCTGGAGCCAGCACTTTGATTAAGCGCTCTGGCAGCTTCCCTGGCCACTCCTGGTTTCCAGATATTAGTTGCGTTTTCCAGGGCAACGCAAGTTTCTCCCCTGAAATCCCAGACTTCCTCGGCCGCTGGAGGCCCCAGCAGTTCCACCTCCCTGCCCGGACAGGCGAGTCCTCAAATCTCCCAGAGCAGCCGGGCCCAGCATTGCCAGGTGCCCCTGAACGCAGCCCCGGAACCCCACTGCTGCCGCTCCGGCCGCTGTGCCCTGTCAGCTCGATTTCTTCCAGAAGCCTCTGTGAGCACTTGACTTTCTCTAGAGCAGCAGGGGTGCAGGAGCCTGGATTCCTCTCCTAGAGAACAAAATCTGTTAAGATTCGTCTACTCCACTTTGCTTTGCATGTGTCTCCTGACCACGGATGCCAGGTGACCTCAAGGCCCTGCCGGAGCCCAGGGCACATCAGAGGGCTGAGCCCACTGCAGACACCCCCTCAGCCTCCCATGGCCTGAATGACCCTCCTGTGGGGTCGATCAGAAAAGGGAAAAACCTACCAGCCGGGGGCAAAGTGAGGGGCAAGAGGCGGCCAGGGCCGGTGCTCAGGGAAGGTGGGCTCTGGGAGGGGGAAGCAGGGGCTGAGCCCAGGCAGCCCCCTGCACCACGTAGGGATTGTGGAGCTCAGGTTCAGAGAAGGCAATTGGGACCCCAGCACTGCACAGCTGTGTAGGGGCCGGGCCGCAGTCAGAGCCCACATCTTCTAAGCCCCAAAAGCTCACAGAACACACCCCCCTACTTCTTATGCAAGTTTCCATCTGCACGTTGCAAACATCCCAGAGGTGCACAGGTCGTCCGTGCACAGCTTTGCGTTTCCGCAGGGTGAGCGCCCCCAGGACCGGGCTGAGGTCCCCAGCAGCTCCGGAAGCCACTTAGCCCGACACGGCCTGGACAGAAGGGCTTTGCTGTCATCCGCTTCGCCTTTTTTCCTGCCACGGTGGCCTGGGCTGGGCAGGGCGGTCCTCAGGACTCTCCAGTGCTGTGTCCAGCTTAAATGCACATTGAAGGAGACATGTTTCCAGCTATGGACCCACTTCAGGCAGCCAGAGCCACTGCCCTAAACAACAGTGTCCGCCAGGCCCACAGCTGTCCAGGGCACAGCTGTCCAGGGTGGCAGATGGCAGACGTCCACCTTGCAAAACTCTCCTCCTGCCGGGTCAGCCCTGACACGGTCAGAGAAAGCAATGGTCAGAGACGCGTGAGCCGCAGGGTGAAGGAGCCATCTTGGTCCTTGCCAGGAGCCACACTCTTGCCTGTCTGCGCTCTCCGGGAGGCCAACTGTGACCATTTCCGGGTGACTGGAGGAGGCAGGATCTCTCCTGGGTTTCTCTGGGACCCTGGTTTTCTCCTTGCTGTTTGTGTCTTTTCTTATTACTAAAATGGAAAAGGACTCACGCTCCTTCCTCCCAGAAAGCCCCCCCCTCCAAGTGCAGGGCAGCCTTCGTTACCTTGACAGCTGCCTTCCCGCGGCTTCCTTGTGTAATTCCCAGCCCGTGATGCGGGCGTTGCTGGCGGCCCCGCTTCCCGGGCGAGGGGCTGGGCACAGAGCAGGGGGGCACTTGCCTGAGGTCACACAGCTCAGAGACCTCCTAACCCCGCTCGGGAGGCCCCTTTAATACCCGATTTGGATCTGCAAAGAGGAAAGGCTGTTTCTCTTTTAACACGACACCATCTGAAACCGGCTTAGGCAAGGACGGGAGGCTGTTACAGCAGACGAATTTTAAGCCTCCAGCCAGTGAGCACTCGGATGAAGATTTTCCTCCTGAAACAGAGTGGGCTGCCTCGTCCGACTGTGGGCTGCCAATTAATCTGTATCAACACAAGACAGGATTGCAGCTGGTCTTTCCTTGATCGTTCTTACAATAATGACCCAGCGTTGGCACTGGGGTGAGGGGGCACGGGAAAGAGGGGGCAGGCAGGTGATCGGGGCGTTGGAGCCAGACCAGCCGGGACCTGCCGGGTGCGTGGGGTGTGGTGGGGGCCAGGTCGGCCTGGCACCCACCCCATTTCCTCTCCGAACCTCAGCTTGTTCATCTAAGAAAGGGCAGCCCCGACCGGCCGCCCTCCTGTTCACTCTGCTGGGAAGCGCCCTTCAGAACCTGCCTTCTGATCCCACGGGGAGCCTGCCCTGTAGCCTGGAGGCTCAGGAACACCTGGAGAGACCCTTGGAATCACTCAGCCTGGCTGTGTGGCTCAAGGAGGGGCCCCTTTGGCTGAGACGTCAGCCGTGTGCTCAGATAGCAGAAATGCTGTGACTGAGGGGGCTGTGAGTGAGGTTCGGGGCTCAGGCCCCAACAAAACCACATTCTCACCAGTTCTACAGCCCCAGGCTTTCCAGAGTTTCTCCACGAACAAATAAAGCAGAAAAACTGGATTTAATCAGCAAATAAGTACAGGAATAGCACCATGAGCCGGGCCTCCAGCATCAGAGCTGTGAACCCCCACTGCTAGCAGGCCTGGACAGCTCTTGCATTTTTCTAGTTATTCTTTCTTTGTTAAGGTATAATTCATGTACCACAAAATTTACCATTTAAAAGCGTACAGTTCCGTGGTTTTTAGTATGTTCACAATGGTGTGCAACCATCACCACTGTCTAAATCCAGAACGTCTTCCTGACCCCAAAAAGGAACCCCGTACCGTGAGCAGGCGGTCACCGTTCCTCGCCCCGCAGCCCTCGGCGACCAGCGTCCCACCCCCAGTCTGTCTGGATTTGCCTGTTCTGGGCGTTTCGTATTAAGAGGGTCGTACGACCTGTGGCCTCCTTCGCGGAGCACAGGGTTCTCGGGTTCAGTGAGGGCTTCATTCCTTTTCTTGTTTCATTTCGTTTCGTGTCACTGTGTGGATGGACCACATTCACCCGGCCTGTCCACTCCTCTCTTGATGGACATTTGGGTGGATTCTGTCTTTTCGGCTGTGGTGAGCGGTGCTGCTGTGAGCATTCGTGTCTGAGTTTTTGTATTTTTTCTTCCCTAAGGTGTTTATGTGGGAGGGGAGTTCCTGGGTCACATGGAGACGCTGTGTTTAATCAATCAGGGGTTGCAGACCGTTTCCGCTGCGGCTGCGCCGTGCGCACCCCCCGCCAGCAGCGCACAGAGGTGGTGGTTCCTCGTCCCAGCTGGCAGCTGCTGTTCTCTGCTCTTTCGATGGAAGCCATCCCAGCAGACAGGAGGTGGTGCCTCACTGTGGCTTTGATTTGCAACTTCCCGCTGACTCACGATGGCGCCTGTCTCTTCTCATGCTTGTTGGCCATCGGTGTCGTCTTTGGAGAATCATCTGTTCAAGCCCTCTGCCCATTTATTAGTTGGTTTTTCGCCTTTTTGTGATTGAGTGATGAGAGTCCTTCATACACTCCAAATGCTAGATCCTCAGATGTGTGCTTTGCAAACATTTCTACCATTCTGTGGATTATATCTTCACTTTCTTCACTTTCTTTTTTTTTTTTTTTTGAGATGGAGTCTCGCTCTGTCGCCCAGGCTGGAGTGCAGTGGCGCAATCTCGGCTCACTGCAAGCTCCGCCTCCCGGGTTCACGCCATTCTCCTGCCTCAGCCTCCTGAGTAGCTGGGATTACAGGCACCCGCCACCACACCCGGCTAATTTTTTTTTGTTGTATTTTTAGTAGAGATGGGGTTTCACCGTGTTAGCCAGGATGGTCTCGATCTCCTGACCTCGTGATCCGCCTGCCTCGGCCTCCTAAAGTGCTGGGATTACAGGTGTGAGCCACTGTGCCTGGCCTTGTGTCTTTCTTGACAATACGAATGCATTGTCACTTTCTTGACAATACGAATGCATTTTTTAAACGACTAAACATTGGCCCTAGGGTTTCCATAGACCAGCCCCTGATTTTCGAGGGTTCAGGCCAGGCTCTGCCTCTGGGGAGCTGTGTGGCCTCGGGAAGTCAGCTCTGTGGGTTCACTTTTCTGTACCATGGGGTGGAGGTGTTTGCTGGGATTGATGGGGGAGCTGTGGGTGAGTCCTGCCCGTGAGAAGCACCAGGCAGAGCCCGGCCCGGCCTTGGGGGCCGTGAGACCACAGGTGACGACGCGGCCCCGTGTGGCCCGGGTAACCCGCGGCCTGTCCCTCCCCAGCCAACAACATCTGCTTCTACGGCGAGTGCTCCTACTACTGCTCCACGGAGCATGCCCTGTGCGGGAAGCCAGACCAGATCGAGGGCTCGCTGGCGGCCTTCCTGCCCGACCTGTCCCTGGCCAAGAGGAAGACCTGGCGGAACCCTTGGCGGCGCTCCTACCACAAGCGCAAGAAGGCCGAGTGAGTGCGGGGCCGGGGGACTGGCGTCCGGCCACCCTGCGGCGGGGGGAGCTGGGCCTGGGCGGGCGTGGGAGGGTCAGCGCCCACGGGGGTGGCAGAGATGGGTGCAGAGCCTGCAGTGTGAGACGACTGCTTCCTGACGAGACGGTGGCAAAGGGCTTCCTTACTCCAGTAATTCCATGCGCTTCCCTGACCTAGGCCGGCCTGTCCCCCAGGTCCCTCGAATCGGGGCCTCTCAGCATTTGAGCTCTGCTCTCGCCCCGTCCCTCTCCTCACTCCTGCGGGAGAAACGGCCCCCGTTCTTTCCACCCCACATTGTCCTCGTGAGTGTGGAGTCCAGGTCCTGTTTCCACACAGAGACTCTGCAAAAAACACAGGACCCAGAGCTGAAGGCAGCTCCAGGTGGGGTCACCCCGGGGCAGGGCAGAGCGACTCCGTCCCCTCCCACACCCATGCTCCTGCTGATGCAGCCTCAGCACCGCGGCTGAGGCGGATCTATCTGCAGACGCCAAGGTCCCTGCTGCAGTGTTTCTCCTCTGCTCCTCACGGCGTGCACCGGGCTCCCCAGAATCCGGCCTGGGCCCCCGTCTGTACAGCAGAGCCCGGCCGTCTCATGCTGGCTCCCCGCAGGTGGGAAGTGGACCCCGACTACTGTGAGG
The DNA here is from genome assembly GCF_006542625.1 of Nomascus leucogenys. Taxonomy (NCBI): domain Eukaryota; kingdom Metazoa; phylum Chordata; class Mammalia; order Primates; family Hylobatidae; genus Nomascus; species Nomascus leucogenys. Next base: position 246,852 of record NC_044400.1, read on the forward strand.
AGGTGAAGCAGACACCGCCCTATGACAGCAGCCACCGCATCCTGGACGTCATGGACATGACGATCTTCGACTTCCTCATGGGTACGTCCCACAGGGGCACGGGGTCCCCGTGTCACCCGCCTTGTGTGGAGCAGATGCACCGAGGGCTCTGCAGGGCATGGTCCATGGCATGGCCCAGCTGCAGTCCGGTGGCCTGGGGAGGGGCCAGATTGCTTAGAGGTCATGCTGGCAGGAGGAGACGCCGCTCTGCAGAGCACAGAGGCCTCTGAGCTACACGGCTCGGCTGCCCACGAGCTGGGACACTTTCTGCTTCTCTCCACAGGAAACATGGACCGTCACCACTACGAGACTTTTGAGAAGTTTGGGAATGAAACGTTCATCATCCACTTAGACAATGGAAGAGGGTGAGCCTGTCCCCGCCCCTGCACAGCCAGGAAAGGGCCAGCCACCTCCCAGCTACCTGCAGCCCACCTGAGACCCTGGGGACGGGGGGAGCAGACCCTCCAGTGGAGGGATGGGAATGTCACAAAGGCCCATCTCAGAGCCAGATGCAGGGGGCGGCCCCAGGCCCCAACCAGGAGGGAGGGTCACCCCGGGAGCGGGACCTCCGAGGCACAGGAACGTTACCTGGGAAATGGAGGCCGGGAGAGGCTGCTGGTAGGAAGAGCAGGACCGTGCAGAATAGATGGGCCTCTGCCCGCACGGGGGACCTGGAGCCAGCCTGCCGGGGATAGACGGCCTCTGCGGCCGCCGCTGGCCTGCCACGGGTGGTCTTGGGCGGCGCTGTGAGACCCTGGTGACCAGGGAGGGTGACCCCTAATAAGCAAAGCACGGAGGCGAGTAACTCGGGCAGGAGGACGTCCATTCCCAGGCTCTGAGGCCTCAGAGAGATGGACTTTGGGCACCTCAATAGCTTGTGTGTGTGGCTGTAAAGATGGCTCCACAGCTAAACTGTGGGCTGACGCTCCCTGGAGCCGTCTCAACTCGGCTGCCCAGGACCCTTCCCCAGGCCAGAGGCCAGGACCGCACATACCCAGCTGGGGACAGGCGGGGGTGGACCCACTGCCTGGGGTGCTGGAGATGGGTGGGGTGGGCCCACTGCCTGGGGTGCTGGAGATGGGCGGGGTGGGCCCACTGCCTGGGGTGCTGAAGATGGGTGGGGTGGGCCCACTGCCTGGGGTGCTGGAGATGGGTGGGGTGGGCCCACTGCCTGGGGTGCTGGAGATGGGCGGGGTGGGCCCACTGCCTGGGGTGCTGGAGATGGGTGGGGTGAGCCCACTGCCTGGGATGCTGGAGATGGGCGGGGTGGGCCCACTGCCTGGGGTGTCGGGGACCGGCAGGTGGACCCATGGCCCAGCTCCCAGCCCAGCAGCCTGTTAGGAACCTTGTACAGGGGCCCTTGACAATTCTGCTTTTCTTCTGGAAGGTTTGGGAAATATTCACACGACGAGCTCTCCATCCTGGTGCCGCTACAGCAGTGCTGCAGGTACAGCCCCTGCCAGAGCCGGCTCCAGCTCCACCCTCCTCCCTACTACGCAGGAGACAGAGGCGGCCACAGCCTTCCCTACCCCACCCCGGCCATCACATGAGAGAGGAAAGGCCCCGAATTCAACCACAGCCCCAAATTCGACCCACACCCTCACTCTGCAGCCTGGAGGCGCAGACCTCACCTGCCCACCACCCCAGGCCCATCCAGCTCGAGCCCTCTCGGGCCCCCCTCTCTGTGTCCGTCCTGCCACCCCAGTTACAGAGAGAACTCGAGGCCAGGGCAGACGCCAGCTGAGACACAGAGACCCTGCTCCCCCGCGCGGCTGCCGGTCTCTGCCACTGCCACTGCCACCTTCTGTGGGGGTTCAGACCCCCTTTTCCCCCTTTCACGGCTGGGGACGCAGGTTTGTAGGGCAAACGCTTTGTACTTCTCTAAGGAGGCATCGCAGCGCCCGTGTTGTGCGGATGTGCTGAGTTGGGGTGGGTCTCCTGGGTGAATGGGCCGCCCTCCTCACCTCCCCATCCTGCCGTGCCCCTCTGGGAAATACACCGGCCACCGCATCCTGCAAGGGCACCCTCGTCCCTTGTGCAGATGAAAGGCAGCAGACTGCACCGGAGCAGATCACACAGCCCAGCGGCTGACGAGGCGTCGGATCACAGGCCCCTCTCTCGCGGTCTCTCGCAGTCTCTGCCGTCTCTGTCTGTGTCTCTCTCTGTCTCTCTGTCTGTCTCGGTCTGCCTGTCTCTCTTTATCTGTGTCTCTTTCCGTCTGTCTCTGTCTCTCTCCCTTTCTCTCTCTCTCTGTCTCTTTCTCTCTGTGTCTCTCTCTCTCTCTGTGTATGTCTCTTTTTCTGTCTCTCCCCACTCTCTCTATCTCCCTCTCACTTGCTCTCGCTTTCCTGTGGGCAGGCATCTCCCCCGTCCCGTGCCAGGCCTGACGCCCCTCTCCTCCCCAGGATCCGGAAGTCCACCTACCTGCGTCTGCAGCTCCTGGCCAAGGAGGAGTACAAGCTGAGCCTGCTGATGGCCGAGTCTCTGCGGGGGGACCAGGTGGCGCCTGTGCTGTACCAGCCGCACCTGGAGGCCCTGGACCGGCGGCTCCGCGTGGTGCTAAAGGCCGTCCGGGACTGCGTGGAGAGGGACGGGCCCCACAGCGTGGTGGAGGATGACCTGGACACTGAGCACACAGCCGCCTTGGCGAGGTAGTGTCCGCCGGCCGGACGGAGCCAGAGGGGCCGGACTCCCAGCAAGCACATGCGCCCGTCGTGAATTCAGTGAATTCAGAGGCAGGACGGGATCATCCGGAGTCGGGAGCTGCTGCCACGGGAGGTGAGGCTCCCCAGGCCTAATAGGACACATTTTGTCAGTGTTTGACCAGAAGAGGTTGGGAAGGAAGCGCTGTCTGTGCTCACGGACAGAGGCGGCCGGCGCCAGAGGCATTCCATCCTTTCTGTAGGGAAAGGAGCCTTTACTTACTATTTTGTATTTATAGCTGATGAATAAGTATATAAACAGAGACGTGTACACAGACGCCAATCACCTACCAAACCAAACACGAGGACCGCCCTCCCCGGTTCTGGGGGCTCCTCAAGGCCAAGCTCACCCCTCAAGTGCTCTCACGCTCGGGACCTACTTCAAGTAAAAACTCTCCTTCCTGGGGCCTCGGCTCCTGGAGGGCTGGAGGGTCACGTCTGAGGACGGGAGGAGGCTCTCGCTGGATGTCTGGCCTGTGCGCTGGTGGACGGATGCCCACGTGGTTTTGGAGGACCCGATGACCAGGTGTCCTGCGAGTCCGCCCGCCGGCCCGCAGCGCCCATCTCGGACTTGACTGTGGATGGCTGGCGCAAGTGTGCCCTGCGGGGATGGCTGTGCGCAGCCGTGGGCTGACCTTTGCAGAGTTTTGTGGAATAGTTTGCAATGTGATAAATGTGCAATAAAGGTACAGCAGATGTGTGTCGGCCTCACGGGGCGGGTCCCTCACACCCTGGTGCGTGGCTGCCTGTCCACCCCTCTCCAAAAAAAAAGCCAGTCCTGGAACCAGGCGTGGCCGAGAGTCAGCATTCAAGGTGGCCTGGACCTGAGGCCTGCTGGGGCCAGAGGGGGCTGCCTGCCAAGCCCTGGTGCAAACAGGCCAGGTGAGTCCCCGCCTCCAAGGCAGGGCGGCCCGTCCTGGGTGCTCTCAGAGGCTGGGGCGCGACCCGAAGCTGTGGCGGCCCCAAGGGCAGCTCCTGTCCGTAGCCCTGGCACGGTGCGGCTCCCGGTGTTCCAGCAGGACTGGGCGGCCATGCGTGGGGCAGCTGCCTCGGGGCTGCGGCGAGTGAGGGGCAACGTGAAGGGTGCTAGCCCCTCCCCACTGCCGGCCTCGGGCCTGAAACCTGCCCCTGGGAGCCCCCTTGGGAGACTCCGGGCTCCTTCCAACGAGCCCCGGGAAGGCCCAGCCCTGGAGGGAGCAAGGAGAGCGTGTGGGCCAAGGGCTCGGCGCAGACTGAACACTGGGAGTCCCGGAGCTGAGAGTGTGGGAGTCACAGCTCCTGGGGACAGGCCCACCGCCCCCGAGCCGTCTCCTCACGGTCACTCCCGAGCCGCTTCCTCGCGGCCGCTCCTCGCCCCGTGGCGACTGAAGCCATCAAGGTCAATCCTTATTCGTCTCTAAAGCAAAACTGCAAGGTTGGTTTTATTTTCTGGTTTTACAGATGGGGAAACTGAGGCTCAGACAGGGAAAGTCCGTCAGCCCCTCAGTCAATTTAGGTTCCTGGAACAGTCCACCCAGTGCTGGAAACCCCATGAGCTGCGAAGAGGTACAGAGGCCCCACCTGGACCCCTGGGCGCCCCGGGGCTGAGCTGAGGGCAGGGCAGGCTCCCCCGATGGCCAGACTCGCGGAGGACTGCAGACCACGGGGACTCCTCAAAGGAAACGAGCGGGCGAGGTGAGGAAGCCCCACCTCAGGCTCCCCGGCCTCCCTGCCTCAGTGCAGGGCCCGGCCCTCCCTTGGGCTCGGCCTCCCTTCCACAGTCGTCCCACACGTCGCCTGGCCCTGGCTTCACAGCTCCACTCGCCACACACTCAGCTCTGGCCTCTCGCCGTTTTCTCCCAGCCGAGGGACTCAGCCGGCCCTCGCCTCTTCTTCTCCCTGCCCTGAGGACCCCCAGAAGCTGAGAGGAGTGAGGTGGGGGCTGCAGAGATGGGGCTGGGCTCCCGGGTCAGCGTCTCCCCTGCTGGCACCATGTGAGGTGCAGAGGCAGGAGCCAGCATCCTGGCTGCCACCTGCCCGGGGTCACACGGCCCAGGAGCCCTAAGAAATCAGCCGTGGGGCCGGTCACTGTGGCCCCCTCTTCTGAGAGCCTCTGCATCCACTCACCTGTCCATTCCTGACACCCATTCGAGCTGTGCCAGGCTGGGTGCAGCAAGGCCCGAGAGACTCAGCTCTGTCCTCATCACTGCCACCTTGCAGAGCAACGGGAGACGCACAGTAAACGCACAGATGGGTCACAAACAGGGCCCTGCACACGGCAAGGAAGTCGGCGAGGGCAGAAGATGAGCCGGGCAAACATTGCGCGTGGGGCAGCCAGGGAGGTGCTGTGGCCCCATCATCCACTGGCTGGAGCCGGCCCCACCGTGTCTCTGGGACTGAACCAAAAGAGGTGATTAAGTGGCATGAGGGTTCGGGTGGTCCCGGTCCAATCTGACAAGAGCCCTTATGAGGAGAGGAGACCAGGACACACACAGAGGGACGGCCCTGTGAGGACACGGAGAGGATGACGTCCATGAGCCACAGAGAGGCCCAGGGGAACCAGCCCTGCTGTGCAGTGACCTCGGACTCCAGCCTCCGGGACTGTCTGTGGTTGAAGCCGCCTCGTCCATCCGTGGTGCTGTCACGGCGTCCTGTGTGGACTCACGCAGACGGCCTCCAGGAGGGGCTTCAAGGGGCCTGAAGGACGGGAGGCAGTGATGCCAGGAGCAGGGCCGGGGGCGCGCGTGGAGAAACGCAGCGGCCGTGCCCACCCTGCTGCTTGGGGCTGGCCCAGCAGTGCCAATGTTGGGACCCACGGCCATGATAGAATTAAGTTAGTGTTTAAACAGACGTGCCCCGGAGTCTGGACTGATAGAGGGGAGTGCTCCGTGCAGAAGCAGCTGTCGCCGTCATCTGGCCACCACTGCCAGGGTAGCAACCACAGGGGAGAGAAAGTGTGCAGATTCCAGGGCCCGGGAGAGACCAGCAGGACCTGCTGCGGAGCTGGAGGTGGGGAGAAGAGAAGGAGAAAGTGTGACCTCCAGGATCTGACTTCAGCCAGGGCATGGGGCGCCCTTCACTGTGGGGTGTTGGAGGAAGACCCAGAGGGGCAGGGAGGAGGCGTGCAGTGTCCCCGCAGGCACCAGATGACAGTGGGGCTGGGTATAAAACGTGGTGCTGCCAGCAAGGAGCTGGAACATGGAGCCACAGCGAGGGGAGGAGGGTGCACACGGGGCCCATGACAGCTCATGCACGGCTGGAGTCTGGGTAAGCGGAGGGACAGCAAGGGTGGGGCTGATGGTCCAGACAAAGCGGACAGCCCTTGCTGTCCACTATGGAAGGACACACAAGAACCATCATGCGTGTGAGAGCCTTTTGCATGAGAGACACAAAGCCACAGGGAAACACATGGTGTGGAGACTGTGCTGACAGCAGAGATGCAGAGACAGCAGAGATGCAGAGACGCAGAGATGCAGAGACGCAGAGATGCAGAGACAGCAGAGATGCAGAGACAGCAGGGATGCAGAGACGCAGAGACAGCAGAGATGCAGAGACAGCAGAGACACAGAGACAGCAGAGAGTGGACGAACGAGGAGGGCGTGGGGTGGCTGGGGATGGCCTGAGGTCCAGGGAACAGGAGGGGCTCTCGTGCACCAGCGTGGGTGGAGAAATCAAACAGGATGAAGCCTCGACAGAAGAAACAGGAGACGAGACTGAGGAAGCTCCCAGCGAGGGAGACCAGTGGCTGGAAAATGAGAGAACAAAGCCACAGAGTCCCCGGCAGCAGGTCCAGTGCCGACCAGCAGGGGGCACACGACAGAGAAGAGGAAGTGGCTGCAGCCCCAGTGCCGACCAGCAGGGGGCACACGTAGAGAAGAGGAAGTGAGGAAATGGAAGAAGAGGGTTGTCCTGAGCTGAAGGACCGGAACTTCCAGGTGCAGTAGTCCCAGGGCCAGGCACGGTGGCGCACGCATGTAATCCCAGCACTTTGGGAGGCTGAGGCAGGAGGATTCCTTGAGCCCAGGAGTTCGAGACCAGCCTGGGCAACACAGTGAGACCCACCCCCTCCATCTCTACAAAAAATACAAAAATTAGCCAGACACAGTGGCTCATACCTGTAGTCCCAGCTGCCCCAGAGGCTAAAGCAGGAGGATCACTGGAGCACAGGAGGTCGAGGCTGCCGTGAGCTACGATTGCACCACTGCACTCCAGCCTGGGCGACAGGGTGAGACTGTGTCTCAAAAGAAGAAAAAAGAAAAAGCTGATAGTTAAAAGTAAATAAATAGTCCCGGTTTCCAGCAGAATAAAAGGAAGGTCCCCAGAAAGGCCAGGACGGCCCGAAGGAACTTCAGTGCTCTGAGGTGGGAGTTCCCAGGTGAGGAGAGCGTGGTTCCGGCTCCAGAACTGGAGCACCTCTGCCTCCCCCACGGCAGGGCTGGGGCTGCGGGGTGGATCCATCCCTTCCAGGGCCGGGCGAACGGACCTTCCCGCAGAAGCACAGGGGTGAGGGGATGAAGTCACTTTCCACGCACAGGATTTAGACAGAGCTCATGGCCCATGCACCCGAAACCAGGATGTGCGTCAGGGAGAAGAGGAATGGGGCATAGTAGGGCAGTGGAGGCCCCGGGGTGCTGACGAGAGGACCCCTGAGGGGGACATGGAGGCAGGAGCAAGAGGACCCTGCAGAGAGGGGCAGGCACCAGCCCAGAAGAACAGGCCAGGGGAAGAGGTGAGGCTCCTGGCACGGCCAGGACACCTCATAACAGGCGTTATGTGGCTGAGCGTGGCCACAGACACATCATAACAGGAGCACCCGGCGTCATTTTTCCATCAAGAAGAAGAAGGCGGTATCACCGTATTGGGGAAGGGAGTGTTTGAGTGGGGAGATGTTGGGCTGTGACGTAAGCCTGTTATTTGGAAACACGGAGGTAAATACAAAAACCAAACACTCCCGGCAAAACAAAGAAGGTGATTTTCTCTGGGTCTTTGCCAGGGTCAAGGGGGGCAGGGCCTGCTGGGTTTCATGATTGCGGTGCCATTTCAGACTTTTTAAACACTATCCACAGGCGTGGTGCTATTTCAGACTTTTTAAGCACTATTCACTGGTTTGATACAAAGTCAGAATGCAGTTTGACACCCACCAGCCGGACCCCACGGCAGCCCGGGGAGGGGTCAGCCCAGCCCCACAGCAGCCCGGGTGCACAGCCACGGTGAGACCTGAGTTCATCTTTTACCTGCTTTGCTCGTCACAGTTAACTCGGGGTAGGAATCATGGCCCCGTGTGCCCACGTCACAGCCGTGTAAACCGGGGCTCAGATGGTGAGACGACTTTCTGGAGCCTGCCTGTGGACCCCGCCCTGACAGCCACCCTCTTCCCACCTACCTGTAACACCCATTCCACATGCAGAGCCACACACCCGCAGAATCAGCTGGTGCAGAGAGGGGGCGGGGGGATGAGACCGAGGGCTGAGGAACAAAATGAAGAAAAAGGGCTTTCAATTAGGTTCTTTCCCTTGGTGCGGGCTGCTTCCCACGGAGCACTAAGCTGCCACTTTGTCCACAAGTAGGACAGCGTCTTGCCAGAGGGGCCGACGAGAAGCGTGGGGGTTGAAATTCAAACATGATTTTTTACAAACCAGGGGAAAACCTGGGATTTCACTTCATAGAATTGAGTCAGGATGGGAGTGGCTCACAAGGGGCTCCTGCCTGATGCAGGGACCCCCCGCCTCTGAGCCGTCGGGGCCGCACCTGGCAGAGACACGGGGCTGAAGGTGGGCACCACTTTTCTCTGAATTAAAGTAAATGAATGAAGAAATAAATATATGAATGGGGACTCGTGTGTGGCCTGGCCCTCCAGGGCCACGGGACAAGATCTGAAGAACAGGCTGCTGGGGAATGCAGGTGGTGGGCACAGCCCAGCCCGGATACAGAAGCCCGCTCTGGACACAGAGGACATTACCCACCCCAGCCCACAGCCCACAGCCCAGCTGGGATGCAGAAGCCTGCTCTGGACACAGAGGACACTGCCTGGCCCGAGGCCACGTCACGGAAGGGCAGGGTTCCCGGCCCTCCCAGGGAGCTCCCTGGAGGCACCTGCACCGTCCTCACCTGGGAGTGAGTTCCATATGCAGATTCCCCGGCCAGGCCCCCAAGCCCAAGTACAGAGGTCGGGGGCAGAGGCCTTCAGCTACCCAGGGGGCCTGGATGCAGGGGCTCCCAGGCTGTCATTTTGGGACTCACGGCTCAGCGCTTCCCCACCTCCTGGGGGGACCTCCCCGGAGTACCCTGACTGCACAGACACCCTCGGCACACCTGGCCTGCAGCCAGTCTGTTCCACAGAACCCCCAAGCCGCTGTCCCCCAGGAGGGCCTTCACCAGGGCAGACGACAAGAGAAGGCTCCAGAAGCCGCTGCCTGAGAGGGGCGAGGAAGATGGATGGGCCCAGACCAAGCGATTGTCTGAGGAGCAGAGTTCCAGCTCCCAGTGTGTGGGGGATGCGGACATCTTCCTGTGTACAGAGGGCTCTGCTGACCCTTTCAGTGACGGGGGAAGGTCGCCTGCATTTGGAAGAAGGGGCTTGTAGCCGGCCGCCGGCTGGGAGGGCGTCCTCCAGAAGGGGAGGCATTTGCTCTGCTCTCGCAGCGTGTCCTGAAGTAGCCCCTGGGAAAGGTGGGAGAGGAATGAGGAGAGCCCCAGGGCTGCTGCTGTGTGGGGTCCGGGCGTGGTGGTGCCTGCTGGGCCCATATACCAGCCATGCCCCTAGCCCGAGCGGCCACCCAGCTAGGCTACCGTGGGGGGCTCCGGCCAGCCGGCCCCTTCCCAGAGCGCCTGCCCCGCCCGTCTGTGTGGGTCCCAGGGCTCGGCCGTCCTGTGAGCTGGAGGGACCCGCAGGTCCGCAGGTGAGCGCAGGCCCCGGGACACCTGCTCATGTCTGGTCCGCGTGCTCCATCTAGAGGACAGCCGGGGAAAGCAAGAACCAGCGTCCACGTGACGGGCGGCCCCAGCCGAGAAGCAGGTGCCTTGTCCTCAGCGCCCAGGGTCAGCGTGGCCCCGCCGCCTCCCTCAGCCCGGCCCAGAGCCCAGGCCGCAGGGAGCCTGTGTGTCTCCCCCTCCTGCCTCCCCAGGACCAGCTCAGCCCTGGCAACTCCGTAACTTCCTGCCAGGTAACCGGGTGCTTCTCCAGTGCATCCATTCTGAATGAGCATTGGGCAAATTCAGTACCCTGCACGCCAACACGCCTACGACACCCTCCCTTAAACGTGGAACCGGAAGCCTGGAATTACCCTGGAGGGCAGCGGGAGCTGTTGCGGCCCCTCACCGGCCTTCCGGAGCCTCCGAAGCCCCCCGCATGCATGGCGCCTTAGGGCCTTTGCACGGCCGCCCCCTGGAGCTCTGCACCTGCCCAACCCCTTCGCTTCGTTAATTCCTATCCTGACGCGGCTCAGACGTTTCATCCGGGAGGATGGTTTCAGGTGCACACCACCAGGCCCAGCCAATTTTTCAATTTTTTATAGAGATGGGGTCTTTCTATGCTGCTCAGGCTGGTCGTCTCAAACTCCTGGCTTCAAGGGATCCTCCTGCCTCAGCCTCCCCAAAATGCTGGGATTCCAGACATAAGCCACCGTGTCCAACCCCGTTTTATAAATAAGATCACGTTCTGAGGTTCCAGGAGGACATGAATGTTGGCAGCACACATTTAACTCACTACTGCCTTCCAATCCAGATGAATTTTCTCTCTCTTTCATAGCTCAGTCCATTTTATTTTTAAGCGTGCTGTGAGTCTTAAGGAGGATAGCAAGTGCCACTCCCCATTCAGAGTAAACCATCATCTCATTTAGAAGAGACGCGTGCATTAGACACAAAAACTCAAAGATGTTTAGATGTGAATGTCGCAGAGACACAAATTAACTGCGAATTGCAGCTATCATCCAGGGCAGATTTCCTGAAGAGACGCTCCCTGTCTAAACGGCAAAAAACATTTATTATAACTCATGGCTATGGTGCCTTCCAGATTTTCAGGAAGTAAAAGGCCATGATTGGTGTCCTCCGAGGCACAGAAATCCTTATTTCCGAGGAAAAGCTGCACACCAGCCAGGGCGGCTGAGAATCCTGTCCTGAAGAACACATCCAACTTTCCCTCAGCCACACCTCAAAGAATATGAACATAAACAGAGCCTCACTCCCAACATCCCAGGCCGAAGGCCGCAGCTGAAACCTGCACAGTCCTGAGGCCCTGCATGTTCCGCCTGACCCTGTGTTTATGTATTGGCCATGTGCGGAAATCCTGCGATGAATGAGAGATACATTGAGTGTCTATAAACCAACGCGTGTTTACCGAGCACCTACTACGTTACAAATGCCCTTGATGCTGGGGACGGAATGGGGAGCAAGACAGGCTCTGTCCTAGGAGGACGCCGTCCTGGGACACGCCAGCAGGTCAGGGCAAGTGCACGAAGGCTGTAGGCTTCAGACTTTGTCGGCGACAACCGGGAACCGCTGGGGGACATTCAGCAGGTCTCCCGAGTGCACAAAACCGAGGTTCTCCTCCTGTCTCCTTTCTCTTTCCTGGCCGCTGGAGGACAGCTCAGTGGGCCCTGAATCCCCGCAGTCAGAGCAGGTCACTGACTTCCGTGTCGCAGCCTCAATTCATGAGACTGCTGAGTCCAAGACGTGACTCACGTGACTCAAAGCTCTGCCCTTGACCCTGGACTCAGTGGTTCCCTCCCGAGCCTTAGGCTGCAGGAGATTTCTCCATTCTCCGCCCTCCTTCCCTGGCCCCTGCTTGCTTCGCTGGTGGGAAAGGCAGGGAGGGGGCCAGGGGCGCTGAGTAGAACCTTGAAGCTGCCTCCACTGTCCGGTCAGCAGTGCGTGAAGCCCCTCCTCTCATCTGGGGTCACCTCCTCCTCGGTCTGGTCCCGAAGGGGTTTGGTGACCCTCCTCTCATCTGGGGTCATCGCCTCTGTGGTCTGGTTCTGGAGGTTTCTGGAGACCCTCCTTTCTCCTGGGGTCATGTTCTAGCTCTTTGCACCTCTCCTCTGCCCAAGGGCTCGCAGAGACCCCCTCCATTCCTGGTGGCCGCGGCAGCCCCGTCGTAGCCCAGGGAGCCCAGAGCTCACCCTTGGCCTCCCACTGCTGGTCACTTTCCTGACCCTCTCCTGTCCTTCCTCTCCCACATGACGTCCAGGGGAAACACTCGCCCAGCAGCTGTCCGGGGAGCCTGTGAGGGGAAGCCATGGCGAAGCCACCCTCTCCTCGCCCACCTTTTTCTGTCTTTCTTTCTTTCTTTATTTTTTTTTTTTTGAGACAGAGTCTCACTCTGTTGCCCAGGCTGGAGTCCAGTGGCACGATCTCAGCTCACTGCAACCTCCACCTCCCAGGTTCAAACAATTCTCCTGCCTCAGCCTCCCGAGTAGCTGGGATTACAGGCACACACCACCACACCTGGCCAATTTTTTATATCTTTAGTACAGATGGGGTTTCATCATGCTGGTCAGGCTGGTCTCGAACTCCTGACCTTGAGATCCACCTGCCTCGGCCTCCCAAAGTGCTGGGATTATAGACATGAGCCACTGCACCCGGCTTCCCCCACCTTTCTTAGCTGTAAGTCAGGGCCTCTGGGCCTGATCCCCACAGGGACCAGAAGTGAGGACGAGGACACCCACGGTGGTACCCAGGCCATCTCTCTCTCAGACCTGCCAGCTCCAGCTCCAGCTGCTTCTAAATACCCTCTGTGAGTTCTGCATGGGGTGGGGCTGGGGCGTCTGCCTCCCAGGCACTCAGGAAGTTCCCACTGTGTAATTTGGGGCCTGTCAGAAGTTTCTTAAGGAGGCAAGCCCACCTCTGCCTTCCCCGAGTTGCTGGCAGAGTGGACGAGGATGTCTTCCCCCACCTCGAGCCTCCCCAACCCCAGCGGCCTCTCCTGCCCTCTGGCCCAGAGGCAGACCCTCCCACAGCCGCCCGGGCTGGTCAGCTGTCACTCTCATTCCCAGGGACCTGTGCCACAGTTCCTCAAGTTCAGCTCAGCCCGGGTGAAATTCGTCCATTCTTTAATTCCTCTCAGTGAAAGTTTGAAAGTCTGCAAATTGAGTTTCCTGCCTAAAGAACAAAGAACTACAACAAAACACACACACACAAATTTGGGGTTTTAGATTAGAGGAGTGTTTTAGATTAGAGGAGAACAAACTGATAGAACCATCAGTATAATATGTGATCTGTGAATACTTGGATCTAAAAATATGCTAATAACTTCCATAGGCAGAGGCAGGAGGATTGCTTGAGACCAGGACTTGGAGACCAGCCTGGGCAACATAGCAAGACCCCCATCTCCTCAAAATATTAGAAAATTAGCCATGCACGGTGCTGCACACCTGTGGTCCCAGCTACTCAGGAGGCTGAGGCAGGAGGAGCCCTGGAGCCTGGGACTTGGAGGCTGCTGTGAGCTATGATTGCACCACTGGACTCCAGCCTGGGTGACCCTGTCTCAAAAATAAATAAATAAACATAAAAACAGAAGGATATTTCAAAGGGTATTTTGGAAATAACTGGACAGATTTGCCTATGGGCTCTATGTCAGTGATATGACTGTGTTGACATCCCATTTCCTGGGCTTGGCACTGTGTCCACGGAGGAGAGCGTGCTTGTCCATGGGAGAGGCAGGCTGAGGTCTTCACGATGAAGTGTAATGGCATCTGCAACTCACTTTGAAATGTTTCAGCAAAAAATACTCACCAGGAGTTCAAGAAGATGTCTGAATTTGGCTCGGGGATGAAATTTCACCCAGAGAGTATAATTAGAAAAAATACATTTTATGCAAACTCCACTCTTCTGTCAAGTAAGTGAGTCAAGATGTTCACGACTGGCGGATTTAGGAGCTGAAGCATTTGCGGGTGTTCATTGCACTGTTCTTTATGCTTTTGGGTGGGTATAAGAGAGTGTGCACCATCTTCATGAATTGTCTGGAGGAAAAGATGTGTACGCGCAGGGCCCTGCTTAGGGACGGGGTCAGCTCCTGCCCACCCATTCCCCCCTCCTCCCAGGCAGAGGCTGAGGATGTGGAGGAGGGCGGCATCTGAGGCCCCTGCAGGGAGGAGCGGGGAGGGAGCACTCCAGAAACACTTCCCAAGTCCACATGCCTGCATCCCAGATTTCCTCTCCCTGGGATGGCTGCCGGACATCCCAAATTCCACTGAAGCTGATCCCGCACTCTTCCCCCACAGTAAGTTCTCCCCACACAGCCTTCCCGCGTCATCAGTAACAACTCCCCTGACTCTTCTCCTCCCCCAACACCCTTCATGTGCTCAGCTCCACTTCTGGAGATGGAAGAACAGCCCCTCCCTCCATGCCCCAACCCTACATGTTCCCAGACACAGAAGTCGCCTCCTGGTTCTGAATCCCAGTGGCCTGCACAGTGACCCTCACAAGAGCCCCCCCTCAGCTCGCAATCTGATCACACCCTCCCTCTGCTTCAGGCACCATCCCCATCCCACACGAGGGCGAGGTGGAGTCCTCACAAAGGCCTTCGGGGTCCTCTGCAGGTGGCCTTGGTCCACTTGCTAAGATCATCATGCTTCTCCTCCTCTCACCGGTTCTCCTTCAGCCCAGGCCTGGCTGCTTCTCGGTCAGTGGGCATTCACCCACACAGCCCCCCTGCCCTGACGCCTCCCTCAGCCTCGCATGGCTGGTGCATCACCTCTCTCGGGTCTGTGCACAGATGTCATCTCACGGGGGAGCCTGCTGTGACCAGCTCATGACCATCCACACACTCATGGGTGCACACACACACCCAGGCACAGAGGGAGCCTACTGTGGCCAGCCCATGACCATCCACACAGTCACGCACACGTGCACACGCCCAGGTACACACAACCTGGACCCCTGACCCTGCTATCTTTCTTTCCCTGTAGTACTTTTCTCACCTAGATTAACATTTTAGTCACCTTTTGGTCAATAATTTGTCTCTTCCAATAGAACCTAAGCTCATGAAGATGAAGACAGGGCAGGTTTTTTACTACCATTATTGTTCACTGGCATAGCTCAGCCACGTCGACCACATTGTAAGCTCTTGATAAAAACTAAAAATGACTCAACACGACAGAAAGAGCCACCATGTGGTCAGAAGGGACCAAACCACAGACCCACTCAGGCCATGAGACATTTCTCTCTCTGCTTTCAGGACTCGATGGCCTTTGACAACTTCATGAGGATCTCTGAGTTGACCTTACTTGGAATTCACTGAGCTTCTCGGATGTGTAGAGTTATGTATTTCATCACAGTTGTGACTTTTTGGCCATTATTTCTTCAGGTATCCTCTGTCCCTTCCTCACTCTCCTCTCTTTCTGGGTCTCCTATTATGCACAGTTAGGGGCTCATCAGGGCCCACGGATCTCTCCGGCTTTGCTCATTTTTCTTTCTTCATTTTTCTTTCTGATCCTCAAACTGGGTAATCTCAATTGACTTGTCTTCCAGTCACTGATTTTCTTTTTCTGCCTTCTCAAATCTGCCATTGAACCTCTCTAGTGAAATTTTCATCTCAGTTATTTTAGTTTTCATCTCTAAAAGTTCTGTTTGGGTAATTTTCATAATTTCTTTCTTTCTTTCTTTCTTACTTTTTTTTGAGATGGAGTCTCACTCTGTCACCCAGGCTGGAGTGCAGTGGTGTGATCTGGGCTTACTACAAGCTCCACCTCCCAGGTTCACACCATTCTCCCGCCTCAGCCTCCCAAGTAGCTGGGACTACAGGCAGCCAGCACCACACCCAGCTAATTTTTGTATTTTTAGTAGAGACATGGTTTCACCATGTTAACCAGGATGGTCTCGATCTCTTGACTCTGTGATCTGCCCAACTCGGCCTCCCAAAGTGCTGGGATTATAGGGTTGAGCCACTGCACCTGGCCAGGTAATTTTCATAATTTCTATCTCTTTATTGAAATTCTCTGTTTGTTCAAACATAATTCTCCTGGTTTTCTTTCATTGCCCATGTTAAACCCAATTAAATGTGGCCTGAGAAGGACTCCATACTTCTATATTTGAGTCCTTGTGGATGAACTGGAACCTAGCTTAACAGGTAGACAAGACTGAAAACCTAACTTAGGAATCTGCACCCGTAACAATAGCTGAGTCTTGGCCAATCCCAGCAGCCACAGTTCAACCACTCACACAGTGCTGAGTGTTCAAACTGTGTTCAAATAAGGCAAACACCAAGCTGTAACCAATCCAGCCATTCTGTACCTCACCTCTGATTTCTGTACCTCACTTCCCTTTCTTTGTCTATAAATCTTCTTCCACCACGTGGCTGCACTGGAACCTCTTTGAATCTGCTGTGATTCTGGGGGCTGCCCGATGTGCGAATCATTCATTGTTCAAGTAAACTCTTTAAATTTAATTCAGCTGAAGTTTTTCTTTTATCACCCACTGTTTCCTTTAGCTCCTAAACATACTTTAAATAGTTGATTAAAGTCTTTGTCTAATGTTTCTGCTTCTTCAGAGAGAGGTTCAGTTGATCTTTTTTTTTTTTCCTTTAGCATCTATGGGCCATATTTTCTTGTTTGTTTGCATGCGTTGTAATTTTTTGCTGAAAAGTAGACATTTGGAATATTATAATGTAGCGGCTATGAAAATCTCCTCTCTCCCCAGATTTGGAGTAGGGAACTCCAAAATCCATCTGTTCATGAAAGCAATGAATAAACTGGCAAAAACAATTGGAACCAACTGATTGCTGCTTATGTAGTTTTTTTTTGTTTCAGTTTATTTTGTTGCTGCTTATTTTTAGTATTTTTCTGTTTATTTAGTGACTTTTCTGAGCGAATTTTATGAAGTCTGTGTTCTACGCTGTTTGTGGTCAGTGAAGTCTCTGTTCTGTGAGTTCACTCTCAGCTAATGATTCCACAGAGCGAGGACTAAGCTCTGGCTTGTTCTTATCTTGCCCGTATTTCTATCTAAGGGGTCTGGGGAGGTCATGCCCTACAAACCACAAATTCTCATCAGATGAGTTTTATTTAACCCTGTGTATCGTGACTTATTTTCCAATCTGACTCTGGCATAATGATACGTGACAAAGAAGAAAATAAAAATAGTTTACCCCAAAACATGTTTCTTTGCCATATTCTGAAATGGCCATGCAAAGCCATCCTTTGTGGGAGAAAAACTTGCATCTGTAAAGAATCTCTAGTAGCATAGCTAGATCTTTTTCTTCCAGGCCCTCCCAATCCTGAAGAGATTAACTGAGAGCCTAGCACCTTGTAAATGTCTGAACAGGAAACATTTGTCACTGACTGTCTCTAAGGGCAGCCATTATGAGACTCCAAAAGAACCGTAGTCTCCACAATCTTTTATCTTAACCTGAATATTTCGTTTCTATGGATCCCAGGTCTTTAGACAAACTCAACCAACTGTCAGCCAGAAAATGTTTAAATTTACCTATAGCCTGGAAGCCTCCGTGGGCCCCCTTTGAATTGTCCTGCCTTTCTGGCCAAGCCAATGTATTTCTCAACTGTATTCAATTGATGTCTCATGCCTCCCTAAAATGTATAAAACCGAGTGTTAGGGAATCTTTGGGGTGGCAGTTTTCTTCCCAGAAACCTCTGTGGCTGGTGGCACCTTTGCCTGAGGTCTTGTCCTGCATCCAGGAAGAATGAGGTATGCAGACAAGTGGAGGGTGAGCAAGATGAAGAGGAGGTTTACTGAGTGTTACATCAGCTCAGAGGAGACCCTCAGTGGGTAGTTCCTCTCCGTAGGCAGGTCATCCCCTCAAGTGCTCAGCTCTCATCAGAGACGAGGCCCTGGAGAGGGTAGCTCCCCTTTGTAGGCAGGTCATCTATGGAGTGTTCAGTTCTCAGCAGAGAGGAGGCCCTGGGGTAGTTTCTCTCTGCAGCTGGTCATCTCGATGTCTGCAGCTCTCAGCGGAGAAGAGGCCCTGGAGAGGATGGCTCCTCTCTGCCAGCAGGTCATCTCTGCAGCCCTCAGGAGAGACAGTAACTCCTCTCTGCAGCTGGTTGTTCCATAGTCTCTCTGCCCTCTTCGTCCTCTGGTCATCCTCTGCCCTGCTCTGGCTGAACCCAGGGCTTTTATGGACCTCAGAGGGGAGGAAGTGTATGCTTATTGGTCTATGGGTGGCCATGGGTGGGCCTGGAAGGACTATGGGTCCCCACTCCAGTCCAGGGGGCCAACAGCCCAGCCTCCAGCCTTCAGGGTCTCCCTGGCTGAAGGTGGGGCCTTACTGGGGACCCACCCCTTCCACCCAGGAATCAATCTGCCTCCTGCTGCCATTCATGGCCCCTGGGACTCAGCCCCAACTCCACTCCAAGATCAGAACAGGCACCCAGAGCAGAGAGAGGCCAGGAACTGGAAGCAGATACCGGAGCCTGCAGGGACCATGACTGCAGACCTGGGCCTCCCACTCCACAGAGCAGGCAGGAGCCAGGGACTAGCAGGGTCCCTGCCCCTTCTGAGTGGGTGGGGCAGGAGCTCTGCAGTTGCAGCTGCAGCCACCCTCCAAGGCACAGGCCCTGGGCATCTCTGCAGCCTGTACCCTCAGGGGCCCAAGAAGGCTCCCTCCCTCCCACTGCACCCAGGCAGGCAGATCCTGCCTGCTCCTGGCCCTTCCAAGAGGACAGGGAGGCTCGGGATCACAGCTGCAGTTTGGGTGGCTGTAGCCCACCCAGGAGGGCAAGGCTCCCACCAGCTACATGGAGTGTGCAGCCCAGCTGTGCCTCCCTGCTGCAGCCAGTGTGACGGAGCAGCCACTCACCTTGGGCACATGATCACCTTGGGTACCTGTTCTCAGGACCTCCAGAGGAGTGTGTCATGGGCAACTGTCACTCATATTTGGCTCAGAATAAATTTCTTCAAATATTTTACAGAGGTTTCTGTAAAATTTCATTGACAAGAGGTTTCCTTAAACACTTGAAACACAGCACACACATGGGCAAAATACCTCCCAGTCTCTGAAGGTGGGGCTCTGTGTGTGTGTTCAGGGGACGCCTTCAACACTGAGGCAATTTTTCAACTCTGCCTTAGCCTTCATTTCCTGCTTGCACAGAAGCTGAAGGTCAGACAGAGGTGAGTGCGTAGAGCCTTCTCAGGTCTGTTCTAAACTTGTACACACTCCTGGGTATGTGCCTGGACTTCTAGATTCCAAAGAATATGCAAAAACCCTCAAAATCTGTATCCTCCAAAGCATCTCAATCCCCAGTCTTTCCTCCCAAGCTTTATGGTTAATCTATTGTTTGCCCCAACTGTTATCCCTTGCCCCAGGCAGCAGTGACCAATACATTTGACTTTAAATGTTTCAACAAATGCCCTATAGGGAGACACTTAAGAGCTCCAAGTTACGTGAAAGAAAGGCAAGCCCTTTGAGCCTGTCCATCTGGGAGCCACAACAATTGTCAGAGGCATTTGAGCCAGGGCAACTCCATCTTGAACAGGAGCCGGCTAAAATGAGGCTGAGAGCTACTGGGCTGCATTCCTAGATGGTTAAGCCATTCTAAGTCACAGGATGAGACATGGGAGGTGGGCACAAGATACAGGTCATAAAGACGTTGCTGATAAAACAGGTTGCAGTGAAGGAACTGGCCAAAACCCACCAAAACCAAGATGGCGATGAGAGAGACCTCTGGTGGTCCTCATGGCTACACTCCCACCAGCGCTATGACAGTTTATAAATACCATGGCCAATGTCAGGAAGTTCCCCTAAAGGGTCTAAAAAGGGAAGGCATGAATAGTCCACCCCTTGTTCAGCATACCACCAAGAAATAACCATAAAAATGGGCAACCAGAGGCCCTCGGGCCTGCTCTGTCTATGGAGTAGCCATTATTTTCTTAATAAACTTTACTTTCCTAATAAACTTGTTTTCAGTTTACTCTATGGGCCTGCCCTGAATTCTTTCTTGCATGAGATCCAAGAACCTTCTGTGGGGGTCCGGGTCGGGACCCCTTTCCTGCAACACAACCATATCCCAAAGTCTGTCCCCTCCTCTGCTGGTGCTAGACTCCTGTGCTGGGAATGTGTGCGGTTGTCTTCAAGGCCTCAAGCTGGTGAGTGGTGGATGGGTGCAGGGTAAGTGAAAAGGCCACAAAGCTTCCTTACCGAGATTCAGCTGTGTTTTCCTGATTGCACAGTCCTCTGGTGGCTGCAAGCTTTGATTAGTGTGCAGAGTTCTAAGAAAGTTGGTTCTGATCATTTTTGCTGGTTTGTTCGTTGCTTCTGTAGACAGATGGATGTGGGGTTCCCTACTCTAGCTTTTTCACTGATGTCTCTATGGCTGGGTTTGGAAAGTTCTTTATGCATTCTAGATACAAGTCCCTTATCAGATATATGCCCACAAAGATTTTATCCCAGTTTACGGCTTGTCTTTTCATTTGTTTCACAGTGTCTTTCGAAGGCAGAAGTTTTAAATTTTAACAAAATTCAATTTATCAATTAATTGTTTTATGGGTGGTGTTCCTTCTCCCACCCCACTGCCCAAATTCTCTTATTTTATTTTATGTGTTGTGATTTTCTTTTCATCCCCAAATTAGATATTTGATTCATTTATTGGTTCTCTGGATTTTAAAAAGTATTCCTTTTTGCTTTGGCCTTTTTTTCTTCCTTTCTGTTTTCCTAAAGGTTGGTGTTTGAATTATAAATAAAAACATGTATCTATGCTTGTGCACTTATGTTAGTTCCATGTTTAATTAATTCAAAGTAATATTTTTATTTAACAATGAAAACATTTAAGAATCTGCATTGACCTTTGCTACACTTAGAATATTCATTAAAAAGCCTAAAGTTACATCTTAATTAGCTCCTTAATCCAACTGTTGTTTAGCCAAGTGCTTCTTAGTTTCTAGCGGATGAGGCATTTTCACACCAAGTCTACTCTGATTGCACTCTACTTTTAAGAGGTAGAGTGCGTTATGTTTGCATTTGAGACAACCGAGGTTTGCTTGGTTTTGCTGTTTTCGGTTATTTTAGCCTAGTACATCATTTAATATTATATAAGAAATGTGCTATTTGTAGATGACAAAGTTTTCTATATACTTATTTATTCAACTTTATTAATTATTCAAATAATTCAACAATAGAGCCCACCTGTCTTAATTTAGTGGATCCCTGAAAGGCTGAGAAAGACGTTGAGATTTCCTCACCATACGTGCCTTCTGTTGATGTCTCCCTTTATTTCTAATCATTTTTGCTTTATATTTTTGAGAACTAAGTAATTCAGAAAAAGTGTGCGATATTTTCACTGAAGAGTATCTACTTTATGAATATAAAATGACTCCTTTAATTTTTTACTTTAATTTTATGCTGATGTTAAGATCCGTACTTTGATTTTTCCTTCTTCACATTTGCCTGATAACACTTCAGTCTTTCGTGCATGTGTATAACTTTTCTCTTCTCATTTTCATGAGGAATCTAAAACATTTCTATTTATTGTCAAAACTGAGAATTGCCTTTATATATGTATTGTTTCAGTTTCACATTTTGTGTTTGTAGTTTTTTTTCTTTTTGTCTCTTTGCTTTACATAATAATTTCTATTTGTACTTATTTCCTGTACCAATTTGACAGGTAGCAATTCAGTTCTTATTCTATAGCTGTTGCTGTTGAATTTGTTCGTCACGTCCTGACACAGTCCCGCCATTGTCAGAGTCAAGAACAGGCCCTCACCCCTGACCACACACCTTCTCCTCCAAATTCAGGATTGCAGCAATGGAATAAAAGAAACCATCAAAAGCCAAACCATTATGGAAGCCTCTTCCTTGTGAGACGCAGGACGATAATGCTCCCTTTCCCTCCTAAGGCGGGGACGCAGGACGTGTTCCGATGCCGGCTAGGAGGGCTGCAAAAGCGACGTGTGTCTCATTTCTCTGTTTCTCCCTGAGCCTCTCCACGCATCAGGCACGAGTGAGGCAAAAGCAGAAGGACCAGGCTCCTTCCTCGCTATGAGGAGTTCCAGCAGAACCGATGGGAGAAGACCAGGTTGACCCAAGATCCAGGTGGCTGTGTGGCTGTCAGGTCAGAAGGGCAGCTCACAGGGTCAGAGGCTGGTGGGCGCTCAGATGAGCAAACCCAAAGGCTTCTATTGTTTCCATTAAAACCATTTTTTTTAAGCAATAGGGTCCTGCTCTGTTGCCCAGGCTGGAGCGCAGGGTCCTGATCACGGCTCGCTGCAGCCTCGACCTCCTAGGCTCACCCCATCCTCCTGCCTCAGCCTCCCAAAAGTTGGGACTACAGGCATTTGCCACCATACGTGTCCCAGGCTTCTATTCTTGAAAAAATAAAATAAAAAATCAATTCCTAGAAAATAGTTCCTCACTTTGAATTATGTGGTTCAGAGCATCAGCTGATTTTATTTTTGAGAATTTATGCCTCCCTAGTAGCTGTCTAGTTCAGACAATGGCTAAAAAATACTCAAGAAAGAGCAAGCACCCCAGCAAAGCAGGTACTTTTCATAAGTATTTTCCTAATATCCTTTTTAAAAATTGTGTGGATGGCCGGACGCGGTGGCTCACACCTGTAATCCCAGCACTTTGGGAGGCCGAGGCGGGCAGATCACGAGGTCAAGAGATCGAGACCATCCTGGCTAACACGGTGAAACCCCGTCTGTACTAAAAATACAAAAAATTAGCCGGGCATGGTGGCGGGCACCTGTAGTCCCAGCTACTGGGGAGGCTGAGGCAGGAGAATGGTGTGAACCCAGGAGGCGGAGCTTGCAGTGAGCTGAGATCGCGCCACTGCACTCCAGCCTGGGCGACAGAGCGAGACTCTGTCTCAAAAAAAAAAAAAAAATTTGTCTGATGTCTAAGGAAATTCAGCACTAATAAATCTATAGTTAGAAATTGGCAGGTGATTATTCATATCATGAGGTTCCTGACGTTACGTGCTCCCCAGATACATTTCATTATGTTTGATAAATGAATTCTGACACATTCAACAGTCCGTAGACATCAGAAATCAAGTTTTTGAAGCACATTCTATGACAGCAGTTTACAAACAGCACTGACACGCCAGAATTAGAGACGCAAACATCACGGTGTGAGCAGTGGCCAGCTCGGAATGACGGAGTTCTAGGAGATGTTTTATACCTTCTTCCATTTTATAAGCTTTCTGCAACGAAAACTGCTTTTAATTAAAAACGTACAAGTAAGATATAACCTGGCCAGGTGCAGTGGCTCACGCCTGTAATCCCAGCACTTTGGGAGGCCAAGGCAGGTGGATTGCTTGAACTCAAGGGCTCAAGGATCAGCCTGGCCAACATGGTGAAACCCTGTGTCTACTAAAAATACAAAAATTCGCTGGGCATGGTGGTGGGCGCCTGTAGTCCCAGCTACTCTGGAGGCTGAGGCAGGAGAATCGCTTGAACTCGGGAGGCGAAGGCTGCAGTGAGCAGAGATTGCGCCACTGCACTCCAGCCCGGGTGACAAGAGCGAAACTCCATCTAAAAAAAAACAAACAAAAAGAAAACAAAAAAACCCCACATAACCGGATATCACGGAGATAACCCTGAAGTCCCCCATGTTCCCCCCCAGTTCCATCCCCCTCTATCCCCTCTAGGCCAAATACAAGCATAGATTTGGTGTTTATCAAGATTACGATTTTATATTTTTGCCACGTAGATTTGCCCAGAAACAACCTAAGTCACTGTTCGATTTTCAGGGTTGATTAATGGTGTCTTATTGCTCGTGTTGTCTAGAACTCACGCATTTCGCTGGATGTGCCTGAGAGCCGCTGGATTCATGAGATTCACTGCTGGTCTTCGTGAACGTCCCCAAAACAGGCCGCAGCTCCCGACTGGCTGATCGCCTGCTCTCTGTTTCCCTTGCACGTGTGGGAATCAAGTGATTCTCCTGCCTCAGCCTCCTGAGTAGTTGGGACTACAGGTGCCCGCCACCACGCCTGGCTAATTTTTTTTGTATTTTTAGTAGAGATGGGGTTTCACCATGTTAGCTAGGATGGTCTCCATCTCCTGACCTCGTGATCCACCTGCCTTGGCCTCCCAAAGTGCTGGGATTACAGGCGTGAGCCACCGCGCTGGCCGCGTTTTTCGTTTTGACATCCGATTAAGGGGACAATACGGAGTCACTGAGTGTGTTTGAGCCTGAGTGTGACTCGGATCCCGAGCGAGGCCAGGCAGCCACAGTGCCCACCGCAGAAGGAGGAGTTGCATGTGCCCACCCCCGTGTGCCAGGCTTCTCCTCCAAGGGGGACCCCAGGGGCGCTGAGCCCCCCTGCAGATGCGATTTTACCAAGGGCAGCGACAGCTCCAGGCACCCCTGGGGCCAGCGGGGTGCAAGCGGCATGAGTCACCTCGTATTTTAACAAGTTCATTCATTCGTTTATTTTTTATAGAGACAGGGGTCTCACTGTTGCTGAGGCTGGTCTGTAACTCCCGGTTGCAAGTGAGCGCTGGGGTTTCAGGTGTGAGCCGCCATGCCCCGCCGTCCGGGCCGTTTCAGAGCTGAAGGTGCTGCTGCGAAGGCGACATTTCCGGGTGAAGACAGTATCTATCCCGGGCTTTCTGGCCTCAGGCCGACTCACAGACACGGCTGTCGGTCAGAATTCTGCAGATTATTCCTGGAAGTACTATTCGGTCTCATGTCTAGTGTGAAACAAACCCCCTTCTCCCGTGAGATCCCACCTCTCTACTTTTCTCCAGAATTTCCTAACCCGGATGGCTTCTCTTCTCTTCCCTCTGCGTGCGCCTAAAACGGAGCTTCGACCCAGAGGGGACCCGTGAAGCGGCGACTCTGGGGATGGGAAGTCCCCCTCCCTCCGGGCCGTGGCGGGGACTCACTTCCAGGCACTGAGAGGCCGCTGGGCCGGAGCACAGGGCGCTGCAGAAAGCGCTGGGACCTGGGTCTCTGGCTCAGCTGACCCACTGACCAGGGCCGGGAGACGCCGGCGGGGCCCCACGGATTTGGCCTGGACCCCCCGGCCGCTCTGGGGTGGAGAGCGGCGGACAGTGCAGGTGGCGGAGGGGGCCACAGTCCTGGTCTCCGACGCCGACTCCGGGCTGTGCTCTCTGCTGAGACCCAAGTGTCCACCCGGGGATCCCGGCGCCCGGAAAGCACCACCGAGTCTCAGGCGCGCCCAGGGCGCACGGGACCAGGACGCTCCGAGGAGACTTCCGCCGGTGCAGGGAGCCTGCGAGGACACCCCAAGCCGCCTCCAGGGACGGGGACGGAGCGAGCCCTGCCCTAAGCGCCCCGGGAAGGGAGCGAGGTACGGGGGGCCGCCCCACCCGTCGGACCACCCAGCGCGCCGCCTCCTCCTCCCTCCCCTCCGCGGCGGTCAGAGGGTCACCCAGACGCCCCGCACCGCTCCCCTCGGCCGCTTTACCGGTGGCTGGGGCCTCCCCCGCGCCGGGATTGGATGCGAGAGGACGGGGTGGGGGCAGGCGGGGGACCCCAGGAGCCCAGGTTCCCGCTCCGGCGGAGAGAAGCCCGCAGTGCAGTCGCTGCTGGGCCGCGTGGAGAGGGCTCTGCGCGAAGCCGGCGGGCGGCGCGGAGGAGGCGGCAGCTGCAGCTGGGGTCCCCAGCAAGCGCCGGGCGCGCCAGGATGTTTGACAGCTCGCAGTATCCCTACAACTGCTTCAATTACGACGCCGACGGCTGCCCCGCCGGCAGCTCCGACGAAGACAAGAGGCTCACGCGGCCCGCTTACAGGTGACTCCGGGGGTGGCGGTGGGGGTTGGGGGACAGTGACCCCCCCTGCAGGGGTCCCAGGTGGCCGGGACCTGCCTGGGACGAAGGAAGGGCGGGGGAGCTTTCTTCTCTCGGGCGGAGCTCAGAGAAAGGACGCATTTGTTCCTACTTTGGAGAGAGCCAGGGAAGGTTCTTGGCCTCCCGGGGAGGGGCCTCCCCAGCCCGGGGAAGAGCTTCTGGGGTCTGGGTGGCGCCGGGGACCGCGAGGTGCGGGGAACACTTTTCCCAACACCGCCTCGCTCCTCCGCCTCTGCGCCCCATGGCGTCCTGCGGGATGGGGGGAAGGACGGGGGTGGCTGCCCCCGCGGGGCCGCCGCCTGACCCCCAGGCTCCGCAGCTACATCGCCTTGATCGCCATGGCCATTCAGCAGAGCCCCGCGGGGAGGGTGACCCTGTCCGGCATCTACGACTTCATCATGCGCAAATTCCCCTATTACCGCGCCAACCAGCGCGCCTGGCAGAACTCCATCCGCCACAACCTGTCCCTCAACAGCTGCTTCGTCAAGGTGAGCGCCGCCCCCGACGGGCCCCGGGTGTCCCCGCGTGGCGACACCTGCGCCAGGGCCTCGGTGGCGGGGAGGGGAGGTCCGTCCTCAGCCCACGGGGCCGCCTCCACCTGCGCAGTGCGCCACCCTCACCCCTGTCCAGGGCTCCCCGAGGGGACAAGGCGGGCGGGCGCACAGCGCAGCGGAGCCGCTCCCAGCCCCTCCCTCCGCGCGCGCAGGTGCCGCGGTCCGAGGGCCACGGGAAGGGCAAAGGCAACTACTGGACGTTCGCGGGCGGCTGCGAGTCGCTGCTGGACCTCTTCGAGGACGGCAACTACCGGCGGCGGCGGCGGCGGCGCGGCCCCAAGCGCGAGGGGCCGAGGGGTCAGCGCGCGGGGGGCGCCCAGGAGCCGTCGGGTCCGCCCGAGCCCCCCGCCGCTCAGGAGCCCCTGGCCCCGGACAGCGCTGGCGAGGGCGCCCCGGGCCGTGAGCCCCCCGCCAGCCCCGGCCCCCCGGGGAAGGAGCACCCCCGGGATCTCAAGTTCAGCATCGACTACATCCTGTCCTCCCCAGACCCCTTCCCTGGGCTCAAGCCTCCCTGCCTCGCACAAGAGGGCAGATACCCACGGCTGGAGAACGCGGGCCTCCACTTTTGGACAATGTGATGTGGAGCCACCCTGGGGGCCCCTGCAGTCCAGTCTGGGGCTTCCCCGGACCCTCCCTGGAAAGATGATTCCAGCCCCACCTTCAGCCAGGAAGCCAGAGTTGGGCAAATCCTACAATTTCTCCTGCAGACAGAAGGTCAGGTGCCACACCAGGCCTGGACTGGGGGGACAGGCGGAGGTGGAGCTCGTTAAAGGTATAGACTGTGAGGTTGTGACTTGACCTGTTGGGAAAACAGTTCTCTTGCAGGGCAAAACCCCACTGGCTTCCGGTTTTACCTAAGAGTTTGCTCTGGACTGACCCAGTGCTCTTGCTCTGAGGAATAAACACAGGGTCATGTTCCCTGGAGTCGGGAGATATTTCATTCCTCAGTCACTTGAGGGTGAGTTTTCTAGGCAGCCACACCCCAAAAGCCACAAGTGCCCAGCGTGCGGTCGGTGGGCTGGTTCACATCGTCCCCATGGTTAAGATAACAGTGGTAAGGCACCAACCGTGAAGAGAGATGGCAATTGGCCCCGTGAATCAGTCACCCCAAGGCTGATGATGGTGTCCGTGCTCGCGGAGACGGGATCGGAAGTGACAAATGTATCTTGCTGTGTCAGCCGAGTAACTGGGTGACAGTTTAAGAAATCCATTGTGATTTTTATACCAGGAGAGAGAAAGGCAAGGTGGGGCCCAGATTTGGGATGATACTGGGGCCAAGTCCAAATTTCTTGATTCTTCTGAGTAGGGGGTAAGCCCTGATTCAGGCACTTTCCATCAACTGGTTCCCCAAAAACTCAGGCACCCAGGAGAGCAGGCTGTTGATAAAATTCCTGCAACACCTCACAGTGCCCGGTGACAAGTATCCGAGGTGGGTGCACTCCACTTGAAATGCAAAGGATTTAATTACTGTGTAGAGACTGGCTTTCTAAAAACACAATTATGCACAGGGAAACTATTTGACCAGCCTTATCATTTTTTACCAGCCCATTTTTGCAGAGTTAATTGCATTCAGTGATTTAATTTGAACATTAGTATGGATTACACCTAATCTGATTCGCTTGGTGACAACGATTGGCTAATTTTGTGAACGGTAAAAACACACCCAATGATCCTGGCTGTCTCGTTTGGGAATTACATAGTCTTGCTCTATCGGACCCTTAAAAACAGGGGCTGGGCAGCCGTGAAGGCAGGCGGGCTGCAGAGACAGACCAGAACATGCAAAAGATGCTTGGCCCTGGCTTCGTCTCTATTCGAAAGAATCCAGGTATTCCCCCGCTCACCTGCCCTGTAAATAGACTCGACGTGTTTGGTTCACTGTTTTGAGAAGAGGGAGGAAGGCCATTGCGGACAGACGCTGTGAATGCCTGGCCCTGTGGTGATGCACGCACTCCCTGGCCTCCGGGCCCAGACAACTGCAGCCTCTGCCTACAAGGGCACCCTTCGGCCAGGGAGAAGGAGCCAGAGCCCAGCCTCAAATGCCTGTTTCTGGAAGTGGAAATGAGGCTTGCAATGTGGACACCTCTCCTTTGCAAATGTCAGCTTCTGGTTTCCAGAACTCTCTGCTGGGAGAGCAGCCAGCGTTCCCGGTGCTCCCGCCACCCACCGGGTGTAGGATCCTAGGAGATGGGCGCTGCGGCTCTCACGCCCATTTCACGGATTGCAACCTGCATCACGGGCATGCAGCTCTGGGTTTGCTCCTCACCCCTTCCATGCTGGCTTGTACAGGCTACCAGCATGGCGTGTACACGTGTGTGTGTGTGTGTGTGTGTGTATTGTGGTGTGTGACCTGTGTCTGTCTGTACTCCTGTTATTTATATCCCTTCGCTGGTTGTGCTAAAAGCATAGATTTAAATCATACAAGATGTAATTTAGATGGTCTTAAGAGGCAGATGCTTCCATACATAAGTATATGGCAAAGAAAGTATCTGAAGATATATTTTTCTGCTACCAACAGAGGAAATAAAATTTACATTTTATCTTTTGATTCCTGCACTTTTCGTAAGCAAAGCCTGATTTGGAACAACAACAAAACCGCTTTTCCTAAACGCTGTTGGGGGCCTCAGAATAAGTCCAGGTCTTTATACCTCATCCTCTCTGAGAATATATTTGTGGCCAAAAGTAGACTCGACGCCCGGGAGAGGCAAGGGCGGAACTGGGGGAAATCTGTGTACTATGAGGTGTAGCATTTGTTTTGCAAAGGATATCAATCATATTTTTAAAAGCAAAGGGACATTTTCAATTTGCCAGTGTGTGATACCCTGCAACTTCAGAAAGGTTCCCAGCCCTTAGAGTGAATGGCATTTAATACCAGCAACATAACGGGGTGAGGGCTGGCTGTGACCTATTCAAATGTCGCCGCCACCATGCACACTTGCCCAACACAATTATAATTAAATACTTTATGCCTTTCTTGCAAATCCGCTGATTGATCATCGATATGTACATTACCCCCGCATTACCCCCGAGCAGATGTCTGCCACATGCGGGTTACGGATCACCAGGCTTCCATTAACAAAGCTGGGAGGTGCTGCCGAGCGGACGTTCAGGGGTGGTGTGTGCAAATGATTGTGCTTGGGACCAAAGTTCCCAGGCTGGGTGGCACCTGGGCCCTGAGCTCCTTTTCCCGAGACTTTAGGGTGCCCCTTCTCGCAGAAGCTGGGCAGAGACTCCTCCACCAAACGTCGCAGGGATGAGGGGATGGCCCCTGGTAGTTCCTGGAGGATGGAGAATCCCAGCCACGTTTATCCCTCCCTCCCACAGATAGAAGCAGGACAGCGGCAGATTTGAGAGCAACCACCAGGTCCCTGAGTGCAAACTGACCACAGATGAGCCCCTCCTCCCCACTGCTGAGTTGCTGGGTATAGCAGAGCAGCACCCCTCCAGAGAGGCCTCCTGGGCTGACACCTGCCCTTTGCACCCAGCTGAAATAAAACTCTTGGAATCTGCTGTCCATTGGCCCCTGGTCTGCCTGCTGGGGAAGGAGAGAGAAAAGCCTCCTTTCTCTTCAAATTCCTCCCGTCCTTGATTGAGCAGGGTGGGGGCTGTTTGTTTATTCATTAGCAAACATTCGTGAGCCCTGAGCTAGGAGCTGGGGCGCAACCATGAACCCAAGAGGCACAGACTGCAGCCCCACAGCACACACGTGAAGTAGACAGGCAGCTTCTGCATGCTTGCAGAGCCCTGCACCAGGTTGTGTCAGGAAGGGAGCTCACAGGGCGCCGAGCAGAAGATAACTGAGTGTGCAAAGCGCATGGCCAGGCCAGGCTCTCAGGAGCGGAGGCTGTGACAGTGAGCTGCAACAACAAGCCAGGAGGAAAGGGCATTCCAGGTAGGGGGCAACCTGTGCCAAGCCCTGTGCTGGGAGCCAGAGGCCAGTGTGACCGGAAGGAGGGACAGGCAGGGATCCATGCACAGGAAGACCCCAGCCATGCCCGCACAGCCCCCAAGTCCAGGCCGGACTTACTATCTCTTTAGCCCTTGATATGCAGCTCCTGCATCTGCCTCCGTTTGTCCCTGTTCCTTCTGAGATGTCGAACTCCTGCACAGCCCAGAAGGACAATCACCTTCCATGGTCTGGGCGCTTGGCCTTGGCTAATGTGGCCTCAGCACACACCACACACTACTCTTGCTCCTGTCCCCAAGCGTTTCTTCCTGGCCAGGTCCATCCTGTGCTCATGGAAGGTGAAGATGGTGTACAGAGGGTGGGGGTCTCCATGAGCCCCCTCCTCCTCAGTGTCGCTCGTGTCTTGCGTCTGCTCAACCAGGCCAGCTGCCCTGGAGGTCTTCGGCGGTGCTGGTTTCCCTGGGAGAGAGGGGCACCGGGCTGGGAGTCGTGCCACTGTGTGTCCTCAGCAGGGTCCTCTGTCCACTGGAGTCCGAGGCTCCTTGCCCGTGGCACGTGCTGTGCACAGCACCATCCAGGGCTTAGGCAAGAGGCTGTCAGCTGGACTCATGGGCCCTGGCCCAGCTCTGCACCCACCTCACGCCCCTGTGCATCTGCCTGGTCCTGGGACCCAGAAAGGGAAGGGACCAGCTCCCTAGGGTATAAAGGCCTGAGCTGGGCATCCCCGTGGAACCTGGCTTCCCACAGTCCCCAGGCCAGGGGGGCTCTCTGGGCACCTCCCTTCCTGGAAGCAGCCCCTGGACTCCCTGCCTCTTTCCCTGGGACCCCGTGGTCTGGCCCTGGGCACTGTCAGCTTCCTCATGGCCCCCTCCCATCTGACTGGCAGGCCAGGGGACAAGGACTTCCTCAGGATGGCACCTGGGCTGTGAGGGGCCAGAGGACACGGTCCCTGGTGGGCAGGGACGGGCACCAGGACACAGCTGGGTGTTTCCCGCCCGGATTCTTCTGAGAGGCCTGCACCGGCCTCCGCGCAGGGGTCTGGCAGCCCTCCCCTCTCTGTCTTGGTTTCCTCTGTGGTTCTGACTGGGTTTGGGGAGCAGGGGTGCCCCCTCTCCCATCACCCCAGGCTGTGACAGGGCTGGGCTCCTGAAATTCCTCGGTTCTAACTTTCTGGCCCCCAGCCCTGCCCCAGGGCCAGGCCAAGTTCATCTCCATGCTGAGGGCCTTGGAGTCTCTCCGTGTACACATTCCAGAGGAGGAACCCAAACGGGCTGTTTCTCACCAAAATATGAAACTGAAAACAAGCACAGGGCCTGCCTGAGGCTGCCTGCGGCCTGGGGACTCAGGGTCTGACTTTGCCCCTCCTGGCACTGCCTGACCACCCCTACACTCCCCAGGCTCCCCTTGGCCCCACGAGGCCCCACCTTGCACCCCCACATCCCTCCCCCAGGTCCTGCCCAGTCCCTCCTGGTGCCCTCAGCCCTGCCTGGTCCTCCTGGTCCATCTGGCTCCCCTTGGTCCCTCCTGGCACCTCCTGGTCCTCCTGGGTCTTTTCTGCCTCCTAGCCCCTCCCATTCTCCCCCCAGCCCCTCTCTACCCCAAATCTTACTGGCCCTGTGGCACCCCCAGGTCCCCAGGCCCCTTCTGGACCCCCAGCCCTTCCAGCCTTCCCCCCTGGCCCTTGAACTCCCCAACTGTCCTGGCTCCCCAGGCCCCTCCTGGCCCTGTCTGGTCCCTCTTGCACCCCCACCCCTCCCACCCTCCCCAAGCACAGCTGGCCCCCAGCTGCCAGGACTCTGGGGGCCACTGGCGGCTTCATCAGACAGGAGACTGTGCTTTGCACTCAGGCCACTGCACCTGAAATAGCTGCACGTGTCCAGTGCCTCAGGCCACCCCTGGGGCTAGACTGAGGGTCTCACTGACAAAACTCTGCTAAAGATGGGACTCAGGGGAGCAAGGTTTTGAGGGTCTTTGGTCAGGCTGAGGTCCCACAGTAACTGTCTACTGAGAATGCCTGCCCCAGCATTGATGAAGGGACACGGGGCTGCGGGGTGGCAGGAGGAGGTGCTGGGAGGCAGTGGAGGGAGCACATTCAACCTTGAGAATTCTTCTCAGGCACACTTGTGGGTCACTTCCTCTCCTGCATACGGTGGGCGCCCTGCACACAGATGATGAGTAAATTCACAGGGTCCCGAGGAAGAAGCTTCTCTGAGGGGAGGAGATAGATGGGGAGGTCGTGTCATTCACAACTGTGCCACATCCCAGCAAGCCCAGGCCCAGTGTCCCGGAGTCAGCCCAGGAGGGCATCCTAATCCTGGTAGAAAGAAGGGCTGGTGTTTGCCGAGGGCTCTCCACTTGCTGGGCATGGTTCTGAGAACACTCACCCCACAGGACCCCACAGAGCCAGTAACACGACGCCCCCCCAGGGCACCGGTGAGGCTTGGAGAGGGTCACGTGCCTGGCCAGTGTGTGGAGGGGTCTGAGCTCAGGGGTCAGCAAATTGTCTGGAGGGACCCACAGGGTCAGTGTCGGAGCCCTGAGAGTGGCCGACAGCATTTGGAGGACGGGAGATGGTCCTCCAAGCACAGGTGCAGGTCCAAGGGCCCAGGGTCTCCACACACCCGAGCCTCTGGGGCTGTGCCACCACCTCGCGGGGCCCCCAGCTCTCCCCACTGAAAGGGGCGAGGTAATGACAGTCCAAGAGAGAACGGAGGTGCGGTCGCCTGCAGTGTAAGGCTCAGGGCTGTGGGGCCCCTTGGTGGGATGCTAGGGGCTGCCACTCTCATCTCCTCGGAGATGTGGTCCCCACTCCAGCAGGTGCAGAGGGAACCTCAGTCCAAGCTGACACGTCAAGAAGCTCGGTTCTCATGGCTCTGCTCTCCCACAGGGGTCCCGCCCTCCCCCAAGCCCCAACAGCCCTGTGAGCAGAGCACGGGGTGGACTCCACAGCACCATGATGCAGAGGAGGAAACTGAGGCTCAGAGGGGCCTCTCAGAGCCTGCTGGCGCAGAGGCTGGACTCGCCTGATCCCAGGAGCCCAGGATGCCCAGCCGAGGGCAGAACGACATCCTCTAACCTGGAAGTTAATGGGCACAGCTTCAAGGCCTCCTCCATCCCCTAGCTGTGTTTCTGTTCGACTCCTGAGCAAGTGTCAGAGACGGTGGGAACATTCTGGATCCCAGGAGTCCCGAATCGGGGTGTGGCTGTCTCCCCACGCACAGCCTAACCTCCCCCGGCTCTGGAACGTGGCTGGCCAGGACTCACTGCTGCGAGGTAGCCCTGCTTCTGGGGGACACCAACCACGCTCACCCCTCCCATGTCCACCAAGAGGGGCCTGGGGTGCCGCGCTTGCCGTAATTACACGAGAAACCCAGGAAAGGGAAGTGCACACAACCTATTACCTGTAATTTGATTTTGTTCTTCAGCCAAATTAACAGTCTATAAACATTTGCAAAATTACATGTTTTCATCCTGTGAGAAATACCAGGTGCCTCTTATGCAAATGTGCCCGGTCCTTGCGCTCTGCCATTCTAGAGAACGGCTCCTCAGAACCCAGCGCGGAGCTTGTCAAGCCAGGCCGTTCGTCGTGGATTGCAAATTAACAGGCCTCACATGCTTGTGTACAATTACATTCCCGCCAGCTTTAGGCAACTGTAGACCCAGATTCCAAATAAGATGTGAGTTCACTCAACTGAAACTTGCAGTATTAGATTTATAATAAACAAAGAGAGGTCACGCGGCGATGCCATTTTTTTAAAAGAAAAGGAAATTGAATGACAGCACCTGAACTTGGCTCCACTTCCGCTCTGTGTCGGTGTGATTTCAGCATACGCCACACACTCCTGCTCCACGTGGGCCTGCAGTGGTCCCCGGTGGACCCTGTGTCGAGCGAGTCACGTTCAGCTTCCCCTGCACTCTGTGTGGAGCCTTCACCAGCCAATGGAGGCACACAGCTGGCAGCCACACCTGATGCCCGCCAGCTGCCCCCTCCAAGGCACCTGCCCCGAGCCAGGGCCGAGGGGGCCTTTAGGTGTCTGCACCAGCGGCTTCCAGCACCCACACTGCTTGCCAGGGAAAACCCGTCCCATCCTTCGGGACCGGCTAACAGGTCCTTCCTGCCCCCAGCAAGCCTGTCTCCAGAAACTCACCCACAATTGCTAATTCTCACCCAGGGACACCACCTCTGGATCCTAGCAAGAACCGCCGTGTTATTGTTCCCAAGTTTGGGGTAGGAAGAAGAGAGGGTTTGGACCAGCCCTCTCTTAAGACAGTTACCGGAATCAATTTGGTTCCAGAAAGAGCAAGAAAAATCTGCCCACTCGTGCAATTCATTGTTTAACGTCATTGACAGATGTGATGCTTCTTCACAGGTTAGCGTGATGGAGCCGCAGGCCCTGTCCGCGCAACGCCGCTCCGTCCTGGGGCCGCATGCGGTGCTGGACAAACGGCAATGGACATGGTCAGAGTGAGGCCTGCAAGGGCCCTGCGCCGTGAGGGTACCCCGTCCAGTTCCGAGGCTCCTCATGCTCTCTCGATAGGTGCTTTGGCCACCAGTAACAGAAATCCTGGGTGATGACGGCATCAACAAATGCAGGAAGAAGTCTGGGGTGGGGCATAAGTCTCCTCCCTGGGGCAGTTTAATGTGTGAACCCAGCAGGAGGGATGAGGGCAGCCCCTGCCGTACATCCTGGGCCTCATCCACACAGGGAAGGCCAACTGCTTTAGCCAGAGGAAGACAGTACAGGAGGAAAGGCTGGTGCATTTGGGGGAGAGGAAGAGGGCAGACGGGTTGCCCCCTCAAAGACACTGCGTCCAGGCAGAGGGCTCTGACAGGCAGGGCCTCGAGAAAGTTCTGCGAACCGTTTCACCCACAGCCTCCTTTGTTTCTAGCACCCAGGGAAGGTGCATTCAGGCCACAGAAGCCAGCAGGCCACAGGCTGGTGAGCCTGTTGATGGGAAGTTCTGGTGTTGAAAGAGTGTCTTGTGTATCATCCCGGGCGAGGTTCTGCAGAGGAGGAGGACTTTTCTTTGGGGACTCCCAACTGCCGCCAACTTATCACCCAGGGAGGCTGCAGGCAGAGAATACTCTCCTCTGACAAGTGGGGAAACTGAGGCTTGAGAGGGACCACAGGTTTAAAGCAGCCAAACCCAGGAATAAATCCAGCTCTTCAGATTCCCACCCCAGGCTGTTTCCAGACAGAGGAGGGAGAAGTGGTTTATTTCACCCAGTTCTCCCACTTGTCCCCAGGACCAGCAGGTCCCCTCCCTGGCGTCCTGAAGCCGCCTTGCGCCTGTGGCTGACCAAGTGCAGATGGGCCTGGCTGTCTACTGGGCCTGCTTTCATAGGCCTGAGATGCAAAGACAGAACATCACATGGACATGCACACACACACACACGAACACACATGCACGTACATAGGCATATCTGCACACACACAGCACACCAACATACACACACACACACATGAACATGCACGCATGTACACAGACATAACATACACACATGCACATATGCACCCCAACATAGGCACATGACATGTGAGCATGCATGCATATACACAGACATACCCACATACATGCATTCACATGCACACACACACGCCCGTATGCACAAGCACACACACATATAGCCACACACATGTGTGTGCACAGTGCACGGCTATGCTTGGGCGAGTGAGAATGTTCCTCACTCTGTCTACAGGCTGGGAGAGAGAATGGGTCCTGCCGAGCTGAGGCTGCTGGCTCCGTCTGACCCGCCACGGTCACGCTTCCACGCCCTCACACACGTGGCTTCCTCCCTCTGCAATGCCTTTTTCATCTTCGTAGCCTCATAAAAACCCACTTGGCTTTCAAGGCTTGGTGCAAAATGTCCTCCTCTGCCCAGCCCCCAGGTAGAGCAGAGCTGTTTGGCTGCACACTCCCAGGCCAGGAAGTGAGGAGGCATCTCATATTTAACGGGGACATCTCATCTCCTCCCCGTGTTACAGATGAGGAAACTGAGGCACAGAGACCTGCCTAGGGCCGTGCGGTTTGAGGTGGGGGAAGGATTTGCACAAGTCATGCAGGTTCCAGGGTACCTGCCGCCGCCCACCCGAGGGAGGCGGGAAGTCCTCACACTTGTGCCCCCAGCCCGCCCCCCGAGGCTCCTGTGCATCCCGGTTTCCCGGCCTGCTGCTGACCCCACACACAGTAGGTGCCGTGACGTGTTTCTTGGACGTGCTCCTGCCTCCCGTAAAGCCTGGGCTCGCAGAGCAGGCACGTATGTGGCTCGGCCGTCCCAAACACAGAGACGAGGGGCCACATGTGTCTGGAGTTTCTGAAAAGCTGGGAACAATTTTTCCCACAGTTTTCTGTTTGGATGAACTGATTTGGCCAGATGTGGGCCAGGAAAACCCTGTTTCAAGGTGTCTCCCTCAACAGAGAGGAAGCTGGCAGCTCGGTCCCAGAAACCTCAGGCTTCCCTGCTCGTAAGGGGCCCACGCCTCTCCTCCGTGGCGAGTGGTCTGGGCCCCGGTGGATGGGGGGACCTAAGCTGTGCTGGGTCTGGCCTGAGGACCCCAAGGGTGTCTGCCCAGCTGGGGCTGGGAGACACACTCTCCCTGCCTGTGACTTCTGGGACCTGCCTGGGCCCCAGCTTCCCTGTGTCAGGACAACTGCGCTGGGGAGTCTGCTATCCGGGGCCCAAGCTGGGGGACCCCATGCGTCTCCAGAAGCAACAGCCCTCCCAGGCTCAGTCCTCAGCACCCGGCAGCATTTTCAGCCTTCTCAGCAGCTCCGTGAAAGGTTGGATGGGTTGATTTGATCCCTTTCTGTAGACGAGGAGACTGAGGCCTAGAGAGGAGGCACTCCTGCAGCAGACGGGCTCTATGACCCCCCAACAGCCATCCATCCCAGGGCCAGGTGTGGCCTCCTGCCAGCCACGGACCAGGCACAGCGGGGCTAGGAGCCGCCAGAGCCTTTCCTTCCACGCTAGTTTGCTTCAACAGGGCTAAGGGAGGTTTTCACTTTGGTCGTGTCATGCCTGGGCCATGAGGGCCTCTTCCTGGGAGCATGAGGACAGAGAGGTCCCGTCTGTAACCGGCCATTTAGAGTCACCTTTGACGCCGTTTCCTCTGGGAAGCAGCCCCTCGTCCCCTGCCTGCTGGTTAGGGTGAGTCTGACCTCCCTCATCCTTTTTTTTTTTTCGAGACAAGGTTTGGCTCCATTGCCCAGGCTGGAATGCAATGGCACGATCTTGGCTCACTGCCACCTCCACCTCCCAGGCTCAAGCAATCCTCCCACCTCAGCCTCCCCGGAAGCTGGGACGACAGGTGTGCACAACCACGCCTGGCTAATTTTTATATTTTTTATAGAGATGGAGTTTCACTTTGTTGCCCAGGCTGGTCTTGAACTCCTGAGCTCAAGTGATCTGCCCTCCTCAGCCTCCCAAAGTGCTGGGATTACAGGCATGAGCCACCACACCCAGACCACCATTGCCTTTGAATGGGTCCCTGACCCAGGCCTCACCACCTGACCCCTTCCCCTCGGCCGCAGAGACTGGGGTGGAGGCATCACGTGACCCAAAAGCAAGAAATGGACCCTAGCTCTGGGCTCCTGCTGGAATGGATGGGGAGGGAGTGTTCACACAGTGGAATGTGGTCTGGGCCTGTAGGTGCCACTGGTGGCCACCCAGGAAGGCCTGTGGGAGGATGGACTGCACAGCGGAATGCAGAGCCAAAAGGCGGGAGAGGCAGGTCCCTGAGGGCTTGTTTCCAGCACAACGCTTGAAGCCCACCCAGTGTTGCCTTCCAGTCATCTAAGCCAATCATTCTCCACTGGGCTCAGGGAGTTTGGCTAGAGTCGGACAGTTGCAATGGAAGGTATCCTGATTTACACAAAAGCAGTTCAGTATTTGCTTAATAATGGGGGATAAAGTACTTTGGTCCAAGAAACATATCCCTAATGGTGGAATCGTGACTGATGAGACAGGCACAGCAGCCTCAGGGGCCCCGGGGTAAGTGTGGCCTACCAGCCGTTACATGAGAACTGCCTGGGAGGTCTGACACAAATGCAGATTCTCCCACAAGTTCTGAGCTGCTGCAGCTGAGGTGGGGCTGGAATCTGCATCCTCAGAAGCTGCTGAGGCCCAGGAGAGTCTGGGAGCTGTGGTCCTGGCCTCTCTGCTGCTGGGGACAGTTGTGAGGGGTGTGCCCTTTGGGTGGTCAGGACCGAGGGCTGGGGGCTTGGTTAGCAAGGGACAGCTCTACAAAGGCCTTTGGGAAGAAGAGGGGACGGCAGAGGCACTAACCACCTCACCGTTTGTTCCCTGCTATCCCGTCGGTCCCCGTCCAGGGCTGGGCTCAGCCTAGGGCCCCTACACGACACCTGTGAC
Organism: Nomascus leucogenys; assembly: GCF_006542625.1. NCBI lineage: Eukaryota > Metazoa > Chordata > Mammalia > Primates > Hylobatidae > Nomascus > Nomascus leucogenys. Next base: position 285,100 of record NC_044400.1, read on the forward strand.
TCTCGGGGTCCCCAGTGCACCAAGCCCCAGGTGCCCGGGCCGCAACTTGCCCTTTAACCTGCACTTGCCGCCCTCCCGCCCCTGTCTCCATTCCCCACCGTCTCCTGGAACCCAAAACACACTGCCCCATGTCCGTCTTGGAACCGCCTGGATTGCCCAGCCCGGCCACCTCCATCCAGCTGTGAGTTGAAGTCCCGTCCTGCACAGGCGCCCTGGGGTGAAGGGGGGTGCTGGGGTGTCTGTTCCATCAGTTCTGCCATCCACGTGTTCTGTGTGCCAGTGAGCATCGGGTGTGTGCCCACGTGTGCACGTCTGCTGGGTGTGCCAGTGTGTGAGTGGGAGTGAGTCTGTCCCCGGATGAGTACGTGAGTGTGCATGTGCGTGAGGGGGAGTGTCCATGTGAGTGACTGTGTGTGTGCATGTGAGTGTGTATGTGAGTGTGTATGTGAGTGTACAGGAGTGTGCATGTGAGTGTGTGTGCCGTGTGCATGTCAGTCAGCACATGTGCTTGTGCCAAGTCAGTCTGCCCATTAGAGTGTGCACACAAGTGTGTGGTGTGGGTTTATGTGCACTCGTAGGGTGGGGCTGTGACAGGGCAGCTGTGGGAGGCTGCAGACATGTGAGGGGGTCTCTGGGAACCCATGCCCCTGTCTGTCAGCTGTACAGTCTCATGGCCCCACAAGTGCTCACGTCAACACAAACTTGGCAGCCACTGTCTTTTTCAACGCTGTGTGTGCAGAGAAAGGAGTGCACAGAGCCGTGGGCCTGCAGCTCCCGGAGCTTCCCGGAGACTGTCCTCCAGTGGAGGTGCTGGGGATGGCGGGGACGCAGCCTCGGCCTTCGTGCACCAACCTGGGGTGTTCAAGGAGGCACTCGGCCTGGGGACGCCGTGGGAAGAGCTATCGGAGGAGCCCCTCGGAGCTGCCTCAGCCAGCTGATGAAGCAGTCAGCGCCCGCCTCAGTGGGTTAAAGGTTAATACATAAATCAAAGGGAGATGTCAGGTGCCTTTAACACTGATTGAGACGTAATTGGGCGGGGACCGTGCGCCAGGCACCCGCGCTCATGGAACCAAGGCAGGACGTGGAAGAAATTATGTGGCTTGTTTGTCTGCAATCGCGTCAAGACCGATCGTCCCTCGGCTCTGGACAGACGCCCCCGCCCCCAGCCAGCTGAGGATGCAAATATTCATGGCCTGGTGCCGGTTCCGGGGCTGGCTGGCGTTGCTGCACACTGAGGACGCACCACCCACATGGAATCCGGGCTGCGAGAACTTTCCAGATGTCCCCAAAGAGATCACCTCATCTGCTCATCCCTGGGGTCACGGGGCCGACTCGGGACAGAATGACGTGCAGTCATCCTGGGGTCACGGGCCGACTCGGGACAGAATGACCCAACCCCTTGCAGCACAGACCTCCCGCACAGCCTGTGTCCTGCACCCTCCAGCCCAGGCCTCTGCCCTCTCTGTCCCGGCCGGAGGGGCTCCAAACAGAGCTAAATGCCCGCCCAGGGCAGCCTTTTGCTGCTTCCCGCGGCCAGAATCCCGGCCCAGGGTCTCAGGCGTCCCGACGTAGGGGGTTCCAAGCCTCACGTGTGTGTGGACTGCAGACAAGGATGCTTTATGAGATGAGATTGCACACAGACGTGTGTGCGAGGAGAGAAATGTGTCAAATTACTCAAAGTAAACATTAAAAATTTTAAATAACAATTTTAAAAGGTATAGCTCTGTTCGGCCAGTTCTCCCATTTTTGAAAATAATCCCTTACCCCGCCTTTTTTCTTTAAGACAAGGTCTTGCTTCATTGCCCGGGCTGGAGTACGTACAGTGGCGTAATCACAGCTCACTGCAACCTCAGCCTCCTGGACCCAGGTGATCCTCCCACCTCAGCCTCCCAAGTAGCTGCCACCACGCCCAGCTAATTGTGTGTGTGTGTGTGTGCGTGTGTGTGCGTGTACACACTATATATCTAATATATACCATATACAGATATAGATATATAGATATATTAGAGACGGGTTTTCCTATGTTGCCCAGCTGTTCTCAAATTCCTGGGCTCAAGTGATCCACCCACCTTGGCTTCACAAAGTGCTGAGATTATAAGCCACCACGCCCGGCCAATTCTTTTATTTTATTTTTATTTTTAACATTCCTGTAACTGCAGTAAATACAAGTGGCCTTGTTGCCTCTCTGCCTGGAGAGATCGTAACCACGCTCCCCCACCCAGAACCGGGCACCCTCAGCTCCCCCACCCAGAACCGGGCACCCTCAGCTCCCCCACCCAGAACCGGGCACCCTCAGCTCCCCCACCCAGAACCGGGCACCCTCGGCTCCCCCACCCAGAACGGGCACCCTCGGCTCCCCCACCCAGAACCGGGCACCCTCGGCTCCCCCACCCAGAACCGGGCACCCTCGGCTCCCCCACCCAGAACCGGGCACCCTCAGCTCCCCGGCCAAGCCTGCCTTCCTCGCTGGTTCTCTATCAGCCTCCGGAGCTGCTTTCTGCCCTGTTCTTCGTCTGCTAAAAAACAAAACATTAGCCCTTCTGCTTAGGGAGGGCATCTTTCCCCCTCTCAGCTCAGCTAACCCCTATTTGTGCCCTGAGATGCAGCTCCCAGGCTGCCTCCTCCAGAAAGTCTTTCCTGACTGCCCCCCCACTTCCAGGTGGGGTTGGAGACACCTGCCCCAGTATTTCTGACTTTCAAGCACCAATTTCCGTCTATTCTGATCACAGCACCTCCTAGAAGGGCCCTGATGTTCATGAGGAAGGATTCCAACCTCCCCTTTATTCCTTTTGGTGCAGAGCCCACCAGGCACCGGGACTCTGCCTGCCTGGCCTCCACCTCACCTGCCATGTGGACCCTGATCTGTCACCAATGGCTTTAAACTTCAGAGACTCAGATTGTGCTTCACCCAAAAGCAACAGTGACGATGACAATGGTTTGCACTGTGTGGAGCTAACCACATGTGGACGCTGCTGTACTTTACCTATATTTACTCATTTAATCATCACAGCAACACTATATGGTAAGTACCACACCATCCCATTTTACAGATGAGAAAACCAAGGCACAGAAAAGTTAAGTTACTTGCTTGAGGTCACATAGCCAGCAAAGTGGCAAGGCCAGCATTTGAACATAGGCAGCCTGGGTCCAGGGTCCACACTTTTAGGCTTGTCTTCCCACAGGGTGGCAGATTTAATTTTTAAAAAAGATACCAGTCCCATGTGGTAAGCCTTGGCTGAGACCAAGCAGCTCAACGAAGTTACTGCTAACACAGGTAATCAGAAAGGCTCATACCAAGGTTAAGAATGTTAGACAGAAATATAGAAATGCAGGCGGGGAAACCAGGATGGTAAACTTTTGGATAAATGCGGGTGAATATTAATTGTACAAAGCAACAATTATTATGTCTTGTGGAGTTAAAATATGTATGGAAATAAAATGCAAGAAGACCACAGTGCAAAATGCAGGAGGGTGTAGAATTCGAAGCTTCTAAGATTATAGTAACATAAATACAGCTGTTATTAGTAATGGTAATAATTGGATTAGACCATAATAAGTCAAGAATACATTTTATAATTGCTAGGGTAAACCTTATAAAAGGGGTAGTAAAATAATATGCAACTCACAAATAATGGCAGAAAAATTTTAATCCATTCAAAGAAAGCTAAGAAAGGAAGAAAAAAGGAAACAAAAACTAATGTACAAAAGAGAAAACAAACAGTAAGAGGGTAGATCTAAATCCCATTAAATGTAAATGGATAAGAAACCCACTGATGGTCAGACTGGATTAAGAAAAAATCAACTATATGTTGCTTACAGGAGACACATTTTAACTCTAAGAACACAGAAAGGTTAAAAGTAAAAAAAACTATATAGCACAAGGACACTAGCCAACAGAAAGGTGGTGTAGCTATATTAACAGACAAAACAGACACTAGTGCGGTGGCTCACGCCTGTAATCCCAGCACTTTGGGAGGCTGAGATGAGTGGATCACCTGAGGTCAGGAGTTCAAGACCAGCCTGGCCAACAAAGTGAAACCCTGTCTCTACTAAAAACACAAAAATTAGCTGGCATAGTCATGGACACCTGTAATCCCAGCTACTTGGGGGGCTGAGGCAGGAAAATCACTTCAACCTGGGAGGTGGAGGTTGCAGTGAGCTGAGATCAGGCCATTGCACTCCAGCCTGGGTGACAGAGTGAGGCTCTATCTCAAAAAAATAAAAAAAACAGATAGTAAAGCAAAAAACTCTGCTATAGATAAAGAGGGACATTTCATAATGGTAAGATCTAACAGCTTAACCACATGTCATATACACAGGCCAGTACTCCAGAAAGTCACCATCCTCCCAAATTCACATGAAGCATTTGCTAAATTGATCGTATGTTGGCCATTGAGAAGCCTCAACAAATTTTAACAGATTGTAAAGTATGTTCTGTGAACACAATAAAATTAATCTAAAAATTGATTAAAATATAACTAGAAAAACTCCAGCTGCCTGAAAGTTAAACAACACATTCCTAAATAGTCCATGGTTCAAAGAGGAAATCAGAATGGAAATGATAAAATATTTTGTGGCCAGGTGCAGTGGCTCATGCCTGTAATCCCAGCACTTTGGGAGGCCAAGGCAGGCGGATCACCTGAGGTTGAGAGTTTGAGACCAGCCTGACCAACACGGAGAACCCTGTCTCTACTAGAAATACAAATTAGCTGGGCATGGTGGCGCACGCCTGTAATCCCAGCTACTCGGGAGGCTGAGGCAGGAGAATTGCTTGAACCCCGGAGGTGGAGGTTGCAGCGAGCCGAGATCACACCATTGCACTCCAGCCCGGTCGACAGAGTGAGACTCTGTCTCAAAAAAAAAATAAGATGCACCCAGCCAACCTGTGGGATGTGGGCTAGGCAGCCCTTGGGGGAGACTTCCACCCTTCACGGAACACGGTAAAAAGAAGAAAGGCAGAAAGATCACCAGTGTAAGAGTCCCTCTTCATCCGACAAACAGCAATGAACCAAACCTACGAATAAAAATACTGAAGATGAGAACAGAAAGACAAGAAAATATGAAACAAAAGTACGATGGGGAGGCTCAACAAAGATTTTTGAAGATCAATAAAGTTCACCGAGGTGTAAGAACCGAAAGCCCGGACTTCGGGGGGGGTTCGGCTTCCGCGTGGCCCTGGGTGAAAGTGCAGCCGTGGGATCTTGATGGAGAGAAACGCTGGGCAGGGAGGAGCGTGGGACAGAAACACGGAAATGCGGGGCCCAGGCCCTGGGGCTGTTTCCACACAAACTGAGTCCCCAAGCCCTTCAATTCATCGAAAGAACCCATGTACCCAAGGGCAACGGGAATGTGGACAGCAGTGGCTGGAGAAACCAACTGAGAGCTCAAAGGAGAAAGGGCCGTGACAGCTGTCCTGGCATCCCTCCTGAAGGTGCCGCAGCCACTGTCTCTGTGCGTCTCTGCCCCTCTGCTCTCCTGCTGCCCCGTCCCACACAGGCAGTGCTCTCAGCGGGGGTGGTTTACCTCCAGGGCAAATTTGGCAAAGTCTGGATATATTTTTGGTTGTCATGACAGAGGGGTTCCCAGTGAGAAAGGTGCAGGATCCCAGCAAACACCCTACAGTCCCCACCACAATGAATAATCCAGCCCTAAATGTCAATAGTCAACAGTGCCAAGGTTGAGAGACCCTGATATGGGTGGTGTGGTGGGGTTTAACCTTTAAATTTTTTTTGTTATTGTTGTTTTGTTTTTGTTTTTGTTTTCGTTTTTGTGATGGAGTCTCGCTCTGTCACCCAGGCTGGAGTGCAGTAGTGCAATCTCGGCTCACTGCAAGCTCTGCCTCCTTGGTTCACGCCATTCTCCTGCCTCAGCCTCCCGAGTAGCTGGGACTACAGGCACCTGCCACTGCACCCGGCTAATTTTTTGTATTTTTAGTAGAACAGGGTTTCACCGTGTTAGCCAGGATTGTCTCGATCTCTTGACCTCATGATCCACCCCCCTCGGCCTCCCAAAGTGCTGGGATTTCAGGTGTGAGCCACCATGCCCGGCCTAACCTTTAAATTTTAGGACATTGGTTTTCTTTTTTTTTTTTTTTTTTTTTTTTTTTTTTTTTTTTTTATTATACTTTAGGGTTTAGGTACATGTGCACAATGTGCAGGTTTGTTACATATGTATCCATGTGCCATGTTGATTTCCTGCACCCATTAACTCGTCATTTAGCATTAGGTGTATCTCCTAATGCTGTCCCTCCCCCCTCCCCCCACCCCACAACAGTCCCCGGAGTGTGATGTTCCCCTTCCTGTGTCCATGAGTTCTCATTGTTCAATTCCCACCTATGAGTGAGAACATGCGGTGTTTGGTTTTTTGTCCTTGCGATAGTTTACTGAGAATGATGTTTTCCAGTTTCATCCATGTCCCTACAAAGGACACGAACTCATCATTTTTTATGGCTGCATAGTATTCCATGGTGTATATGTGCCACATTTTCTTAATCCAGTCTATCGTTGTTGGACATTTGGGTTGGTTCCAACTCTTTGCTATTGTGAATAGTGCCGCAATAAACATACGTGTGCATGTGTCTTTATAGCAGCATGATTTATAGTCCTTTGGGTATATACCCAGTAATGGGATGGCTGGGTCAAATGGTATTTCTAGTTCGAGATCCCTGAGGAATCGCCACACTGACTTCCACAATGGTTGAACTAGTTTACAATCCCACCAACAGTGTAAAAGTGTTCCTATTTCTCCACATCCTCTCCAGCACCTGTTGTTCCTGATTTTTTAATGATGGCCATTCTAACTGGTGTGAGATGGTATCTCACTGTGGTTTTGATTTGCATTTCTCTGATGGCCAGTGATGATGAGCATTTCTTCATGTGTTTTCTGGCTGCATAAATGTCTTCTTTTGAGAAGTGTCTGTTCATGTCCTCTGCCCACTTTTTGATGGGGTTGTTTGTTTTTTTCTTGAAAATTTGTTTGAGTTCGTTATAGATTCTGGATATTAGCCCTTTGTCAGATGAGTAGGTTGCAAAAATTTTCTCCCATTCTGTAGGTTGCCTGTTCATTCTGATGATAGTTTCTTTTGCTGTGCAGAAGCTCTTTAGTTTAATGAGATCCCATTTGTCGATTTTGGCTTTTGTTGCCATTGCTTTTGGTGTTTTAGACATGAAGTCCTTGCCCACACCTATGTCCTGAATGGTATTGCCTAGGTTTTCTTGTAGGATTTTAATGGTTTTAGGTCTAACATATAAGTCTTTAATCCATCTTGAATTAATTTTTGTATAAGGTGTAAGGAAGGGATCCAGTTTCAGCTTTCTACATATGGCTAGCCAGTTTTCCCAGCACCATTTATTAAATAGGGAATCCTTTCCCCATTTCTTATTTTTGTCAGGTTTGTCAAAGATCAGATAGTTGTAGCTATGCGGCATCATTTCTGAGGGCTCTGTTCTGTTCCATTGATCTATGTCTCTGTTGTGGTACCAGTACCATGCTGTTTTGGTTACTGTAGCCTTGTAGTATAGTTTAAAGTCAGGTAGCGTGATGCCTCCAGCTTTGTTCTTTTGGCTTAGGATTGACTTGGCGATGCGGGCTCTTTTTCGGTTCCATATGAACTTTAAAGTAGTTTTTTCCAATTCTGTGAAGAAAGTCATTGGTAGCTTGATGGGGATGGCATTGAATCTATAAATTACCTTGGGCAGTATGGCCATTTTCACGATATTGATTCTTCCAACCCATGAGCATGGAATGTTCTTCCATTTGTTTGTATCCTCTTTTATTTCATTGAGCAGTGGTTTGTAGTTCTCCTTGAAGAGGTCCTTCACATCCCTTGTAAGTTGGATTCCTAGGTATTTTATTCTCTTTGAAGCAATTGTGAATGGGAGTTCACTCATGATTTGGCTCTCTGTTTGTCTGTTATTGGTGTACAAGAATGCTTGTGATTTTTGTACATTAATTTTGTATCCTGAGACTTCGCTGAAGTTGCTAATCAGCTTAAGGAGATTTTGGGCTGAGACAATGGGGTTTTCTAGATATACAATCATGTCATCTGCAAACAGGGACAATTTGACTTCCTCTTTTCCTAATTGAATACCTTTTATTTCCTTCTCCTGCCTGATTGCTCTGGCCAGAACTTCCAGCACTATGTTGAACAGGAGCGGTGAGAGAGGGCATCCCTGTCTTGTGCCAGTTTTCAGAGGGAATGCTTCCAGTTTTTGCCCATTCAGTATGATATTGGCTGTGGGTTTGTCGTAGATAGCTCTTATTATTTTGAGATACGTAGGACATTGGTTTTCAACATGGGTTATGACTGAACCAGAAGAAGGGTGAACATTACCCAGAGGTGCTGGATGAGGAGGGGGATGTAGTAATGGACAAGACTTTGCAGGGCTGCTGAGTATAGTTGTACAGGTTGTGTACTGCACAATCAGAAAGTACCACTCACACTGTTGACCCTATAAACGTGTGTATTTTTATGCCAATTTTCTAACAGATGGCAGTAAATGGTCTGATTCTAACAACATCAGCATATACTAAAATTTCTGATATGCATAAATAAAGCCCCCTGAGGAACCTCAGTTTTCTAATTTTTATTTTTTCTGATTTTCTAATTTGCACATAGGGGCCCTGAGACGCTGGGCTGCCCCGATCAGGGAGAAGGTGAGTGCATCTTACTCTGTACTAGGAATAATTGAATTATGTGAACTGGGGGTGCAATCGCGTTGCCTGGAAGTTCAGGTTCCTTTGTTGGTTATGCATCTGAGAGGCTGTGGTGAGCACTCGGCATCCCACCAGACACACAGCGTCTCCGAAGGATCTTCTCGCGCGTGTACAATTTCCTGCATTATGATTTCCAACAGAAGACATGCAGCAACATCTCCATCACCCTCGTGGCGGGGTGTGGGTGTGTAACGCGGCTCTTCCCAGACCGGGGGCACCAGATGGATTTGTAAGTGATCGCTGTGAGTCCATAGCCGGGTGCAGAGGGACTGTGGCAAGCTTGCTGGGAATCCAGTGCTTCAGGGACAATTGTGGCAGAACCTCTGGGAACCCGCGCCGTGGTTCTCAACCAAAGATGGCATCTCCTCACCCCGGAAGGCCTTGGGAACGTGCTTGTATTTTTGGTGGTTGTGATTACTTGGGAGTATATTGACAAGCGTTGGGTGTGGACTGAGGTGTTAAACACTCAGCAGTAAACGAGACCACCCCACACCTCCTCCTGGAGGAGGCAGCCTGGGAGCTGCATCTCAGGGCACAAATAGGGGTTAGCTGAGCTGAGGGGGGAAGATGCCCTCCCTAAGCAGAAGGGTTAGGGTTTTGTTTTTAGCAGACAAAGAACAGAGCAGAAAGCAGCTCCGGAGGCTGATAGAGAACCAGCGAGGAAGGCAGGCTTGGCCGGGGGAGCTGAGGGTGCCCAGTTCTGGGTGGGGGAGCCGAGGGTGCCCAGTTCTGGGTGGGGGAGCCGAGGGTGCCCGGTTCTGGGTGGGGGAGCCGAGGGTGCCCGGTTCTGGGTGGGGGAGCCGAGGGTGCCCGGTTCTGGTGGGGAAGACGAGGGTGCCCGGTTCTGGGTGGGGGAGCTGAGGGTGCCCAGTTCTGGGTGGGGGAGCTGAGGGTGCCCGGTTCTGGGTGGGGGAGCAGGGCGTGGTCAGGGTCTCTCCAGGCCGAGAGGGAACAAGGCCACTTCTCAAAATGCCAGCCTGCCCTACTGAGAGACACTGTCCAACGTGGCAGGTGCCAGGCAGTGGGGGACAGTGAGACTCCCAGGGAGACGCCCCCATATCAGGGCCAGGCTTTGTTTCTGGCTGGGCACATTCAGAGTTCAAGTGCCCTAATATTTGTTAATGAGTGTGCTCTCTGCTTAAACTTAGCCAGAGTAGCTGCGTTGTTTGCAACCAAGTATCGTGACTGACACAAGTTCCAGCTTGTTGTTATCGGCTCCAGATTGCTCACTGTTCTTATTGTTTTATGTAGCAAATACCTGGATAGATGTTTCCAGATGTTTACCATTTTCTTCACTCATGCTTTATTCTCTGGCCCCGCTCCTTCCTTCTGGGATAGATTTCCTTCTTCCTGAATTAGATCCTTAAGTAGTTATTTCTGTTTGTGGTGATATCTCAGTCTTAGTCTGAAAAGTAATGTCTTCCTCCATCCTTCCCTCCCTCCTTCCCTCCTTCCTTCTCTTTCTTTGTTTTGATTCTAAAACAAGTATTCCATTATCTCCTGGCATATATTGTGGTTGTTTTAAAATTTGCCGTCTATCAATTGATCAGTCCTGACCATTACCATCTCTTGGTATTTCCCACTGACAGTTCATTATCAAAATTTCGAGCAGGAAGAATTGCGCAGTGAACAGCCATAGACCCACCACTTAGATTCTGCAACGGTTACCACTTTGTTATGACCACTTTGTTATACTTGCTTTATCACATGACATGAATCCATCTAATCTTTTACAAACTTCAAAGTGAGTTGCTCACACTGGCGCGCTTCACCCCTGAATATTTCAGCATGTGTATAACTAACTAGAGCTTGACAGTTGTTTGCAGAGTTCTATTTTTTTAGGTAAATTTTACCTGGAGTGGAATGCACCCATTTGAAAGGTGCCATTGTGCATTTGGATAAATGCCTGCAGTCGGTGGTCAGGCCTGAAGGAGGAGAACCTGTTCTGATGTTTTTCTCCACAGAAGAGTTTTGTGTGTTGTCGAACTTCATACAATAGCTGCTTCCTGGGACAAGGCTTTGAGACTTGTCTGTATCTACACGTGCATCCACACTCGGTTCCTTTCCATCGCCAAGTAGCATTTTGCTCATTTATGTTGGCATTTTCTGTTTTTTATATTTGAGTTGTAGGACTTCTTTATACACTCCTGATAAAGTCCTACGGGTTTTGCACAACTTTTCCTCCCAGTCTGTGTTTTGCCTATTTATTTTCATCATGGAATATTGACAAAAATAATTTTTAATTTGATAAAGTCTGATTTGTCAAAAAATTTTTTCTCTGCCTCCCTTAAGAAACCTTCTCTATATCCAGGTCATAAAGACCTGCACTTTTGTCTGGAGGCTTTACAGCTTTATATTTTACATTTGGTAATATGCTCCACCTAGAATTAGGTTTTGGGTAATGGTGTCAGATAAGTGTCAATGTCTTTTCCCCATAAAATCATCCTGGCGCCGTTCGTTGAAAAGATTTTGTTTCCCCAATGAGATTGTTTTGATGTCTTTGCCGAAATCAATTGCCTATATGTGTGAGGGTCTATTTCTGAACTCTCTGTTCCGTTCCATTGATCTATTTGCCTATCTTAACATAAACAGCACCGTATTTATAACTGTAGCTTTACAATACATATTGAAATCAGGTAGTGAGAGTCTTACAACTTTTCAAGTTGCTTGGGCTATTCTAGGTTCTTTGCAATTCGAAATAAATTGTATAATCAGTTTGTCAGTTTATACGAGAAAACCCGCTGGCATTATGATTAGGGTTGTGTTGAAGTCATAAATCCGTTGTGGGAAAATTGACATCTTAGCAAGTAGTTCAAATTTTTATGCTACTCTAAATGACATTTTTAAATTTTCCATTTCTGATTATTTCTCAGTATGCAGATATAAAATTAATTTTTGTCTGTTGATTTTATATTCTTCCATCTCACTAAACTCACTTGTCGGTTGTAACTGCTTTTTGTCAATTCCATTAGATTCTGTACATACAGCCTGTCTTCTGTGAACACAGGTTTACCATTTAATTCCCAGTCTGGATGCTTTTCACTTATTTTCTTGCTCTACTGCCCTGGCTGGAGCCTCCAGGACCATGTTGAATAGCAGGAGTAAGAGTAGCCATCCTTACCTTGCTGCTGGTGTTGAGAGGGAAGCATTCGATCTTTATCTCGGTTATAAAGTTTATAGGCCACAGGTTTTTAAACATAGATATCCTTTATCAGGTTGAGCAACTTTCCTTCTATTCCTAGTTTGCCAAGAGTGTTTACTGGGAATGGATGTGACATTTTGTCAAATGACTTTTCTGCACTTACTGAGATAATTATAGGGATATTCTTTTCTGCTTTACTAATATGCTTCATTACATTGATTATTTTGCAAATGTTAAATCATCCCTGAATTCCTGGAATAAGCTCCATTTGGCAATTATAGATATACATACATGTATATGTTTTTAGAAGCAATGTTTTACTCTGTCATCCGGGCTGGAGTGCAGAGTACGGGGGAATGATCATAGCTCAGCATAACCTTGAACTCCTGGGCTCAAGCGGTCCTCCCACCTCAGCCTCCCCAGCAACTGGGGCTACAGGCTTATGCCACCATGCCTTGTTAATTTTTTTAGAGAATTCTTTTCAAGACCAGGTCTCCATCACCTGGCTTCAAAGTGATCCTCCTACATCAACTTCCCAAGTAGCTGGGATTACAGGTGTGAGCCTGGCCCGGCTCTAGTAGACTTTTTATATGAGGAGTATTAGTCTTTAGTTTTCTTTTCTTCTTATGACTTTGACCTGTTTGGGTATTAAGGTAATGAACACTTTGTAGAATGAGCTAAGAAGTATTCCCAGCTTTACAATTTCAAATGGGCCATTTTTAAGCCACTATTTCTTTAAAAAACTTTTGCAGTCCCGCCCCCTGCCTACTTTCGGGCACCCCAGTTATACATACATTAGTCTCCTTGAAGTTGCCTCTGCACTCACTGATGCCCTGGCCATTTTCTCACCCTGTTTTCGCCATGGTTTTACCTTAGATCGTTTCTATTGCTATGGCTGTGAGGCCACTAACCTTTTCTTCTGCAACGTCATATCATTTGTCTGTTTTTCGTCTCAGACTTGATAATTTTCATCTCTGGAAGTGCAATTTGTGTTTTTTAATATCTTCCACATAACTACTAAACTTTTGTGGGGGGCACATAAAGCACAGTTATAATAAGTGTTTAATGTCTTTGCCTGCTAATTCTAACACCTATTCAGTCTGGGCTGGTTTAGGTTGAATAATTCGTCTTCTCACTCCGGGTCATGTTTTCCTGCTCCTCATGTGTGGTGATCTTTAATTAGATGCTAGATATTGTGAATTTTTCTTGGTTGGATTCTGGGTATTTTTATGTTTCTATAAATATTCTTGTGCTTTGTTTTGGGAAACTTCTCAGCCAACATCCAGTCAAATATTTCCCTTCCCCATTTTTCCCTGTGAAACTGCAGTTAGACATATTACAGCATTTTAATTGAAGTTACTTGGAAACAGTTTGATCCTAAGCAGGAAAGATCAGCGTTCGGTTTAGGGCCAAACAGTTCCCGCTAGGGAAGTAAGACCCCTCTGTGTTCTCTGCGCAGTGAGCCATGAACATGAGGCTTCTGGTCTGGCTGGCGGGAACAGGCGCTATTCCCTTCTCCTGTGTGGGCACCAGGAACTGGTACCACTAACCCTTTCAGGTGGTTCTCTGCAGCTGTGGGTACTTTCCTCACATAAAAATAATGCTGATGAGTATTTAGCTGATATTCAAGTGGCGGGGGTTCCTCAGCAGATACCAGAAGTCGCCCGTGCCCTTCTCCCCTCTGCTTCACTCTGTCCTGTGAACTCTCCTGTCTTAGTTCCTGAACCCTCAGTTCTGTGTCCGAACTCCAGGAGTCTGCCAGGCTCCCCTGGGTTCCGCCTCTCTGAGCCACGTCCTGAGAACGTCTTCAAGGCAGTAAGCCGGGGCTGCTGTAGGGCTCACCTTGCTGTCCCCATCGCTCAGGGATCGTTATACTTTGTTACTTGATGTCTCGGTTCTCGAAAGCTCTTGTTTCACGTAGTCTGTCTGGTTGGGGTTATTTTAGGTAGAAGGGTAAATCAAGGTCCTGTTACTCCATGTTGGCCAGAAGCAAAGGTCTCCAGCTGCCTTTTTCTAAATCATCTTTGCCTTTTAGTTTTCTTCTCTTTCATTACAACTTGCCATGTGAGAATTCATTTTTTTTTTTTTTTTTGAGACAGAGTCTCGCTGTGTCCCCCAGGCTGGAGTGCAGTGGCGCGATCTTGGCTCAATGCAAGCTCCGCCTCCCGGGTTCATGCCATTCTCCTGCCTCAGCCTCCGGAGTAGCTGGGACTACAGGCACCCACCACCACGCCCGGCTAATATTTTGTATTTTTAGTAGAGACGGGGTTTCACCATTTTAGCCAGGATGGTCTCCATCATCTCCTGACCTCGTGATCCACCCGCCTCAGCCTCCCAAAGTGCGGGGATTACAGGCGTGAGCCATCGCGCCTGGCCAGAATTCATTTTTATTTAACCTGCTCAGGACTTACGATTTTGCATCTGGAGACGCATGACTTCCATCAGTCCTGGAAACCTCTCAGCCATTATCTCTTCAAATGTCTCCCTTCCCTTATTTTCCCTGTGGATCTCCAATTAGACACATATTACCACATTGTAATCTTTCAGGTAGATAGATCTGGGAAAGGAGATGTTTAAAGAGATAATGGTTGAGAGATTAACTTCCAAAACAATTAACTTCCAAAACAACAGCTATTTATCTGTCTCAATCCTGGTAATTTATTCAGATCTATCTTATGAACTCTCAGTAGCTGTATCTACATTGTTTTAATTTCAGTGACTGTATTTTTCATTTTTAGGAGATTTTTTGTTGTTGTGGTTCTTTTCCAAATTTGCCTGGTTTTGTTACATTGTTTGCTGATCTTTACTCATTTTTTAAGACAGCTTCTTTCCACGTTTTTAATTGTTTGACAGTTTTTAATGTTGTTTATTTGATGACTCTTTTGTCAGAATTTCTTGAAGGCATCGTCTTGCCACTGTGCTGCTTTGCATATTTTGCATTTCTTGTTTGCAGGGTTCATAGGTTTCTCCTGTGAGTTCGTGGTCTATAGTTTTTTTTGTTTGTTGGTTTGTTTGTTTGTTTTGAGACAGAGTCTCGCTTTGTGGCCCAGGCTGGAGTGCAGTGGCACGATCTCAGCTCACTACAAGCTCCGCCTCCCAGGTTCACACCATTCTCCTGCCTCAGCCTCTCCAAGTAGCTGGGACTACAGGCGCCCGCCACCACGCCCGGCTAATTTTTTTTTTTTTTTTGTATTTTTAGTAGAGACGGGGTTTCACCGTGATCTCGATCTCCTGACTTCGTGATCTGCCCCCCTCGGCCTCCCAAAGTGCTGGGATTACAAGCGTGAGCCACCGTGCCCAGCCGTGGTCTATAGTTTTATCTGGAAATCCTGCACGGCCTCTGTTGAAGATGTGTCCCCAGAGTGGTTTGCACTTTGCTGTTGAGGATGTGTCCCCAGGGCAGTTTACAAGTTGCTCCTGCCAGAGGCCCCCAGGGGTTTCCAGGCTCATCCCACTTTTCCCCCAGTTCCTCATTTGGGCATTCCCGGGCCTCAGGGTGGTGTATTTTCTCAGCCTGACCACACTGTGGGCAGTTTTATTGTTATAATTCTTAGCAGAAACTTTCTTCCCACGAGAGCTCAGACTAAAACAAACAAGCTCCTCTAACACCTGGGCTCCATGCAGGGGTCACGGTTCTAACCCCCAGCTTGTGTGAGTCCACGGCCTCATCTATTTTCCGTTGATGGGCATTGAAGCACAAGCCCTTCCCTGCTGAGACTAGTCGCCCACCCCTGGAACAGCTGCGCCACCCGCTCACACACCTCCTGCAGCCGTTTTCAGCTTGGGTTTTTCCTAGTTTCTCAAAGCACGGCTCTGCATTTGAAAGGAATCTGCCACGTTTTGGGATCTTTCTAAGGGATTTACGTCATACTATGATTTGTCAGAGGTGCTTGCTTACACCAGATAATCCCATCTTACAGGTGAGCAGATTGAGGCCACAAGACTTCCCCAGTGACACAGGCTAACACATGCGGAGCCTTGGATGACAGGGAAACTTGCTCTCATGGAGACAGCAGAGAAGCCTCAGTCAACAGCAGGGAGGCAGGACACGCACATTCCAAGGGCACACCCTTCCCCGATCTGCACCAGATGAAACCCAGAGAAACTCCAGTAACTTCCAAAACGATAGCTATCCAGGAACCAAGGATTACCGCTACACCCGGCCCACACTAATACACCCTGAATTCCCTCTGTGCAGATCCCATGACTTCTACATTCCATTTCTGGCATTCTGGGATTCAGCCCGTTGACAAACCTGCCCCAGGCCAGGCCCAGCCAGGCAGGTCCTGAGAACAGGATGCCACTGTGCCTGCAGGCAGTCCGCCGTCAGCTGGGAGGGACGGAGAAGCAGCAACGGCCCCAGACATCCGCCAGGCAGTGTCGACAGGGCCACAGGGCACGGGGGCCAGCCAGACGTTATGAGACAGAATCAGCACCCCTGTTTATTCTAAGCCTCTTTTTCTCTCTAAAGGATAACAGATTTGGTCTAAGTTTCTTAGATGATAGCGTAAAAGGTGAAAACCCCGTGTACCCTCCCTTTGTATGCGTCAGCTCTTGCCACGACGACGCAGGGGAAAAGGCACCCTGGCACCCAGTGGCTCTGGCAGCAGTAACCACTGGTCAGGGCAGACGCAGCCAGTGGCCGTTCACAGGCTTGGGCAGCAGTAACCACTGATCAGGGTGGACACAGCTGGCAGCCGTTCACGGGGAGCTGAGCGGCTCCAGCAGCAGTAACCGCTGATCAGGGTGGGCACAGCCAGTGGCCGTTCACAGGCTTGGGCAGCCGTAACCTGTGTCAGGGTAGACACAGCCGGTGTCTGTTCACGGGGAGCCGAGCTGTGCTTTGCCTTGGGGGTTGGGCTCAGCCATCTGTGCTTTTTTCTGGGGCTCACGCTCAGGTGGCAGCTACCCAGGAGGACGCTTGTTCCAGGCGGGTCAGGAGAGGTTCCGGAGTGCAGCCCTCGCAGTGCACACTGCAGCTCCACACTCAAGCGCCATGTCCACACAGGTTCCACGCCAAGCCCAGTGGCAGGGCGCGTGTCCACTCAGGTTCCACGCCAAGCCCAGTGTCAGGGAGCGTGTCCACACAGGTTCCACGCCAACCCCAGTGTCAGGGAGCGTGTCCAAACAGGTTCCACGCCAACTCCAGTGTCAGGGAGCGTGTCCAAACAGGTTCCACGCCAAGCCCAGTGTCAGGGAGCGTGTCCACACAGGTTCCACGCCAAGCCCAGTGTCAGGGAGCGTGTCCAAACAGGTTCCACGCCAAGCCCAGTGTCAGGGAGCGTGTCCAAACAGGTTCCACGCCAAGCCCAGTGTCAGGGAGTGTGTCCAAACAGGTTCCACGCCAAGCCCAGTGTCAGGGAGCGTGTTCAAACAGGTTCCACGCCAACCCCAGTGTCAGGGAGCGTGTCCAAACAGGTTCCACGCCAAGCCCAGTGTCAGGGAGTGTGTTCAAACAGGTTCCACGCCAAGCCCAGTGTCAGGGAGCGTGTCCAAACAGGTTCCACGCCAAGCCCAGTGTCAGGGAGCGTGTCCAAACAGGTTCCACGCCAAGCCCAGTGTCAGGGAGCGTGTCCAAACAGGTTCCACGCCAACCCCAGTGTCAGGGAGCGTGTCCAAACAGGTTCCACGCCAACCCCAGTGTCAGGGAGCGTGTCCAAACAGGTTCCACGCCAACCCCAGTGTCAGGGAGCGTGTCCAAACAGGTTCCACGCCAACCCAGTGTCAGGAGCGTGTCCAAACAGGTTCCACGCCAACCCCAGTGTCAGGGAGCGTGTCCAAACAGGTTCCACGCCAACCCCAGTGTAGGCAGCGTGTCCAAACAGGTTCCACGCCAACCCAGTGTCAGGGAGCGTGTCCAAACAGGTTCCACGCCAAGCCCAGTGTCAGGGAGCGTGTTCAAACAGGTTCCACGCCAAGCCCAGTGTCAGGGAGCGTGTCCAAACAGGTTCCACGCCAACCCCAGTGTCAGGGAGCGTGTCCAAACAGGTTCCACGCCAACCCCAGTGTCAGGGAGCGTGTCCAAACAGGTTCCGCACCAACCCCAGTGTCAGGGAGCGTGTTCAAACAGGTTCCGCACCAACTCCAGTGCCAGGGAGCGTGTCCAAACAGGTTCCACGCCAACTCCAGTGTCAGGGAGCGTGTTCAAACAGGTTCCACGCCAAGCCCAGTGTCAGGGAGCGTGTCCAAACAGGTTCCACACCAACTCCAGTGTCAGGGAGCGTGTTCAAACAGGTTCCACGCCAAGCCCAGTGTCAGGGAGCGTGTCCAAACAGGTTCCACACCAACTCCAGTGTCAGGGAGCGTGTTCAAACAGGTTCCACGCCAAGCCCAGTGTCAGGGAGCGGGAGACATGCCCTCCTTCCACAAGAGGGTGGGGATGAATGTTCTTTAATAACAGTTTTATCCACCTCACCTGCCTCCCTTCAACCCCAAGCCCCAAGCCCTGAGCACCAGCACGTGCCCTCCGCACACTCGTTTCTCTGCAGATGCGGACCTCGCGTTCGCGGACCTCGCGTTCGCAGACCTCGCGTTCTAGTTTTTGTCACACAGATTAGACCCCGCTCTGTGTAACGTTCTGCCTTTTCCTCCCCAGTAATCCCTCCCAGGCATTCGAGTCAGTATTTGCTGAGCTCTATTTCCCCAGCTCTGTGCTTCTGCTGTTGCCAAAAAGGGTCAGGCACAGCCTCTGATCTCTGGAAACATGCATCCAGCATGCGTCTCTCTGCTTGTCTGATTTGGCCTCCCTGAGAGAGAATCTGAGAACATTTTGGGATAACAGCCTGTTTATTACCTGATACCACATGAGCTCTCAGTCAGCCTGGGAGGTCAATCCCACAGGTTAGCCCTATTTTTGGCGAGGGCACAGGGATGCTAGAGACGTGGCTAAGGTCGCAGAGCAGTTGAGAGGCTAAGCTTAGTCCAGCCCCAGCCCAGGCAGCTGCAGAGCCATGTTCTTGACCCCTTTCCACGCCCAGGGTTGGATGATGCTGGAAGCGGATGATCTTCCTGATTCCAGGCGGTTCTTGGAGCGAGAGGGGCAGCCATGAGCACTCAGAGATCAGCAGGGAGAAGGCTGAGGTCACAGGGAGCCCCTGTTACAAGGGTCAGGGGACTTTGGCTCAGCATCATAGGTTCTGGGGGAGGAGAACGGTGGGGCAGGATTGGGGTGGGGGTTTTCGCCATGGAATGCAGGAGGTGAGAAGAGCAGGAGTGTGGGAGGGGTCACCCACAGCCTCCGCCTTCTCCCCACTACCCATCTATAAGTTATCACTGGCTCACACACAGGGGCTGCTGTGGCAGCGAAAGAACTCACACCCTGCCCAGACAGCTGCCCCTTGCTTGACAGCACTGTTTGTAGAACTTTATGCAGAGCCCAGGTAACTTCAGCCAGAGAGGGGGCGAGATTTAAAATCTGGCCTAGACTCAACAGTAAAAAGACAAATAATTCAACTTGAACATGGGCAAAGGATTTGATAGACATTTCTCCATAAAAGATCGGCCACTAAGCACCTGAAAATATCATCAATGTCACTAAGTTATTAGGAAAATGCAAATCAAATCCACAATGAGACTCCACTCCACACCCACTAGGATGGTTATAATTTTTTAAATGGGAAATAACAAGAGTTGATGAGGATATGGAGAGACTGGGACCCTCATACCCTGCTTGTGGAACAGAAAATGGTGCCGCCACTTTGAAAAACAGTTTGGCATTTTCTCAAAAAGGCAAACATAATTACCGTAAGACCCAGAAATTCCAATCCTAGGTATACACCCAAAGGAACTGAAACAGGAACTCAGGCAGATACTAGGATACAAATGTTCACAGCAGCATCACTCACAATAGCCACAAAGTGGAAGCAACCCACCTGTCCATCAACAGATAAATGGAGAAACAAAGTGTGGTTTGTCCATGCAGTGGAATATTATTCAGCCATGAAAAGGAATGAAGCGCAGACCCAGGCTATTACCTGGATAGCCTCAAAGTCACCCTGCTCAGGGAAAGAAGCCAGGCACAGCAGGCCACTGTTTGCATGATTGCATTTGTATGAAATGTGCAGAATGGGCAAACCCACAGGGAGGGAGAGCAGATAGGGGGTTGCCAGGAGCTGGGGAAGGGACACTTGGGAGGGACAGCTAACAGGTACAGGGTTTCTTTTTATGGTGATGCAGATGTTCTGGGATTAGGTAGTGGTGATGGCTGTACAATATTGTAAATCTACTGAAAACAGCTGGCTTGTACACCTTAAAATGGTAATTTTCTGTTACAGGAATTGTGTCTTTTTTTTTCAAAGTTGTTTGGGCTATTCTAGGTTCTTTGCAATTTTTTTTTTTTTTGGATGGGGTTTCACTCTGTCACCAGGCTGGAGTGCGGTGGTGCGATCTTGGCTCACTGCAATCTCCGCCTCCTGAATTCAAGTGATTCTCCTGCCTCAGCCTCCTGAGTAGCTGGGATTACAGGCACACCAGCACACCCAGCTAATTTTTTTTTTTTTTTTTTGTATTTTTAGTAGAGACGGGGTTTCACCACGTTGGCCAGGATGGTCTCGATCTCCTGACCCTGTGATCCGCCCCCCTCGGCCTTTCCCAAAGTGCTGGGATTACAGGCGTGAGCCACCGCGCCCAGCCCTGTGTCTTCGTTTTCAAATGGCATGCACACAGTCTGGCCCAGGATGAATCCTGCAGCCCCTTCCTGCTGGGGAAGACAGAGCACTTCAACTCTCTCTGAGCCTTCAGCTTCCTTGTGCCTGAAATAGGGGCAATAGTGCCTGACTCACAGGCTGTTACGCCAATTAAGCGAGATAAGGAGAGAAACACCCAGGACTATTGTGCTGAATTAATGAGATCATGCAAACAGTGTAACCCCGGGATCAAAAATAGGGCCATTTAAAAACGTCACTTGGCCCTGTTCCCATCACACCTGTGTGTGACTTGCTTGACGCCTGGCAGTGGGCCGTATCCCTGGATCTCTCCCCACAGCAAATCCTTCAGCCTCTCTGCTGAAGTCCTAACAGCCTGGCCCTAAGCCCCTTTGCCCAGGACACTCACCTGAAGCCAGCATGTCGCTACCCACTCCAGCCAGGCCTGCAGGCAGGGTGGGACTTCTGAAACCACATCACGTCACACTCGTTTTCCCCGCAGCCCCCT
The DNA here is from genome assembly GCF_006542625.1 of Nomascus leucogenys. Lineage (NCBI taxonomy): Eukaryota > Metazoa > Chordata > Mammalia > Primates > Hylobatidae > Nomascus > Nomascus leucogenys. The sequence goes on from NC_044400.1 coordinate 306,107, forward strand.
TTAGGAAACCCTGCCAGGTACCTAGAATAAAGTCCACCTCTTTATGGCCCACAGAGCTCTGGGATCGCCCTCCTCCCCCTGCCCCAGGCCTGGGCAGCAACCGGCTTCACGCATCACTCCACACCCAGCCCACCCAGCCAGAGCAGCGCCCACGGGACAAGCCCAGGCTGTGGCCTTCCAGCTTTGCTGTGTTTTCTACTGCGCTTCCCGCTGTGGGAAGTAACTATGCCATGCTTTCTGATGTTAGGCTGCGTTAATTACATGACAGTTTTGTGCGCCTGTTTCCTTGTTTGTCCCACAGGCTCCATTCACAGACCAGGCGGCGAGTGGTCGGTGCACGGGAGGACTGCCCTGGGGAAGCGCCGCCACGGCCTTTCTAGCCTCAGTTTCCCAGCTGGACAACGAGGGGTGCGGGTCCCTGATGCGCAGCCCCTCCTAGCTCTCGAGGTGCAGCGCGGGACTCCCTAGCCCAGGTGGCGATGTGCTTGTCATAAGCCCCTCTCCCCGTCTGGCCACGGAAGCCGAGGCCTGACCGCACGCTGAGGAGTGGGCAGCTTCTCCGTCATCCCACCCTCTCCAGATCCGTCCCCTAAAGCCGGACGTCCTCGCCCGCCCAGCAGCTGCCTTCCAGGAGCTCGGTGCACCTGCTGTCTCGCAGGTGAGGCCGAGGCTGCACGGCCGCGCCAAGCCACCAGGTGGCAGCAGAGCGCCAGGGATGGGCTGGGCCGGGCGCAGAGGGCGGTGATCCAGGCCCCGCCCCAACCCCCGGCCACGCCCCCCGAGGCCCAGGTCCCGCCCCCGCCGCCCCGCAGACCCGGGTCTGGGGTTCAGGCCTGTAGCCCGACGCCCTGGACGGAGCGGGGTTGGGGTGGCAGTGGGAGGGCTCCACCAAGAAGGCTGGCTCTGTAAGCCCCTGACACCCATCTTCTCGCGCAGTCGCTCCCACAGCCACCCTGTAAGAGGGGCTGAAACGCGGGGAACGCTTGCGGAGCAGCTCTCCTGGGGCTCAGCGAGACAGTGACCGGCTCCGCGCCTGGCGCCCAGCCCCACTGCCCTCAGGCCCCTCCGTACCCCATCTTTTCTCAAATGCCGTTTAGGGCCCTCCGCACCAGACTGAAGCCGAGGGGTCTCTGGATTCACTCCTGTCCTCACCTAGGAGGGATCTTGCCCAGACCCCAGGCCAGGGGCTTCTCTGGAGCCAGGAGGGCAAGGCGGGGAGGGGGCCCAGGCATGTCGAGCAGGAGACAGACCCAGGCCAGAGGTTTGCTGAGGACAGAGGGGCAAGGAGGGACCCCAGGGACCCTAAGCAGCTGCCCCAGAGAGACCCTGGGCAGGGGCCTTGCTGAGGCCAGGAGGGCAAGGCGGGGAGGGGGCCCAGGGGTGCTGAGCAGCTGCCCCCTGGGAGAGACCCCAGCCAGGGCCCTTGCTGAGGACAGAGGGCAGGGCAGAGGGGGCTCAGGGACCCTGAGCAGCTGCCGGGAGAGAGACCCAGGAAGTCCAGCCTCTCAGACTGAGGTGCCATCCACTCCCCTTGAGGGAGCCTCGGAGTTGGGAAATCCAGGCAGGTGGGAAGGCGCCCCCCTAGTGTCTTCTGCCTCCGCGGTGCTAGTTACATAAAAATTATGGAAGACCATGGTTTTGAACTAAGCGCCTGCTCTGGGCCCTGCATGAGCCAGACTAAAAATCAAATGCAGTCACCCGTGGTCAGGCTGTCTGTCACCAAACCCCAAACGAAGTTGTCATCTGACCTTCCAAAAAATAAAGAGAGGGTGATTGGCCAGGCACGGCGGCTCACACCTGTCATCCCGGCACTTTGGGAGTCTGAAGCAGGAGGATGGCTTGAGCTCAGGAGTGGGAGACCAGCCTGGGCAACACAGTGGAACCCTGTCTCTATAAAAAATAATAAATTATAGGCCGGGCGCGGTGGCTCACGCTTGTAATCCCAGCACTTTGGGAGGCCGAGGCGGGCAGATCACGAGGTCAGGAGATCGAGACCACGGTGAAACCCCGTCTCTACTAAAAATACAAAAAAAATTAGCCGGGCGTGGTGGCGGCGCCTGCAGTCCCAGCTACTCGAAGAGGCTGAGGCAGGAGAATGGCGTGAACCCGGGAGGCGGAGCTTGCAGTGAGCCAAGATCACGCCACTGCACTCCAGCCTGGGCGACAGAGCGAGACTCCATCTCAAAATAATAATAATAATAATAATAATAATAATAATAATAATAATAATAAATTATTTAAAAAAACAAGAAAGAAAAGGAGAGAGAGAGAATGGCCAATTTCCCAAACAGGCCGGTTCCAGTCTTCAATCAGTGTGGAATGAAGTTCCCTCTGCTTTAATCCTTAGCCTGAAGTCACCTGATGTGAGACAATCAATTGATCTTTCTTGTATTTTTCTGCTCCCTGTCCCCGCCCTGCAGGGACAGTAACTTTGAAACGACCCGTCTGCCTGTGTTCTTTGCCTCTGCTTTCTTCTAGGAAGCCCTTTCCGTCTGTAAAGCCGCCCCCTCTGCCCAGCTCGCGGAAATACTAGTTCTGTTTTACAGAGGGACACGTTGCCCGATTCTAGAATCGAAATAGAGTCCATTAAGATCTTTAAACTACATGTGTTGTCATTCTGTCCGTTGACAGTGGAAAACCATTTAACACATTGTTTTGTACTAAAGCAAACACAGATGTCTTCTGGAGTCTAATGCAAAGTTTCCATGAAATCCTATTTTAAAAACAGAAATGTTGAAGAAATTTTGAACCTGGGGGCTGCTGTGTGAGGTTGTGCCCCCAGATCATAGTGGGGCCACACATTTGACGTCCTCTGATTTTAAAGGTGCGCCCACAGAGATGTTTGAGAAACCACACAAAACCCACGGTCCCCACTAACAGGGTCGTAGGAGAGAATTTGCTGGAAGTCTGGAGGGACGGCAGTGCTGGTGTGGGCAGGACACCAATGCCGCAGGAAGGGGTGGGGGGCTGGCCTGCCATGGCCACTCTAGCAGTGACCATTCCAGCCTCACGTGCACCGGGGGAGGCCAGCGTGGGGGCAGTGCTACGAGGAGGGACTTGTAGACAGGCTGGGAGGTCGTACTTGCAAACCCGTCCCTGCCACATCTCCAGGCAGCGTCTCCTCCCATCTTTCCCTGGACCTCCCATCCCAGGCTCCCCCAGCTCTGCCCTCTCCTGAGCCCCAAACCCACCTCTGATGGTCAAGAGTTGTATTAATAAAGTGTTGAATTTTAAGGTAAAAGCATGACTATCCTACAAATATGAAAAGTATCAAGGATTTTATTGAATGCCTTAATTAGCAAGGAAACCAATAAGAGGTTAGAACTGGCTCACAGGAGCATTCAAAGCACATTATATAGAAAATAAGGAACGGGCTGGGCATGGTGGCTCGTGCCTGTAATCCCAACACTTTGGGAGGCTGAGGTGGGTGGATCACTTGAGGTCAGGAGTTCGAGACCAGCCTGGCCAACATGGCGAAACCCCATCTCTACTAAAATTACAAAAATTAGCCGGATGTGGTGACAGGCACCTGTAGTTCCAGCTACTTGGAGGCTGAGGCAGGAGAATCACTTGAGCTTGGGAGGTGGAGGTTGCAGTGAGCCGAGATTGCGCCACTGCACTCCATCCAGCCTGGGAGACAGAGCAAGACTCCATCTCAAAAAGAAAAAAAAAGGAAGAAAGACAAGGAGAACCGAAGTGGATTCACAGATGATGTAATGATGGATGGCATGCCGCCAGACAAGGCTAACTTGCATTTTTATGGACACGCGTCATTTGTATTATTGTATTATTGTCAGGTTTCTGCAAAAGAGCATGAAAGGCGGCAAGACCCCGGAAGGGTGCAGGAGACGGGACACACAATCCTTTTTGCCCATTTCAGTCTTAAAATTTTCCCGACACAGGCAAAACTGCCTACTTACCCACCATTGTCCCAAACTCAAAAGGTCACAAGCCGAGTCGGTCCTCACCTCCCCCGTCCCGCCAGTCAGCCCCATGACGGTCCCCGCAGGTGTCCGGGTCTTCACCCATCTCCTCTCTGAGTATGAGCCTCTGGTCTGCCCAGAAGCTGCCACCCGCCACCTCCCCGTCCCTCAAGGGTGTCATGTGGGAGTGAGTTCCTCAGGCCCAGGTTCGAATCCTTTACCGGCTGTGTCATCTTGAAACCTGTGCTTCTGTGTCTCAGTCTCCACATTTGAAAATGGGAGTGGCATTGGCAGCCACCCGCCCACCCTTCTCCTTCCACGATGGAGGGAGACGTTGCTGCCGAATGGCTGTGAGGATGGCGTGAGTCCACAGTGTGGGGCAGAGCAGAGTGAGCTTCCTGTGCCCCACCCAGCCCCTCTCCCTTCACCCACCATCTCTGCCCCACACACCTCCTGGCCCCGTCCCCCACGCCCCCCACGACCCCCTCTCCAGCTGCATAGACCCCCCTCCCTCCAGCCCAAAGCATTCCTAGCTCCTGATCATCTTAAAAATAAAACCTGAATGCCTTGTGCAGTGGCAAGCTCCCTTCCATCCGGCCCCGAGTTCCAGCTCTGGCTCCACTGTTCAAGCGTCCGTCCCCCACCCATCCGTCTCTGTGTGCTTGGGCCAAGCTGCCCACAACCCCGCTTCCAAAGGAGCCGTGATTCCCTCACGTTCGTCACACAGTCCTGTCCCCTGGCCATGTGCTCACATAGCCCAAGCATCCAATCAGGGTGCTCATGCAGACTGCAGGGACAGACACATCCTCTTTGCTGGGCAGGGTGGGATGCGATGTGAAGCCTGGCACTGCAGCAGCTATTTTGTGCCCATGAGGAAGAGCTGGCTTTGGAATAAGGCCAACTATGCAGAGGGCAGAGATGGAAAGAAATTGAGGCCATGACAGCCTCGTTGAGCCACTGGGTCAAGCCAAGCCTGAACTCCACCTGCCTCCGGACCCCCTGGCGTCAGTCCATTCCCTCTCAGTGAAGGCAGTTGATTTGTCTTTTCTGTTCCATGCAGCCCAGTGCTTCCTAACTCATTTCTTCCCCTCATCTGCAGCTCTAGCTGGTTTCTGTCCTTTTGCTGTTTTCCTCGATGCCCCAGGCACTGGGTGGCCTGCTGTCTGTGTGTCCAGCCCACTCACTCCCTGTCCCACCCACCAGCTAGCTGGCACTTATGGCCAAGTTTCCAGAGACCCACAGAGGTGGCCACTGCCCAGAAACAAGGCTTGTTCTTGGAGCGGTTGAGACAGAGATGCGCGCTGGTCCCCGTGTGAAGCTGTGGATGCACCAGTGAGCAGCTGTCATGTTCAGACCCAGGACCCAGCACCTGGCCTGGCCGCCCTGGCTGTCGTCACGGCTTCTTTTAAGGGGACAGAGCAGATTGGCACAGATGTCAGGGGCCCATGGGTGTCCTTTGGCCTGGGGGACTTAGAATTTTTCTCTGTATTAGTTTTCCCCTCTCCAGTACTTTCTAATGTACAGACTAAAACTCCACCTCAGTGGGAGGCCAGGATATCGATGGGCTGGAGATTTATGAGGGAAGAGCTGGGCCCCACCAGCAGGCCCTAATAGCTCCCTAATTCCTGTCATTAGTCAACGAGTGCCCCTAGGTTCTCTCTACACAGCAGCTCAAATGTAATTACCAGCCGGGAATGCTGGGCACGCAGGCCTTGTATCCTGCGTTTTGCAAAATTCCCTGAAATGCACTTCATGATTCTGGAAGCTTCAGTCTGCCTGCAATTACAAGTAGCCCTTATTAAAAATCCATGCAGCCTCCCACATCAAACAAAATTAATCAGTAACAAGCTGTAAGGCTATTAGGTCATTTCCCAACACACAGCAACTCAGGAGTGGCCCTATCTGATTGGCCCACGCACGGAGGCAGGAATTCTCCCATGTTTCTCCGAATGCCGTGAGCCTGACATGAGATGTTTGTCTTTGCTTGAATTACGTTTGGGTGTTATTCTGCTGAATCTATTCAGATTGGCCTGGCAGGCTCACTTTGCAGCACACACACCACCAAGATGGTCATCTCATTTTGGCCAAGAGCGTGAGGAAACGTGCGGTCCCTGTTAGGGGAGGACCTCAGGTGTGGCCCTCCTCACCTGAGCCGGGGGGCCAAGCAGGAGCTGTGAGACAGGGTCCTGCCTGGTCTCCCTGCGCCCACCTTGCCCTTTGCATGCAGCTCTGGCGCACAGGCAGCCAGGATGAGTCCTTTCAACAGGTGCTTTGAATCTCATACTACTGTCCTTCCCGTCCACCTGACCCATCCCGGCCTGCCAGGCACCTGCACCATCGGGTCTCTGCTGGCCTCTATGCCTGGCTGTTCACTCTGCCCACTGGCCGCCCCACAGTGGCCACAACGACATCTCCCAGCCCAGCCAGGGGCTCTTCTTATAAGAGACTGATAGGAAGGTGGGGTCCAGGACCCAGCCTGGCCTCCAGGGTGGGCTTGTGGCAATGGCAGAAACCATCTGCGTGACTTGTGGGGTCTGAAGTCCCAGGAGGCATCGGTGTCAGCCTGGTCTCTGGGAACAGGCACCTGCAACCCCCAGCTGTCCAGTCAGCCGTCCGGATGCTCCGACGCCACCATGCTGTGAAACTGTCGCACGTGGAAAAGCCCTGAGACCACGGGGAGAGAGAGGGATGCCCGCCCTGCCTTCCGCGGCTCCCAGACCAGAGCCTTGTCTCATTCTAATCTCTCTGCCTGGACCTCTCCTTCCCGCTGTCTCCAAGCGGCCGGCCCCTTTGCATCCTTCACCTCTCTGCTCAGACGCCACCTCCCCTTCAGATCACCCTCTGTGAAGGAAACGCCGGCCCCGTGATCCCCCACAATTCCCTCCCTCAATGCCCCGTTCACTCCCTCTTGTGGGGTGACGTTGGTCACAATTCACGCTTCCATATTCACTTGCTGACTTGGGTATCTGCTTCCCCAGCCAGAACGTGGTTTCCCACACCTGCCTGGTTCTCTGCTGCTTGCCCGGAGTGAGACGATGCCTGGCACGCGGGACATGCTCAGGGTCACGGCCCACTGCCCCGCTGCCCGGATGGGTGCGTGGAGAGATGGTGGCCGTTCCCCCTGCCTCTGTTTCTGTTGAAGACTCCTACCCAAGGTTTCACCCTTGGAGGAAATCTTTGCCACTTCGTTAGCCACTAAAGTGTCATTTTTTTTTAAGTACTGGAGAGGAGGGCGTGTTTTTCCTGTGTTCATCGTGGGTGTTCTTTTTTCTCTTAGAAATTGCTTGGCCAGTCCTCTGCCCGTGTTCCTGTCGGCCACAGTCCCCTTTCACCCACCCTGCTGCCACCCGGAAGGCCTGAACACCAGTGCCTGTGATGACCTCGGTGCCTGCCCCTCACCTGGGGCTGCCCACCTGTCCCCATCCAGGCTGTGTCTTCGTGTCTCACTCTGTCTTTTTCAATCAGTTTTGAACAACTTAGCGAGGACTGATTGAATCTTCTCTCTCTTGTCCCTGCAACACCCAACACGGCAGCTTCATTCCGACAATATTGTGAGGACGATATTGCCATTTGCTGGGTTGGGCTGACTTTGTTTAGTTTCCTGTAGCTCTGGCCTCAGTTACCAAAGTTAATGAGATTAAATAGCACAGTTTAGCAGTAGCAAAACCAACAAACTTCTAGGAATAAGCCTAATAAGAAATATGCAGGACATTGGTTGGGCGCGGTGGCTCACACCTGTAGTCCCAGCACTTTGGGAGGCCGAGGCAGGCGGATCCCCTGAGGTCAGGAGTTCAAGACCAGCCTGGCCAACGTGGTGAAACCCCATCTCTACTAAAAATACAAAAATTATCTGGGCATGGTGGCGTGCACCTGTAATCCCAGCTACTGGGGAGGGTGAGGCAGGAGAATCACTTGAATGAGGGAGGTGGAGGTTGCAGTGAGCTGAGGTTGTGCCACTGCACTCCAGCCTGGGAGACAGAGTGAGACTCCATCTAAAAAAAAAAAAAAAGAAAGATAGAAAAGAAATATGTAGGACATACATTTAAAAATATTAAAATCCTGCAAGCCAAAGTTAACAGACAGCCAACCAGCTGAGGAAGAGGTATTAGCAACTCATACGGTAGACAAGTTGCTACTTTCCCAAATACATTTTTAAAAACCCTCCTGAAAACAATGAGATAAAGATCAGCAAACACATCAAAACACGGGTAAAGAACTTAAATGGGCAACTGGCTTTTTTTTTTTTTTTTTTTTTTTTGACAGAGTCTCACTCTGTCGCCCAGGCTGGAGTGCAGTGGATCGATCTTGGCTCACTGCAAGCTCCACCTCCCGGGTTCACACCATTCTCCTGCCTCAGCCTCCCGAGTAGCTGGGACTACAGGCACCTGCCACCACACCCGGCTAATTTTTTTGTGTTTTTAGTAGAGACAGGGTTTCACCGTGTTAGCCAGGATGGTCTTGATCTCCTGACCTCGTGATCCACCCGTCTCGGCCTCCCAAAGTGCCGGGATTACAGGCATGAGCCACTGCACCCGGCCGGCAACTGGCATTTTAACACATAGAAAGACGCCCAACCATACTGGTAACAAGGAAACGCAAATTGAAACTAAATGGAGGTTCCATTTTATGGCGAGTCAGACTGGCAAAAAGCAAAATGCCAGGCAACCCTCGATGTTGACAAACTTGCGGGGAAGCAGGCACTCTCGTACGTAGCTGATGAAAGTACAAGTTAGCACAACGTTTATGGCCACCAAGTTGGCAACATCAATAAAAATGTAAATGCTTCTGCCCTTTGGCCCGGCAATTTTGCTTATCCTATAGATACCATTGCACACAGGTGAGGTCGTCTATGTGTGAAATTACTCACTGCAGCATTATTTACAATGGCCTAAAAGCCCGTTGATAAGAGGTTGTTATATAAATCATAATAGATCCATAAAATGAAACACAACTCTAAGAAAAACGAGGAGCCTGAGCACAGGGGCTCACACCTGCAATCCCAGCACTTTGGGAGGCCTAGGCGGAATGCTGGACAACGTGATGAGACACCGTCTCTACAAAAATAAATTAACCGGGCATGATGGTGTGCACCTGTGGTCCCGGATACTCAAGAGGCTGAGGTGGCAGGATGGCTTCAGCCCAGGAGGTTGAGGCTGCAGTGAGCTGTGACCACATCACTGCACTCCAGCCTGGGCAAAAGAGCAAGACCCTGTCAAAAAAAAATAAAAAGGAGTCCGCTTTTGGCTTCCATCAACCTGGTTGGAGAAAACAAATGACCACATGTGTTTTAATGTGTCAGAGAGTTACCAAGGCAGCCAAGACGTGAAGGCGCAAGACATTGTGGGGGAGGGAAACGCGTTGAGGTGAGCTGAACTTCTGCACCCTTTGGGGCAACCGCAAACTCATAACTGGCATGGGCAGAGATGCTGAGAAGCTGAGCAGGGAGGTCTGCTGAGAATCCGAGAAGCTCAGAGGAGCTTTCAACACTGTCGTGCCAGCAGGAAGACGAGAATCAGAGTTCAGGACTGCTCACAGAGCCAGGGCTTGGAGAGACAAGATCCCGGGGAGAGGAAAGGATCCCAACAGTCCGGGGTGTCTGTTTGCAAGCATCACAGGGTGAGCGCAGAGAGGCCGAGCAGAGGCTGCTAGGAATCTAAGCAGAACTGCGGGAGCCCAGGGTGAGTGCAGAGAGGCTGAGCAGAGGCTGCTAGGAATCTAAGCAGAACTGTGGGAGCCCTGCAGTGCCGGAGAGGGAAAGACGGGCTCAGACCTATCATACTGGAGGGTCCCTCAGAAGCACCTGGAGCTTTCATATGGGCCCCTGAAGGACAACCTCTCCTCTCAACTCTAGATTTAAATCCAAGAGGCTTCTTGACCTTGAAGTCCAGCAGGCATCTCAGCCAGGACATGTTCAGAACAAACTCCCCATTGTCCTCCCTACACTGCCCTACCCCACTCCCCGCCTGGGTCAGTGTGGCCTCATCCCTCTAGCTAGTTAGGCGAGACCCCGGGCTCAGCCCAGACTCTCCTTTCCTTTCATCCCCACACCGAATCTGTCAGCAACTCTTGCTGGCTTCACCTTCAAAACATACCTGGAATCAGACCCCTTCTCCCCACTTCAGCACCACCCTTTGGCCCAAGCAACCATGTCTTCTCCCCCCTCCCCTGGCACTAGTACCCAAGCCACCATCTCCTTCTTTCTGCATTGGTATAATAGCTGTCCAGCTGGCATCTCAACATCCACTTGGTCCCTAGAGACACATCACCTGCAAAAGTAAAAGTCATTGTGCTGACACCAACATCAAAGCCCAAAAACCTTAGAGCAACCCACAAGATCTAATCTTAGAGTGACCCACAGGATCCAACCTTAGACTGACCCACAGGATCCACCTTAGAGTGACCCACAAGATCCACCTTAGAGTCACCCACAAGATCCACCTTAGACTGACCCACAGGATCCACCTTAGAGTCACCCACAGGATCCACCTTAGACTGACCCACAGGATCCACCTTAGAGTGACCCACAAGATCCACCTTAGAGTCACCCACAAGATCCACCTTAGACTGACCCACAGGATCCACCTTAGAGTCACCCACAGGATCCACCTTAGACTGACCCACAGGATCCACCTTAGAGTGACCCACAAGATCCACCTTAGAGTGACCCACAAGATCCACCTTAGACTGACCCACAGGATCCATCATAGAGTGACCCACAGGATCCACCTTAGAGTGACCCACAGGATCCACCTTAGAGTGACCCACAGGATCCACCTTAGAGTGACCCACAAGATCCACCTTAGACTGACCCACAGGATCCACCATAGAGTGACCCACAGGATCCACCTTAGAGTGACCCACAGGATCCACCTTAGAGTGACCCACAGGATCCACCTTAGAGTGACCCACAGGATCCACCTTAGAGTGACCCACAGGATCCAACCTTACACTGACCCACAAGATCCAACCTTAGACTGACCCACAGGATCCAACCTTAGCGTGACCCACAGGATCCAATCTTAGAGTGACCCACAGGATCCACCTTAGAGTGACCCACAGGATCCAACCTTAGACTGACCCACAAGATCCAACCTTAGCGTGACCCACAGGATCCACCTTAGACTGACCCACAGGATCCACCTTAGAGTGACCCACAAGATCCACCTTAGACTGACCCACAGGATCCACCTTAGAGTGACCCACAGGATCCACCTTAGAGTAGCCCAGAAGATCCAACCCTAGAATGGCCCACAAGATCCTATATTATATCCTCTCCCAACTGTTTTTAATGAAACTTTTATTTTAGATTTTATGTTTAGATTTTTTTTTTTTTTTGAGTCGAAATTTCACTCTTGTCACCCAGGCTGGAATGCAAGGCGCAATCTAGACTCACTGCAACCTCCACCTCCTAGGTGCAAGCAATTCTCCTGCCTTAGCCTCCCGAGTAGCTGGGATTACAGATGCCCGCCACCACACCCGACTAATTTTTTTTGTATTTTTAGTAGAGATAGGGTTTCACCATCTTGGCCAGGCTGGTCTTGAACTCTTAACCTCAAGAGATCCACCGGATTTTATGTTTAGATTTACAGAAAACTTGTGGAGATAGCACAGACAGTTCGGTCTACCCTGCACCTGGCTTCCCCCATTCCTAGCATCCTACCCGAGGACAGGGCACTTGTCACATTAATGATGTAATACTGGCACGCCAGCATTAACTAAAATTGACCTTTATTTGGATTTCATTACTTTTTCCCCACTGGGTTCCTTGCGATTTCCAAATCTGCCTGGAATTTTGCACCCTGTGACTGAACTATTGGTTAATGAAACTATTTATTTTTTAAAAGTATTTCTTAGTCCCACCTGGCCCAGGGGTGGACACAGACCCGTGAGTCAGGTTCCAGGACTCACAGGTCCCCATCTGAGACACCTGACGCAGAGAGTGCCAGAGAGGTCAGGCCACTGCCGCTGTGTGTTTCAGCGTTGGGGGTTGCCCTCCGGGGTGTCAGGAGCTCCTGTGTGGACACTGGGCAGGACAGAGGGTGGGTGGTGGGGTGCTGTGCCTGGGAGCTTGTCCGGGCCTGATGGCTTTTCTGCAGGCTGGCTGAGGAGCTAATTATCGAGGCGGCGGACGGAGGGTGTTTGCCTCTTGACCTTTTGTGACGCTGCCTGTGGAAGCACGCTTGGCCGCTTCCCGGGGGAAATGCTATTCGAAGTGTGAAGTTGCCCACCACTGGGGTTACGGGAGAGGGCGCCGCAATCACCCAGCCCTGACCTGGAATGATCATTTCCTGGTGTGGTGTGGCCGTCCTGTGGATGCCGACAGCCCCAGGGGCAGAGATGAGTGGGCTGGGCTCTGCCGGCAGGTGCCAGGGCAGGGGTGTGCGGGCTGGGCCCTCCCACCGGGTGCGGGGACTCCCAGGTCCACACACCCTCGCCTAGCCTCAGACCGCCAGGGCTGGAACTGTGCAGGCTGCGGACTCCAACAAGAACACCCAGTGGAGAGGGCCTGGGGAACCCAGTCGCGTGCCCCCACCCCGGGAGCGGGCTCCTTCATCTCCACGTGGCCTCAAGCCCTGCAGGTCACCCGAGGGCCGCAGCCGCCAGCAGGGGGCGCCTCTCTCTAACCTCCCGGGGAAGCGCAGGTGCCGCCCGCACCTTAGACAGCGCTGCAGCCTGAGCCCGCGGTTCTCCGTTCTGTTTGCTCAGGTGTCCCCCAGCTTGGGAGCGGGGCCCCCCAGCCTTGGTTTGAGGCATGACGTTGGTAGGAAGAGCCCTTCCATGGAGCACGGGGCCCACCGGGGAGGCGGCCCTGGAGCCCCCTCCTCCCACCCGCCCGGGATTGACAGTCCCTGACTGGGGCGCCCTCTGACCCCCGCGGTCACCGAGAGAGGAGGAGGCCCCAGACACGTTAGGCCGCGATGCAGGTGGCCCTGGGCTCAGGTCCCAGCACAGGGGCTCCGGGGGAACGAGCTCCGCCCTTGCCCAGGGAGGGGCCGGCGGGTGGGGCCCCTGCGGAGGGCATTGTCCTGAGGGCACCACGGCCCGGCCGCCCCGCCCAGCGCCGCCTGCCCTCTGAAAGGCCTTTCATCCCTGAGCCGGCAGCGCCACTGGCCGCATCAAAGAGCGTCTATGGAAAGTCATATTTTTCCCCAAACCAGAAAAGTTCAGGCTGGGAGCACAAACATTCAGCTTATTATTTAGAAATAACAAGTCCTCTGGGCCCTGGTATCAGATCAAAGCTCGGAAATTAAATTCTCCAGAAAAGGAGGCGGCCTGGGATCAGCAGATTTGTGTTTGCTTATTTTTTTTCATTCAGCAGCTAAAAAAAGGGACTCAAAATCTGCCTAGCGGTTTGGAAGTCTGGCCCGGGGTGTGTGAGCGGCGAGGAGACAGCGAGCTCCGGAGGCTTCTGGGCGTGGAGGCTGAAAATATTTGGTTGACATGACAATGGAGACGGCCTGGCAGCTTGTCAAGCGCCGGGTCCAGGAATGTCCTTGTCCCACCCTACCCCCCGAGCCAGTTCACACACACGCACACACATGCACACATGCACCCACATGCATACAGAAACACACACACGCCCACACACAAACGTGCGCACATGCACCCACACGCATGCAGAAACACACGCACACACATACAAATGTGCATGCATGCACACATGCACCACATGCACACAGAAACACGCACACACAAATGTGCACATATGCATACATGTACCCACATGCACACAGAAACACACATGCACACACATACACACAAACGTGCACACACACACGTACACCCACATGCACAAACCCACATGCACACACACAAATGTGCACACATGCACACATGTACCCACATGCACACACAAACACATATACACAAAAGTTCACACATGCACACAGAAACACACATGCACACACAAACACACATGCACACATGCATGCACACAAATGTACATACATGCACACAGAAGCAGACACGCACACACAAACACAAATGTGCACACATGCACACGTCCACCCACATGCACACAGAAACACACATGCAGGCACAAACACATACACACATGCACCCACATGCACACAGAAACACATGAACACACAGGCACACATGCACCCACATGTAAGCCAAAACACAGGCACATACACATAAGCACACAGAAACACACACACACACAAACATGCACACACACAAGCACACATGCACCCATGTGCATACAGAAATACACAGTCATACCAAACACATGTCTATGCACATGCATACACGCTCACTCACACATGCACAAACATGCACACGCACACACATGTGCCTGTGCACAGATGCTCAACTGCCCAGGAGCTCACATCCCCAGGGCACATATATGCCATATTTACTCGTGTGCACACAGGAACACTAACGTGGTTAAAACCAGCTGGCACAAGAATCAAGAGAGTGGCTTTTTGCTCTTGCCCCAGGAGTCAGGGCTTGTTTGAAATTTGTGGCACACCAGAGGACAACAGACCTGCTCTAGAGAGTGCAGGGGCCTTGCTGCCTCCAGACTTGGGCAGAGATACCCTTGGCAGTGATACTGCCTCTTGCTGTTCCATCCTCATCCCCTCGAGAGGTCTCCAGACCCTGGTTGCAGGTTGCATAGCCCACCAAGGGTCATGGGTGCACAGAAGGCACTGGGCATGGTGCAGCGGCCATCACATTCCCCTGGGGTGCCCTGGATGGGGCCACCTTTGTCCTCTCCAGCTGGGGCCATACTGGGATTATGGCAGAGGTGCCGGCAGGACAGGAATCTCTAAGAAAAAAGACCACATAGCCTGTGCGGAGGGCAAGAGGGAAGGTGGGCCCCTCCTTGCCCCACTCCTGTGCCCCTAAGCGTGCCCAGGTGAGCATCCTACCCCTGGCCACTGGGGCACCTGACTCAGGTCCAAGCCGAGCACCATAGTCCCACCCACAGGCCACCAGGGTTGGCTCATTTATGGGCGTGTAGCCCAGTCTCAGCAAATGAGATGGCAATGCTTTGGCTGCCCAGGCCCCAATCCTGAGCAGCATGGATGGGGGGGACACCCGGGCCCCTCCACCACCATGGGGACGTCCAGGGCCTCTACCACGATGAAGGAGGCCCATTGTGGTAGAAAGTTCTCCACCACCCAGGCCCCTCTACCATCATGGGGGACATCCAGCCCTCTCCACCACCATGGGGATGTCCAGGCTTCCATCGTTCCCATGATGGGGAACGTCCAAGCCCCTCTATCATTATGGCGGACATCCAGGGCTTCTCAGGATGATGGAGACCCAGGCCTCTCCACCACCACAGGGACGTCCAGGCCTCTCCCCCACCACAGGGACGTCCAGGCCTCTCCACTGCCACGGGGATGTCCAGGCCTCTCCCTCACCGTGGAGGACATCTGGGCCTCTCCCCCACCGTGGAGGACCTCTGCGCCTCTCCCCCACCATGGAGGACGTCCGGGCCTCTCCACCACAACGAGGGAAGCTGTCCCGGGACAGCGCCAACACCACAGATGGCCCAGGTTCCAGGTCCTGGGTTACATAGCAGAGCTGAATCAAATTCACCCTGAAGTCCACACTGGCAGCCAACCTAAGAGTCTCAAAAGCCCATTTAAACCCTTTCTTATGTGGGGTAGTCTGAGCCGGGCTTCCTCCTAAATGCCACAGACATGAAGCCCGCAGGCAGAGCCCCCACCAGGCATCCGCCTGGCCTCCGTGAAACAGCCCCAGGTGCAGAGGCTGACACGTGGACACAGGCCCCATGGGCAGCAGGACCAAGGGCTCCCACAGGCGCTGCAGGGTCATTTCCCTTCAAGGCCTTGAACTCAGCCCATCTGCAGAGCCCTTTCTTGCCATATAAGGGAACACCAGGTTCCAATGTGCGTATCGTGTCTCTTTGGGTGGGTGGGCGTTATTCTGCCTTCCGCCTGCGCGTGTGTGAACAAAACACACATGTGTGCACCCGGCCCCATGCCCACCTGTGTCTGCAAACAGACAGACAGACAGACAGACATGCTGTCTTAGTCCAGATTTCCCAAAAAGCAGAGCCTGAGGTAGGGATTTCTGTACAGGTGGTTTATTTGGGAGGAGACCTGAGGAAGCCGGAGGAGCGTAGGGCAAGTCAGGAGAGGGCATATCCGTGATCTGACTGCTGCCCTGGCCAAGCAGGCATCTGCACTGCTAAGCACACATGGGACCCCGTAGCTAGGGATGCGTCTGTGGCCTTCGCGCCCCACTCAGGACCTCCCTGGACCAGCGGAGGAGCCTGTCATCCTGGTCCCTCATGGGTGATGCTTGTTAACCCCGAGGGCCCCTTGCAGAAGAGAGGCGTGCTCAGATCTAACCCGTGGAGAGGCTGATATCCCTGTAAATGTCTCCCAGCGCTCCTGCCTCTAAGTTTAGTGCCACACACAGAGCAAATAAAGGGGAAGAAATGGGAAACATCTGGAAACGCTGACAGTGGGACTCTTTTTTTCCTAAAAAACTGATAAAAAGAGTGTCACAGACAAGTTCGTTTTCTAGGCAATGTTATTTTAGGAAGGATGTGTTAATGGCACGAGAATTAGTACAAATTAAGGAATTAGGCTAGGCTGGCAGCTAGAGCTGGCAGGCGCCAACAGCCCGCAATTCGACAGTTTCTGTCCTGACGCTGCGTGTTTGACAACAGCGGTGAGGGATGCGTGCCACGCAGCAGAGGACACGGGGCGAGCACACGGGTCGGCGGCCAGGGTGCACTTGAACACCTGTGTCCTCTGTGTGTCCCTCTGGGTCTCAGGGACAGGGCAGCCCAGGCTCAGAGTAATCCCATGGGCCTGAGTGCTCAGTGGATGCCAGGCCAGCCAAAGCCCTCCTGCAGGCTGTCTGGGCAACGACCTTCACTCTGGACAGAGCTGTGGGGCCAGGAGACCCTGTGAGGCTCACCGCCCCCAACCCGGTACCCTGCTGTCTTGCAAGGGTGTCTGCCTGTGGCAATTTTCATGGCAGTGGGTGGGCTCTGTGAGCCTCCAAAGGTGCCTGGCTGGACAGCAACATCGGTGATGGCTCCCTCATAGCGACCTGCTCTGAGAGAACTGCTAGCCCCTTTCACAGATGGGGAGACTGAGGCTGCAAAGATGAGCTGATTTCCCAGGGCTGCAGAGCCGGGGGTGGGAGAGCTGGATCTCTCTCTCTCCTCCATACCTTCCCGGGTCTAGGGCAGGCAGGACCCCCGAGAGCCCCGCTCTGTGCGACGAGGATGGCAGCGTCCAGGGCACGTCCTGGCTGTCAGTGTCCTAAGGGCAGGGCGGGCAGCTCTGCTGGAGGCCTCCAGGTGCTCCTGGTGGGAGCCGTGCACCCAGCGGCTCTAGCACGGCAGGTCGCTGTGCATGGCCCAGGCAAGCCCCTTCTGTGCTCTCAGCCTCAGTTACCTCCACTGCAGGAGAGGGCTCCAGGCTTGTTGGGAGGGTTTAAAAGTGAAATGCACCCTGGGGGACACAGGAAACAAGCAAGCATCATCCTTGCCGCTATTGTGAGCCCTGGACACACCCTGGCCTCAAGTCCTTTCCCTCTGTGACCTCCCAAAGCCCAAGCTTCACTTTCTCTCTTAGTCAGTCCATCTTCCAGAGAAACCTAGCTTTCAGCAGAATCTCCTTTCTTTCTTAATTTTTTTTTTTTTCTTTTTTTGAGGCAGGGTCTCACTCAGTCACCTGGGCTGGAGTGCAGTGGCATGATCATAGCTCATTGCAGGCTCGACCTCCCGGGCTTAAGGGATTCTCTGCCCTCAGCCTCCCAAGTAGATGGGACTACAAGTGCATGCCGCCACACCCAGCTAATTTTTAAATGTTTTGTAGAGACCAGGTCTTGCTATGTTGCACAGGCTGGTCTTAAACTCCCAGCTTCAAGTCTTAGCCTCCAGATCCTTCTGCCCAGCCAGAACATTCCCAGATGGAACCAGGTGCCTTTTCCCCATTATACTCCACTCCCCTCTCACTGGTGCACCCCCAGTGCATCCCAGCACCGTGCTCAGCACACAGTCCGTGCCCAGAAATCATTCACTGGGGGCTTGGATGGCCAAAGCCCATACCAGCCCCTCCTCCCCAGAGGCGGCCCTCCATCCCCAGGCTGCTCCAAGCTCCGTAGGAAACAGACCACATGCTTTGCTTCCCTCACAGCAAAATTCCTGGAGGCAGCCACCATTCGGGGCCTGCCATCTTCCCACAGGGGCCTCGGATGAAGCCCCGAGACCCTGCCTCTGGCTACCTCGTGACGTCCTCTCCTAAAGGACTGGCCTAAGCAGGGGAGCAATTGGATCCCAGCACGGGTCTCACTTTGGATTTGCCAAAATCAGGACCTAAGGCAAGGGCTCGGTGGAGAGTGGGCTTTGGGAGGTGGTCTCAGAAGCACAGGGAAGGGGTGGGCTGAAGATCCGCAGGGGAGCAGATTCTGCTGCAGGCAGCTGGGGCTCCACCGTGCTGGCAACCCCTGAGGAGCTGTTGTGAAACACACCTCGGCACCACCCTATGGAGGGACAGGAATCCCGGGGCATCTCCAGGACTGGCGTCTGTCACTGGCCTGAGGTTGCCCCTGGAGACAATAACGCCTGGCACTTTGGGGCTGCTCTGAGTGAGGCTGAGCATGTTTCCAGCCCCCTATGCGGAGCAGCAGTGGGATGCGGGGACCCGAGAGGGGCATCAGTCAGGGTGCACGGGAGCCGTCCGATGCACCTGCAAGCGGACTCAAAAGGGGCCCAAGGGGCTGTGCGTCAGGAGGGTTGGTGTCTATTAAAGCAACAAATCCCTCTGAGGGAGGAACGGCACCATCTGTGTGGCACCCCTGTACCCGGCACACGGGAGGGCGCAGTGAGTGTGCAATGCACAAAAAGATGACAGCGACCTCGCCCAAGGGTTACTGAGGAACAGGGAAAAGGTTGTGTGGGGCTCCTGGGCATCTCATAGAATACGTTACCCTGCACAGCAGGGCTTAACACAGCAGAAGCGTCTTACGGCTCTGGAGGCCGGGTGTCTGAACTGAGGAGGCCGGCGGGGTGGGTCCCCCTGAGGGCCACGAGGGAGAGTCGGCTCCAGGCCCCTCCCGCCTCCGGTGCTGGCCACGGTCCTTGCCACTCCTTGTCTTATGGCCATGCCACTCGAATCTCTGTCTCCATGTCTCCGTGGCCTGCTTCTCTCTGTTCTCCTCTTCTGATAAGGACACTTGTCATTTGATTTACGGCCCACTGGAAATCATTCCATCTTGAGGTCCTCAGCTAATTACATCTGCAAAGACCGTGTTTGCAAAGGTCACATTCTGAGGGTTTGGGTGGGCATGAATTTTGAGGGGATACCGTCCGATCCAGTGCAGGGACTTTCCAGCCGCAGGCCCTAGGGAAGGCTCTGTGCTAAAATGCAGGCGCTAGGGAAGGCTCTGTGCTAAAATGCAGGCGCTAGGGAAGGCTCTGTGCTAAAATGCAGGCACTAGGGAAGGCTCTGTGCTAAAATGCATCACCGGTTCACAGTGCAGGGCAGGAGGGTGCAGGCTGAAGGAGCCATGCTGTTGAGGGCCCTGGGTAAGTGTATAACCTGAGGGTCTCCATGCTTTCCGTCCTGCGTGGGTGCCTCTTCTGCTGTGAGCTCTCCCACCCTCCCACTCCAGAGGGGCAGCCCCTCAAATTGTCATCTCTCACAACCCTGGACTCTTCAGGGCAAGCCTAGCACTGCTTAATGGAAACATTGTTTCTTCAGAGGTGACAATTCCCCCACACCAGCATCGTCCCCAGCCTGGGTACTCGAAGTGGGGTTCCTGGACCTGCGGCTCCAGCATCACAGGACTCCGCCCTGACCTCCTAAATCACAAGACCCTCAGGCGATTCCTGCATTTGGCAACGTGTGAGAAGCACTGGCCTGTGTGGCCAAATCAATGGACAAATTGTCCCCTAGGCGTCTACACTTGTCCCCCGGTGTCCACGCCTGACCCTAGTGGTCTTCATCTGGTCCAGAGCTGCCTGAGGAAACAGGACATGATGCAGCAGTGAGGATGACATTTCCTTCTGCTCACTGGTCCACACCAGGCATGTTTCTCACAGCAAGGGTCCCCTGCAGCCCTCAACACTCCAGAAATACTGGGATCTGGTGTGTAGGTTCCCACTACCCTTGCTCACTTCAATGACTCCAAACTTTTTTTGACCATCAAGCATGTTTTTCTAGAAACCCTGTCTTGCGGGGGCAGGTGTCATCAGCCATGTCCTGGTCAGTCCTGCAAAAGGAGGAAATGGCCACGTGCCACCCGGTTCACATGCACCTGTGCGGGCAGCTCCTGTGCACCCTGACTGATGCCCCGCCCAAGAACCTGCGCCTCGCTGCTGGGGCGTGAGGACTTTCTCGGGCCCCTCCATGTGGCCGTGTGTCCAGCTCCCAGGCACTCGGCACCCTGTCCCTTGTCCCCTGTCTCCCGCCCCCTTGTTTACCAGTGGGGAAGACAGGCCTGGCTGGTGGGGGTGCGAGTCTGTCCCTGGCCCCAGCTGTGGAGCAGCTGAGCTCATTGGAAACCAGGCTGCTGGCCTGAATGCAGCCCTTGTCTCCTGGCCCCTGTTAATAGCCTGTATAACTGCCCAGCATTTCTATTGACTCAAGATAAGTTCCGGGGGCCGGAGAACAGCTCACTGTTTGGCCCACGTCTGCTGGCCAGGCCTGGCCAGACCGGGACGGCAGGGTTTGGTGAGTCCTGCAGACCAGGCCCCAGCGGTCGGTGCTGGCAGCTCAGCAAACAGCCTGCCCGGGCCACATGTTGTCCTCCTTATCCCTCGGGCCCCGGCCAGTAACCTTGCGGCGATTACACTATCAGCCTCCCTTGGCAGTGCCAGCATGTGACACAGATCACATGTTCTCGAAACTCTGTCCAGAAACAGGTGTTCGAGGTGACATCATATCTGACCAGAGATCACTAAGTCTTCCGACTTCTATCAATATTTGCGTTTCCAGCTCCACGGAGAATCTAATCAGACTTCTGATGACACCTGCCACGTTTCTGGCCCACTTTGCTCCTGGCTGTGGGTATCAAGCCCCCGTCTCCACTCGTTTTGGATTTACCCTCCTGAGGGCCTAGTGAGCCGACAGGAAGGGCCTCTGGGCCGGCCAGATGAGGGGAGCAGAGCCAGGGGGTCAGGAAGGAGGCCCTGGAGCAGGAAGAGGTGGGGTCCAGCCCGCAGGCCTCAGCCTGGGTAGGAAGAGCCCTCGCTGGACCCTTGGCCTTTGGTGGCTCCGGCCACACCTCGCCAGGAGAGAAGCTCAACACACAGGCCCCAAGCGAAATGGAAGACCCAGACTCCAATGGCCAAATCAGGCCCAGCCCACAGGTGCATCCCAGAGGCCAGAGCAGGGCAGCCCTTGGCCACCAGACAAGAGCCAACAGAGCTCTGAACCACCACGGATGGGTCCCTGCTCTAGGGGAGGAAACTGCACCCTTTTTAAAAGAAAGAAGCAGAAACAAGAAAACAGAGCCCCATGGCACCTGCAGGCGGTGGTGTGTCTCAGGCCTCTGGAGCTCAGGCTCTGGGGAGGGTGAAGCCCCTCGTGGGCAGTGAGTCCCCTCTCAACCAGCCCCAGAGGGCCCCAGAACCCCAGAGAATCTCCCAGCAGCATCTGGGGTTGTATCGAGAAGCCACGAGCTGGAGATAACGCCCACCTAATGTCAGAACAAATACGAGGCTGAAACCAGAGAGGCCTGGGAGAGATAAGACAGGTGCTCGCCCGGGCCGTGCCCCCCGGCCACCCGCACCCCCATACCAGCCCAGGAGAAATAAAGCCTCCAGAGCCGCCCGCGTTAATCATTCCTGGGCGGCCCGGGGCGGGGAGGCCCTGTTTCTTGGCTCCCTGGAGGCCCCGCCTGCCAGACCAGGCCAGGCCTCGAGGTTTCTGGGGTTCCTGTGCCTGGAACCCAGCACCGTCAGGCCAGAGGACCCAGCAGTGAATGAGGCAAACTCTGTCCCTGAGATGCACACGCTGGAGCTGCACAGGCTGAGGGTCAAACATGAGACGCAGGCTATTCAGAGAACCAACCACACTGGTTAGTGGACAAAGAGCAGCATGCTCTGAACCCCTGTGGGGTTCCTCACAGGCAAGGGGGCTGCGGTAACAGCTTGAAGACGCACATTCCGACTTCAGGAAGCACCGTGAGGCCGGGAAGGGCTCCATGCCTGCCCCTGGCTGAGGCTTCACGGGGCAGATGAGGAGCGTGAGAGGGACAAGCTCCTCCAAGCTGAAGTCAGTGTCCCCCGGCGCCCCCTGCTGAAAGAACCGGGTGTGACTGCGCAGGGGAGGGGAGAGCCTCTCAGGATTCCGGGGCATCTGTGCTCAGGGGGATGCCCAGGCTGCCCCCAGCCCCTGGCAGAGAGGAGCCATTGTGCCCAACCAGGCGGTGGGTCAGAGGCCGAGCAGAGCCTGGCTGGCTGTCCACAGACGGCCTCAGTCCGGTTCTTGTCTGTTCTTGTCCAGGGCAGTGAAGCTCAGCCCTGCAGAAGCCAAGTGGCTGGGGGAGAGCCTGCTCGCACCCACCTGGGGGCAGAAAAGAGGCCCTGGCTGGGTGGGGCGGGGAGTCCAACCCCTGCCCTGGCAGGTCAGGTCTGCGGCAACTTCTCCCACACTGGGAGCAGGTGGTCCTCTGGGCCAGGCTGGGAGTTGGCAACCGGGGGAGGGGAAAGGAGGAGAGGGAGGCTGAGGGCCCTGGGGGCCACTAACAGGGGAGATGGGGAGGGCCAGAGTCACCCCCCCAGCGGCCAAAGGACAGGACAGCGGCGGGACAGTGGCTGAACCCAGTCCCAGGTGCCAGGTGCCCCTCACGTGTGATGGAGGCTCCACGCACACACCGGTGGGATCTTCCTCCAAACGGACACATTCCAGGGGAGGGTGGCTTATTGGGCTCACACAGAAGAAGTCGGGGAGCACAGATCAGGACCTGGGAACCCCATTCGAGACCAAGCAAAGACTCGGGCCACAGAGCAGCAAGAGCTGGAGTGCGGGCTCAGCCATGCGACCCCAGGTCCTCCCTGTTTCTATGAAGGGGAGGCACGTTCCAGGCAGGGAAGGAGAGCTCAGCTGGCCCCAGGCAGGAGCGTGTGTGCAGGTGTGTGCTCGTGTGTGCACATGTGTCTGAGCGCATATGTGTGCGTGTGCAGAGGGTGTGCTGACCCCGGTAACAATTTGAATTCCAAAAGCTTTGTTATAACCTTGCCTTTGTTCGTTGACATTCAGTGAAAAACTATTTTCCAGAGCAAACACTATTGATCCAGTGTCATGAATCCTGGACCAATGGTCTAACCTCGAAGTCCGTTTCCAATCAATTTTTCATTTGCCTGAAATTATGTTCACAGAGCTCATTTTTCTTCCATTTGCATTTTACAACAAAATTATGATTTACTCTGAGTTATTTGTATCCGTGTTCGTGATCACGGCTTCTCACATGGGGATCCTTTGGGAACCTGTGGACAGGCTGAGATCAGTCGCTGGGGCAGGTGCAGGCCTCACCCCATTCACTCCTCAACATCCCCATCTTTGTGGAATCAACGTCCACTTTTTGGGGGGTCAAATTCTGCAAAATTCTTTCCCTCTAGCCCAAAGGAAAATTGGCTGTGGATACGTTAGTGGGTAACGATTACTCTGTGTGGACGATTTCTGCTGTTTTTTTTTTACTTCTTAGAGAACTATATGGTCTCCTGACCTCGTGACCCACCCACCTCGCCCTCCCAAAGTACTGGGATTACAGGCGTGAGCCACCGCACAGACCATCCTGGCTAACACGGTGAAACCCTGTCTCTACTAAAAATACAAAAAATTAGCTGGGCGAGGTGGCTCACGCCTGTAATCCCAGCACTTTGGGAGGCCAAGGTGGGCGGATCACGAGGTCAGGAGATTGAGACCATCCTGGCTAACACAGTGAAACCCCATCTCTACTAAAAAATACAAAAAATTAGCCGGGTGTGGTGGCAGATGCCTGTAGTCCCAGCTACTCGGGAGGCCGAGGCAGGAGAATGGCGTGAACCCGGGAGGTGGAGCTTGCAGTGAGCCAAGATCTCACCACTGCACTCGAGCCTGGGCGACAGAGAGAGACTCTGTCAAGCTCAGCTTGACTGATTCAGAGCAGAACCAATGGCCTTGCCCTCCTGGAATCTTCCTGCACTTGGGAACAGCAGGTGCGCTCGCTTCTGCCCCTTGGGAAGCTGCCCACAAGCCCTGAGGGGCCTCCCAGCCATGGAAAGCCCTGCCCTGTGGGACGCATTCCACCAGCCTGCCCCACAGTCCCCGCTGAGCAGTGCGGGAAGGGAGGCTGCTGACCCCCCAGCCGCTCCTCCGCTCCTCACCACGACCTTCTTGTTGACCCCAGGCTGTGGGGCTGGGGTTCAGGGTCCCTGCCACCAATCCCATGTCCACCATTGCCTCGACAGAGCTCCAGCCCCAGGGTGCATGGGGCAGCCAAGGGGCCCCAGCTCCGTCCTGGGTCTGAGCCATCCCTGAGAAGGTGAAAGACAGTACCCAGGGCACAGAGGCCCCCACCGGGCGTCTGGGGACAGCGCCACAAGCGGAGGGAGGGACATCTCACAGCAACATCTCTCTTGCTGGGCTGGAGAAAACCGATTTCCTCTCCCTGCTGCGTCTGTGGACACCCCGGTCCTTTTTTAATTTCACCTGAATTAATTACCAGGGCAGAGGCAGGTGTTCCTCCTCGGTTTCTCTCTCCGGCTCCTCGCCTTGTTCGCTTGCGAGCGGCTGGGCAGCCTGGGGGGAGATCTGTCCAACAGTGCCAGGGTCCAAAGACCGAGGGGCCCCGTGCAGGTCTGTGCACTCATGTCCGTGGCACCTCGGGACCACCAGCAGCTCCAGGGGGGCTCAGAATCCCTCCAGTCCCTGCTGGGGGTCCCTGGTTGCTTTATCACTGCAGCTCTCGACTCCTAAGCCTTTCCTGAGTACAGAGATTCAGAGTCTAAATCAGCGCAGGATCAGAGAACCAGGGGTGACCCATGGACTTCCTTGCCGGGCCCCGAAAGTGTGGCTGAGCCCCTGGTGGTCCGGGGAGAGCACGGCCTTCCAGGCCTGACCATGGAGACCCCGGCTTGGTCCCGCCTGATCTCTGCAGACCACAGGTTGGTGACCGGTCTCTGGTATGAGGCTGGAGCTGGGAGCACCTCAGGCTCAAGGGAACTTCGCATGTAGCTCCAGGAATGGACAGCCCGGGGTGGGCGGCCGCGTTTCCATTTTCAACACACCCAACCTCAGCACAAGACGCCCAGATCTGCAGCGGGGATGGTGACAGTCTCAGTTGGCTGTGGCCAGAGGGAAGAAAGGCCCAGGGGCCGTCAGTGGCTCTCACTTCACTTTACAAACGGAAAAACGGTGTCCAGGCGGGGCAAGGTCAGTGGCAAAGACGAGATTCATGCCCAGGTCCCCTGGCCCCAGACACTGCCTCTCAGTGGACACTGGCTGTCAAACCCACCAGCATTCCTGACACACAGAGAACCCAGTGGGGTCCTCACAAGGCCGGGCATTGAGGTCCTTATCAGAGACCCTCCAGAAAGGAGACCAGGCACCTCGTGTGCCCAGCCCCCCTGGGTGCTTGTCCCACAGCCACGGTGGAGGAGAATCAGCAACTGCAGGAGCCATAAACCAGTGATCGGATGTGGCTCAGACCCAACAGGACCCACGGGCCCAGGACGCAGGAGAGGGGGCCCCCGCCCACCTGGACCTGGACACGGCCCCTGCATGGGGGGCTCAGGAGACGAGGACCATGTGAGCTGCTGGGATACACAGGAACCGCCCGGGCAGCGGGTCTGCAGCCCATGGGAAACACTGCAGAGAAGGTAAGAGCCACCTGTTTCATGAAACAGGAGTCCTAGCAGCTCCTGACCTGCACCAAGGACCGGGCTGGGAGCCAGGGCGGCCTCAGAGGCTGCCACGCAGGTGACCCAGGGTCCCCTCGTGATCCTGCCATCTCAGGCCCGGAGGACAGCGTCCCATCTCCTCCCCCGGACCGTGGCGTCTGGCAGCCGGCCGGCTTCGTGTGTCCTTAAAGGCGGGGTTCTCCACCTCCAGGGTGCAGCGCCCACCCCTTCCGGGGCCTGTGCCTCTTCAGGTCTCGCCTCATTGTCAGCGCCAGGCCCTCTCAAAGCGTGGCCTGCCGACGCCTGCGTCCGTCCTCATTAACAGCCAGATTCAGGGACACCAGCAGGGTGTCACGGGGCAAGTACCTCATGTTCGAGTTCTCCACACCACAACCGTGCTGCTGAGAGACCACCCACAATGGAAAGAGCAGGCGTGCACAGCCAGGGGTCAGCAGGGCCTCAGATGAACAGTCTCTCCCTCTGCAGGCCGTGGTCAGCGGGGCCCTGGATGCAGGCTGGTCTCAAAGGCATGGCCCCTCCCGCTGCAGGCCGTGCTTGGTGAGTTCTGTTCACATGCATCTCATCCTCCGTGGTCCAGTTAGCTCGCTGGACTGCTCTCTTTTTGGCCTGGGCAGGACCACAAGAGAGCAAGGCCAAAGAAATACGCACCGGCACACACCAAAACACAACTTCACACAACGTCCACAGCTCACGCTCACATGCGCGTTGAAAGCAGCCGGAACAGCACTTTCCTCAGAGGGGAAATGCCGATGCGAATGACAGCGAATTTCTCATCGGAAACCATGCAGGCCGGAAGGAAGAGGCACAGGTTTTGGGCTGGTGGGGGCTGCAGAGGGAGGAGAGGAAGCCGGCGGGGCCAAAGCCTTTCTGTGACTGATGGCATTGACATCAGCGTCCTGGTGGTGACACGGTGCTTGGCTTTGCGAGATGGAACCATTGGGGACATTGCATAAAGGGCACACAGAATCTCTCGGTATTAATCCTTAAAATTGCACAGGAATCTACAGTTATCTCAAAATAAAAATTTAATTAAAAATAAAAGTGATCTCCTAGAGTCCTGCCCCAAACAGGACCTGCTGTCACCAAGTCCCACTCCCAGCACCACAGAGAGACCTTGAGCCTGTGCCTCGTGCCTCAGCACAGTCTGCACCCAGCTCACTCCGTCCCCGGAGCCAGTGGCTCTGCCTTCCCGTGGTCCTCTCCAGCAGCCGGGGCCACAGCCTTCAAAAGCACGTGAAAGCAATGCCTCCCCCATTACAGGCTCCCTCTTCCTCCAGGGATGAGAGCCTGGTGAGCCTCCATCAGAGACCTGCTCCTGCCCAGGGCCTTGGCGGCACCTCCGCCCTCCAGCCCGTCCCCAGATCTTGGCTTTGCTGCTTCTCATCATGCAGGGCGTCCTTGCGTCTAAGCCAGCAGCCCCCTCCTACCCAGCTCTCCCCACCCTCTTGCCTTGCTTTGGTTTCTTCTGTGTTTGATGCCAGCTGACTGATCTTGCTTCCTTCTCTGCCCACCTGTCTGTGTCCGTCCCCGCCCCCAGGAACTGGTGTGTCTCCATCAGGAGTCGGTCCAGGCTCCGGCACCTGTGAGGTGCCCGCCGTGTGGCCTGCCCTCCACATGGATGACCGGTTGAAGGGGCACAGCCTCCACCAGCCTGTCCAGACTGTGGGCGTCGGTGCTCTGTCACTCTGATCCCCCCTAGCTACAGCCGGGGCTTCGCGAGGCTGGGATCTGCTCTGGGAGACCTCTCTGTTCCCACGGCCCACCTGGACCCACCAAGGTCCACCACGGCCTGGCTGTGTCCAGTGAGCAAGGGCCACGATTCTGGGGACGGAGGTCTCCCTGGCTCCTCTCCCATATCTCGGCCCTCTTACCCCATCCATCCTCTCTGGCTCGCAAAACACCTCCAAGGTTCCAAGGTGAGGCCAAGTGTTCATTCCCGGCCCCACCGGCCCTCCCTGGACACCCTCCCTGGACACCCTCCCTGGACACCTTCCCTGGATGCCCTTGTTATTTCAGAAAGCCCCACCCCCTCCCCGAACAAGGCACTGTCTCCAGACACCCCTTTTCCTCCACCCTACTACACCACACAACCTCACTCCTATTAGCCCTTGGCCCTGTACTCAGCTGAGAAAGTGCCGTGGGGTACACACCACCTCCCCACCTCACTTCCTCCACCAAGTAGGGACCCTTGGCTCCATTTTACAGGGGAGAAAACAGGCTCTGAGACCTCGAGGAACCTTCCACATGGGCCACGTTCTCTGTCGATTGGCTCCAGCGCTTTAGAGGTCCAGGCTGATAGGATGCATTTTCTCTTCCGGTTTCCAGATTCAGTTGAAACGCCACAGCCCCGAGGCACCAGCTTGTGGGTTCTTGAGCCCCAGTGGCCTTGGTTCCAACAGACTTGTAAAGAGGAGGGGGCCCTTGGGAAGCTCTGAGTGGGGCACCGTTCACCATCCGTTTGCGGGGTCTGCAGGGGATGGGGGCTGGGGCTCTGATGTCCCCGGCCTTCCCTGTTCCTTCTCTCTGTGATCCCTGCCACAGCCCTTGGGAAGCTCTGAGTGGGGCACTGTTCACCCACCCATTTGTGGAGCCTGGAGGGCGGGGGCTGGGGCTCTCATGTCCCCGGCCTTCCTGTCCCTCTCTCTGTCCCCTGCTACTGTGTCACAGGCCCCAGTGTCCACAGAATCTGGGCAATTCCAAATTATGCAATGGCAACCAGGAGGGGAAGGGGACGGAATACAGCGACACTGGGCAGGCAGGCCAGCTGCTCACAATTCAGGTCTCGCCCAGAGGATGTGGGCGCAGCGCCCACAGGGGAAGCCCTTTAGGACCAGTGCCTGCTGCCCGGCATGCTCCGGGAACATTCCTTCCAGGCTGGATGTGCGTTGCCAGGGAGTGGGATGCCAGGAGGGAGCGTCATTACCACAGTCGGCCACCACAGGATGTGCCCAAGCCTGGCAGGGTCCCCAGGCTCACCAGACCCCTTGAGGGCTCCAGGGAAGGGGCTGCAGGGGCGGCCAGTGCAGGGGCAGCCTGGGTGCTGCAGACGGAGGCCTGGGGCCGGGTCCTGTCCTTCACTCCATAGCAGGACGGCCTTGGGCAAGACCCACATCACCTCCTTAGGCCCACGTGAGACCCTCAGCGCTACAGCGTGTACACCGTAGGTGCAAAAAAAGGGTAGTCTGTCTTCAAGAAGCATGGCCTTGTGCCGTCCATGCTCATCTGGGGTGAAATGAAGTCTTGTCCAGGGGAAGTCTGGACACCCCACTTCTCTCCAGAGAAGAGTCAAATTCCAAACTCCATCAACAGCTCTAGAAAGGGGGCCTTTGGGGGCTCCAGGGGTCCGGGCCTGGGAAAGAGACTTCCGGCCCGTGTGTGGCCTCATCGAGGAGGACGTTGCTAGTGCTTGTCGATGAAGTCGTGAGCTCACTGGACGGGGCGTCATCCCTTGTCTCCCAGGAAACGGATGTTCTGGGAAAGATAAAAATCAGTGGCAGCATTTGTTCCACAGCAGAAAATCAAGCCTGAGCCAGGAGGGCCTTTGGGGTTCCAGGCGGGCATGTCCTGCTGTCTCACTAGTCAGGCCCGAAGGAAGAGGCTCAGCCCGAGTTGGCAAAACTACACCCCAGTGGGGCCGAGGCCTCAGGATTTATAATGATCCAACATCACCACTGCACCCTCCCAGCACCACTGAGAGCCCACGGGGCCAGCCCGGGGTGGAGATCCAGCACTGTGTCCACTGCCTGGGCTCACAGCCCCCGCCCGTACACCTGGGAGACCCTGCTGCCCACAGGCCCTAGTTCCTCCGAGCTCACAGCACGTGCCCCGTACACCTGGGAGACCCTGCTGCCCACAGGCCCTAGTTCCTCTGAAGCATCTCTGGGGAGCATCCTGATGGGTTCCAGGACGGGTCCTTTGCCCTCAGTGGCAGTGGGCAGACGTCACAGCTGCCCCTGTGCCAGGGGTCTCTGGGGGCTGCTGCATCCGTCACAGCTCTGGCCCCAAGGGCTGAAGACAGCCCATGGGGCAGGCAGAGCTGTGCCGACCCCCTTCACAGTCTGCCTTGCCCTCTGTCTCTTGGAGCCTGAGGCAGAGCCCCATGGGCCTCAGGCCTCTCACACTTCCAGCAGCTTCCTCTGCAGCCCATGTCCTCTCCACAACAGTCAGGAATGGGCTGGGGTGGGCCGTCCTGTCCTCCATTCACAGAACAATGCAGTGGTCGAGAACACGGGCTCTGGAACGAGTTGACTGGGCCATGTGCCAGTTCCCGGCTTACTCACTCTGAGCACAGAGCCCTGAGTCGGGTTCTCTTCGTCAGCATCCCCCTATGCATAGGGACTGTCTGGCTCAGAGGGTGTCCAACTCTGGAATCACCTGGGGATGCTTAGCAAGCCCCATGCCTGGCTCCCACCTCAGGCACTCTGACTTAGTTGGTATGGGACTGAGTTAGCACTGGAATTTTAAAAACTCTCCAGGTGGTTCATTGATTCAGCAAAGTTTGGGAACCACTGACCTAACTCACAGAGTGGCTGTGAGGGGTAAATAAGATGACATATGCAAAATACATAGTGTCAAGCCTGGCTGCAGACTGCACTCAGTGGATGGCCAGTATCGTTATTGTCATTTTTAGCATCACCACCACCAGCACCACCAGCACCATCATTATCACCGTAACCACCATCATTACCACCATCACTGTTATCATCGTCATCACCATCTTCATCATCATCACCATCATCATCGTGACCACCATCCTTACCACCATCATCATCATCACCATTATCATCATCACAACTGCCATCCACACTGTCATCACAATCACCATCAATATCACCATCACCATCATCACTATCACCATCACTGTCACCACCATCACCATCATCACTATCAACATCACCATCACCACTATCAACATCACCATCACCACCATCACTATCATCACTATCATTACCATCACTATCACCACCATCACCACCATCATTGATATCAACATCACCATCACTATCACCACCATCACCACCATCACCACCATCACCATCACCATCACCACCATCACCACCATCACCATCACCACCATCACCACCATCACCACCACCATCACCATCATCACCATCATCACCATCATCACCATCACCATCATCACCATCATCATCATCATCACCATCACCACCATCACCATCACCATCACCATCATCACCATCACCATCACCATCACCACCATCACCACCATCACCATCACCATCATCACCATCACCATCATCACCATCACCACCATCACCATCATCACCATCACCATCATCACCATCACCATCACCACCATCACCATCACCATCACCACCATCACCATCATCACCACCATCACCATCACCATCATCACCATCACCATCACCACCATCACCATCATCACCATCACCATCATCATCACCACCATCACCATCACCATCACCACCATCACCATCATCACCATCACCATCACCATCACCATCATCACCATCACCACCATCACCATCATCACCACCATCACCATCACCATCATCACCATCACCATCATCACCATCATCACCATCACCATCATCACCATCATCACCATCATCATCACCACCATCACCATCACCATCACCACCATCACCATCATCACCATCATCACCACCATCACCACCATCACCATCACCACCATCACCATCACCATCACCACCATCCACCATCACCATCACCACCATCACCACCACCCACCACCATCACCATCACCACCCACCACCATCACCATCACCATCACCACCACCATCACCATCATCACCACACCATCACCACCATCACCATCACCATCACCATCACCACCATCACCATCACCATCCATCACCATCATCACCATCACCATCACCATCACCATCATCACCATCACCTCACCATCACCACCATCACCATCACCACCATCACTCACCATCATCACCATCACCATCACCATCACCACCATCACCATCATCATCATCACCATCACCACCATCACCACCATCACCATCACCACCACCACCATCACCACCATCACCACCACCATCACCATCACCACCACCACCACCATCACCATCACCATCACCACCATCACCATCACCATCATCACCATCACCATCACCACCATCACCATCACCATCACCACCATCACCATCATCACCATCACCATCACCACCATCACCATCACCACCATCACCATCATCACCACCGTCACCATCACCATCATCGCCATCACCATCGTCACCATCACCATCACCACCATCACCATCACCACCATCACCACCATCACCATCACCATCATCACCATCACCATCATCACCATCATCACCAGCATCACCACCATCACCATCACCATCACTTTCATCACTTCTGCATTGCTCTTTCTATATTTTCATCAGAAACTGATGCATAAAATTCTTCATTCTTTTTCCAGCCAGAAAGCTTATCTATATCCACTGCAAGTGTAGGCAGGTTGCAGGGGAGTTACTATCCTCTGAGTCAGTGTTGGCTTACATATACCTGGGACTACTGGTTACTTCCACGTTTTAAATTTCTAAGGAGCTTCTCGTTTAAACCTTACTGTAGCCTTGGTATGTGGGCAGTTTTTACTACCCCATTTTACAGATGAGGAAACAGAGGTTCAGGAAAGTTAGTTGATGTGTGCATGGTCCCACTGCCACCTAATGGTAGATCTGGGATCTAAATCCAGGTGTCTAATCTCAAAACACTTGCAAATTAATTGTCGCCTAGAGCCTGGGGCATGGGCTGACCTCCTGAGACTCTGGTGTCCTGGTTTTACCCTAAATGCCCTTGTTCCTCCTGCAGATGCCTCCCCTTCTGCTTGGATCACAGGAGGCCTTGAGAAAAGGCTTCCAAGGGCTTTGGGTCAGCAGAGAGGAGGAATGAGGCTTCCATTGTGCACTCTGTGCCAGGCCCCCAGCCCACCCCTGACCACTCTGCCAGGATGTCAGGCAGGGCTGGGCTGAGTCTGGCTCAGGCAGCCGAGGGACACGGCACAGATGGGTCCCTCCTCTCTCCCCGGGGAAGCCTCCCTCTTCAGGCTCTCTTCAGCCTCACCTGCCTCATCTGTGCCCAGGGGTTTTGGTGGGCAGGGAGGATGCTCTGATCCCAGGAAGCCCTGCAGCAGGGAGGGGAAGGGGGTTGACAGACAGCATCCCGAGCAGGCTGCTGCTGCGGGAACAGGGGAACCCTCAGACCAGAAAGACCTCAGCTCAGGCTCCAGCACGGGCCTCTGCCCCGCTTGGACGGAGGCTGCTCCCCATGCCAGCTGCTGGGCACTCAGAGCCTGTCCCCAGCCTGGGCCAAGCAGTGCCGAGGGCCAGAGAAAGCCTTCGGATGACGAGTCCTTGAGGTTGTGTCCACAGCAATGGCAGCCCTGGGAAGCGGGTGGGGATGCAGTGGGCTCTGGTCTCGCCTCCTGAGAGGCACGGGGCTGAGGACCTGTGAGGGATCCAGAAGGGGAGGTGCACAGGGCCTAGCAGTCTGAGAGGGAGGGACTGTTGCTTTTTGGGGGAGAGAGGAAAGGAGAAGGGAGAGCACGTGGCAGCTGCCCCAGGACCTGTGACTGTGGGAAGCAAATGGTGTCTAACGAGCACAAACTGCTCCCTGGCACTCCAGGGAAGGGAATTTTCCCAAATCAAACTAGATCTGCTTCCCACCATTGGCTCTCCTCCAAGGATGATAAGTTCAAGTTAGAAGCTCTCAGCCCCGTCCTGCCCCGCAGGTGGGGCCCTGGGGCTCTGCAGGAGGCAGCCTCACTGCCCTGACCCCAGGAGCCCTGGGAGCTGTGAGACATCCCCTCTGCAGCCCAGTCACTCAGCCAAGTGAGCCGGCTGTGCTTGCCGCCCAGGCCTTGGTGTCTGCACCATCTCCAGCCCCTGTCCTGCCACCCACCCTGGGACCCTGCTTGGAGACAGGGCCATGGAGCGGCTCTCCTCACATTCCCACATTAGCAAGCATCTACAGCCCCAACTCCATAGAGGCACAACGGTCTCCACTCCTGCCCCTTCCAAGAGGGGAGCGATGCTTAACTTCTCTTCAGGCCTGCTTACCCGCTTCTGGGAATAAGGCAGGCCTTGAGAACAAAGGCCTTCCTGTCAGACTCTGGAACG
This sequence comes from Nomascus leucogenys, assembly GCF_006542625.1. Taxonomy (NCBI): domain Eukaryota; kingdom Metazoa; phylum Chordata; class Mammalia; order Primates; family Hylobatidae; genus Nomascus; species Nomascus leucogenys. Next base: position 340,018 of record NC_044400.1, read on the forward strand.
GTGACTGAAACAACAACAAAAAAGCCATCAATCTATCAACTTCACAAAGATAGTTTTGGCATGATGTACCTTGTAACTCCTGTTCTCCTGCTCTGTAAGAATCTTTGTCAATTTTTATGATAGTCAGACTCCACAGTGGGCCTCAACAATCATGGCCTCCTGGTGTTCACACACTTAGCTGCCCCACGGCAGCTCATGACAGCCATTGCAAGGCCAGGCACAGTGGCTCGAGCCTGCAATTCCAGCACTTTGGGAGGCTGAGGCAGGAGGATCGCTTGAGGCCAGGCATTCAAGAACAGCTTGGGCAACATAGTGAGACCCCATCTCCACAACAAATTTTAAAAATTAGCTGGATGTGGTGCTAGATGCCTGTAGTCCCAGCCACTCAGGAGGCTGAGGTGGGAGGATGGTTTGAACCCAGGGTTTGAGCCTGCAGTGAATTGTGATCACACCGCTGCACTCTAGCCTGGGCAACAGAGCAAGATGCTGTCTCAAAAACAAAGTCACTGCAGCTTAGTCTCTTGGATTGCCCATTCTGTGGAGGCCGGTGGCCATGTTGTAAGGAGGCTCAAGCAGCCCTGAGGAGAGCCCCCCCCCACCATGGGGAGGAGCCACCCTTCCAGCCACATGCAGGAGCCACCTTGGAAGGGGCTCCTCCAGCCCAGCAGACTTTCAGCTGACAGCAGACTCATGAGACCCTAAGGCAGAAAAGCCCTGCTGAGCCACTCTCAAGTTCATGACCCACAGAAGCCATGAGAGATGACAAATTATTATTATCCTTTGAAGCCATTAAGTTTTGGGGTGATTTGTGACACAGCAACAGATAACACACTTTTCAACAGTTCTGGAGTTTGCATTATGGAGCTTTTTCAGGGGTCACTGTGGTAAAGTATGAGGCCTTAAGGTTCAAGGTGGACCCCAGTATCAGAGAGGCCCCAAGAGAAGAGGGGCTCCCTTCTCTCTGTCCCCTGCCCTTCGGGAGCCCCCTCCCCATATGCCCCCCCAGGCCCATGCACCCCAAGCTGTGCCTGGGGAAATAGGTCAGGCCCCCAGCCCAGACCCCTGCAGGTTTCTGCTCCAGAGGAGCTCTTCGAGGGGCATCCTTGACCACCCCTCCATAAGAACCAGGTGTCTGGAAACGTCTTTTGCAGGGAGGACCCTGGGCATTGTCCTCAAGCCACATTCTAGGGAGCCTGTGGGTGTCCCTGCCTGGGGATGTGGGTTCCTGCTTTGCCAATCCCACATCCTTGGCCATTTATCCCATTGTGTTGCCAGCCTGTAGGGAGGAGAGAGACAGAGAAGATCCTGTTTCTCCTGCTCATATCAGAGGCTGGCAGCCCTAGAAGGGGCTGAGGGATGTAGCATGACCCTCGACCTGTACAGACAAGGGCCCAGAAAGGCTGTGGAATCTGCCTGGGGCCACCCAGCAGGCAGGCAGTGGTGTGGCGGCCCGAGTCCCTCCTCCCAGCCCAGCCTCTGCCCCCGACCCAGGTTCCTCCGAAAGGGTGTTTTCTCACAGAGCTATTTTTTCTCTGAAAGCTAAACAAACACTTATTTGCTCTTAGGATGAGATGCATGCGGTTTGCGTCTACACACAGCAGACCCGGCTGCCATGGCCCCCAGGCCGCCACCATCTGGCCATGCACACACTCGCCTGGTCCTGGCCGGACCAGAGGGAGTCTGCACAGGTACAAGGTGGCGGGTGGAGCCCAGGACCCCTGGACAGCCAGGCCATCCCGGGGCTTGGCCGGAAACCAGGATGGCTTGGCCTGTTTTCCTGGTACCTCCTGCACCGGGGCTGTGGCTGCCTGCAGGTGGGGGCCCTCCTCCCAGGAGGTCTGGGGAAGGCGCCCAGTGGGTGGGACCGAAGCCGCTTCCTGGGGAGGGTTGCTTCACTGCAGAGCCCAGCTAGGCGCCCAGAAGTGGCTCAGGGCTGCGTGTTTACTCCCACCCTGACCACTGGCAAAAGGGATTTGAGGGCCGGCTTGTCTGTGGCAGCCGCCAAAGTCAATGGAAAAACCATACGGGAGGAAGGGAGGGATGTGGGGTGTTTGAGCTGCAGGAGGGGCATCCCCGGGACGCACGCTGGGGCCACATCTGGGCGGAAGCAGTTGTACCAGCTCAGCCAGGGTGGGGCAGAGCCCCAGGGGTGGGTGGGGGCCACAAACAGTCCAATCCAGCCCCAAGTAGAATCGATTCCTTTCTGTCGAAAGTTCCGTTTCTAAGTGCGATCGTGCTCCCAGCAGAGTGAACACAGACGTCGGTGTCGGCTCTGCACAACAGCTGTGCGGCGGCCCCGTAAGCACCCCAGGAGGACGCAGAGCGCGCCCTCCCCCCTCACACCCGACCCTCCTCTCTCGGAACCCACTGTTCTGGTGTGTGTCGGCCACTGCCTTGCCTTTTCCCACGCAGTTTTGCCATAGATTATTCAGCTTTGTTTCTTAACTCCTAAAACACAAAACTGAACCCCCAGCGATGGCCTGTGCCCCATTCCCCAGTGCGCACCGCAAGCCTCTTTCCCGCCAGCGCCCGCACGTGGCCCCGCGGTGCTCCCCGGCGTGAAAGGGCTGAGCCATCCCTCTGCTGTGACTGTGCTTCCAGCGGTTTCCAGCGTCTTGCTTTCTGAGCAATGCTGCCGTGAACATCCCACAAACTCCTTGAGTCTGCCATGCACGTCTTTAGAGACAGGTGGAGAGTTGTGCCGGCCCCACGCGGGCAGCCCAGCAGCTCTGGGTGATGGTGCCACCGGGCACTGTCTGGCCAAGGGTCCCCTTGCTCCGTCCTCGCCAGCCCTGGGTAGGGCCAGGCTTTTCAAGCTTTTGCGGATCTGCTGGTGCGTAAGGGTACTTCGTGGTGATCTCAATTTGCGTTTTCCTGATTGCGAAGGAGCCGAGCGTTGGTCACGCCTGGGAAGCTGTTAGGTGACTCTGTGTGCCCGTCTTCCGCCGTCGGCAGCTTTGCCATGTCGACTCCTGTTAACGTTTTTAAATATTCTGGGCCTCCTTTTTTTGGTCAAATATATATGGCACATGTCCTGCTTCGGGCTTGTCTTTTCACTCCTTGTATGGTAGATTTTAATGTAACAGAATGTCTATTTTAATGTAACAGAATGTCTATTTTAATGTTTTAGAATTTACCAATCTTTGCCTTTATGACGAATAATTTTGTAGATTGTTTAACAAATCCGTCCCTAACTCAAAGTCATGAAAATAGCCCTTTAAATCCTCTTATAAAACCATGATGGGTTTATTTACACTTAGGAATTTAATCCACGTGAGTCTCCCTTTGGTGGTGTGGGGAGGGACAGCACTCTCTGCTTTCTGTATGTGGGCGTCCAGTTGTCCAAAAGCCACCATCCCACTCACGCCTCAGCCTCCCTGTCCCCCCGACTCCCTCCCACTCACGTCTCAGACTCCTTGTCCCGACTTCCTCCCACTCACGCCTCAGCCTCCCTGTCCCCCCGACTCCCTCCCACTCACGTCTCAGCCTCCCTGTCCCAACTCCCTGCTGTGTGGGCTACTGTTCTGTCCCCACCTCAACATCACCTTGTCACAAATGTTATGACTTTTTAATAAGCCTCAATACAGACAACCCCAGGTCCTGCCCTGATCTCTGTCTTTCAAGAGTGATTTAGCTATTCCCAGTTCTTTGACTTTGAACATAAATTTCAGAATCAGTTTTCCTGAGCCACCACAAACAATTGCAGAAGTCTGGCTATGGAATACGTGAGACGCGTGAATTCCTTTGGGGAGAGTTGACATCTTTGTGACTTGGGACTTCTCGGTCCATGAATACAGTTATTTAAGGAACCATTTATTTGAGTCTTCTCAAATGTCTCTAGCCATGTTTTTTTACATCAGCTTCCTCTATAAAAATCTTACACATTGTTTGTTCTTCCTAGTATTTAATAGGTTCAGGCTTTTGTAAATGACATCTTTTCTAAATTTCACTTTGTCTCTGGCATATGAAGAAGAACAGCTGATTTGTTTGTATGTTGATTTTGTCTCCAGCAAACTTCCCAGCTGTCTTATTGATTTAATAATTTACCCTGGTGCTCTTCAGCTCTTCGAGCACACATAACCGTATCCTCTGTGACCGTCAGAAGTTGTATTTCTTCCTTTCCAATCCCATTAGCTTTCATTTCCTTTTCCTGCCTTGGCCCGGACCTCCGGAACGACGCTGGTGAAATGGTGCTGGAACGCACCCTCGCTTGGTCCCGATATCAAAGCAAAAGCTTCTGAGGGTGCTTCTGCTGTGGGTGTTTGTACATTTATCAGGTTAGGGAGGCGCTGCTGTTCCTACTTGGAGTATCTTTTTCCTGAATGGACGTTGACTTTTATCAAACATTCTTTTCTCATTATTGAAATGACTGTAAGCTTTTTCCCTTAAACCTGTGGGTGTGGAGGATTCTATTCATTGCCGTTGTGATATTCAACCACTTCTAGTCCTGGGACAGACGCGGCAGCCACGAAGTGCGGTCCCGTCCACGCACTCAGCCGTCGAGCCTCATTGCCGTCTTTTGGGAGCTGTTATCTCCCTTCTGTATCAAGGGCCTCTCGCCCCCTGAGATGGGATGGAGAATGCTTGCTTCATTGTTGTTCTCTTGAAGGGTTAAACATAGTGTAATTTATTTCTTGAATATATTGATAAAAATCACCAGCGAGGGCATTTGAACCTGGAATTTGTTTTGTTTTGAGACAGGGTCTTGCTCCGTCACCCAGGCTGGAGTGCAGTGGTGCAGTCACAGCGCACTGCAGCTCTGACCTCCCAGGCTCAGGTGATCGTCCCACCTCAGCCTCCAAGTAGCTAGGACCACAGGCGTGCACCACCACATCCAGCTAATTTTTAAAATTTTTTGTAGAGATGTGGTCTCACTATGTTGCCAACGCTGGTCTGAAACTCCTGGGCCCAAGAGATCCCCCTGCTTTAGTGTCCTGAGTAGCTGGGATTACAGATGCATGCCACGGCACCCAGCTACATTTTGTATTTCGTAGAGACAGGGTCTCACTATGTGGCCCAGGCTGGGCTCGATCTCCTGGCCTGAAATGATCCTCCTGCCTCGGCCCCCCAAAGTGCTGGGATCACAGGCATGAGCTGCTACACCCAGCCAGGCTGCCCCCTTTCCTTAGTGGGAAGACTCTCACGTGTTGCTGGCGAGGGAGGATGTGACTCATGCTGTTCGAATAATGGTTCCGTAACATCCACTCAGACTCTGAAGCCACGTGCGACTGCTCAGCAGGCCTCTGGGACACACCAGAGGCTGAATTCATGCACCTGCCCAGGACACGCACAAGCCCCCACGTCTGCTATACCGGTGACCGCAAGAAGCTAGAGACCACGCAAACGCGCTTCTGCAGGGGAGCAGGTCAGGGGACAGAACACACCCCGGACAGGCCTCGCGGCATGACATGGAGGGAAAGAAGCCAGGAGCAAAAGAGTGCACATATGAGATTTCAGTTACGGGCTTCAGAGCCGGTGAAACTCACTGATGGAGGCAGCCGGCAAGGCTGGGACACAGGGGGCCCTGAGAGTCAGGCCCACAGCTACGCAGAGGCCACGCTGACAGGAAATGCAGGAGGCAGCCTGTGGCATCCTGGGAAGGTTCTGTGTCTTGTAAAAAAATTCTTTGATCTGGGCCAGGCGCGGTGGCTCATGCCTATAATCCCAGCACTTTGGGAGGCCAAGGCAGGTAGATCACAAGGTCAGGAGTTCAAGACCAGCCTGACCAAGATGGTGAAACCCTGTCTCTACTAGAAATACAAAAATTAGCCAAGCGTGGTGGTGGGCACCTGTAATCCCAGCTACTCGGGAGGCTGAGGCAGAGAATGCCTGGACCCGGGAGGTGGAGCCTGTGGTGAGACAAGATCACACCACTGCACTCCAGCCTGGGTGACAGAGCGAGACTCCGTATCAAAAAAAAAAAAAAAATCATCGATCTGTGCACTTAATATTAGCGCACGTCACATCATACCCTGTGTGTTATATGGCAAAAAAAGGAACAGACACGACACAACTACATTGCAAAGATGCCCCCTCCCCACTGTCACCACTGCTGGATGTTGGCTGTTCTCTCTGGATTCTGTTCCTTGACAAGCCTGTGTGTGGGGTGCAAGGCCACCACCCACGACGGCTTCAGATCCTCTTAGGCCTCAACATGTCACAGGCAACTTTCTGATTCGCAAAGGGCTGTGACACCACCAAAGTCAGGTCATGTGCATCCTTCACTCAGGGTCTTTCTGGTGAGCTGTTCCAAGTCAATCGCGGCACTCAAAGCTGGACACGTATGACCTCCCTCGACCTCTTCGGAGGTCCGAAAGGATCATACACCCATTTCACAGATGAGGCCACCAAGGCTCCAGGCAAGCCACTCACCCCGGGCCAAGAGGAGAAATGTCTGGGCCTCCTCCTGCCAACTCAGCCCCTCTGACCCCAGCAGTCCTTAGAGAACCACACGGATCCTTGAGGCGATGCCTCCTGAACTGCACATCAGGTGGGCTACCGGCTTTATCACCCACTCCCTGCACTTTCTGTTTCTGCAAAGGGTCTCTGCTTGTCCTTCGCCTCTTTACTTACTTTTACTTACTGGGATCTCAGTGTTGTTGTTGCTTTTTGTTGTTGTTTTTGTTTTGTTTTGTTTTTGAGACAGAGTCTTGATCTGTTGCCCAGGTTGGAGTGCTGTGGTGCGATCTCAGCTCACTGCAACCTCCGCCTCCTGGGTTCAAGCGATTCTCCTGCCTCAGCCTCCAAGTAGCTGGGACTACAGGCACCTGCCACCACGCCTGGCTAATTTTGTATTTTTTTATTAGAGACGGGGTTTCTCCATGTTGGCCAGGCTGGTCTTGAACTCCTGACCTCGGGTGATCTGCCCGCCTCAGCCTCCCACAGTGCTGGGATCACAGGCGTGAGCCACCACGCCTGGCCAGTGTTGTTGTTTTTTATCGTCAATTTGCATATGTCTGCATGTCATTAAAATGCTAATTCCTTGCCATAGTTGTTGCAAATGTGGTACCCATTTAACTTGCCTTTTACCTTGATACACAAAAGCTTTGAATTTCCACTTAGATAAATGTTTGTCGGAACATACTAAGCTCAGAAAAAAAATCCACAGGCGCCGAAGTGAGGCTCCCATTCACTTCTGTGTAATCCTGACTCTTCCGCACCTCGATGCTTTCGAGGCTAGCTCTGCCGCTGGTTGGTGCCAGGGCTTGTGAGTCTCACTCTCTGTGAGCCTCAGTTCTCTCATCTGAAAAATGGGCACGAATTCCCCGATGCTGCTGGTTGTTTCAGAATCAACTGAGATAAAGTGTGCAAGGCGGTGCCGTCCTCATGCAGGCCCTCCGCCTGCCGGGGAGCGGCCAGGGACCATGTCAGCATGTGGGTTTTTGGGTTGACAATGCAATCACTGCATGTGTGTGTGTGGGATCCAGACCAGTGTTTGGACTCCTGGATGCAAAGCGTAATGATCAAATCAGGGAGATGGGCCAATCCAGCCCCTCTGACATCACCCTTTCTTCATGTTGGGAACATTCAAAGGCCTCCCTTCTAGCTTCAAAAATACACAATAAATTGTCGTTAACTGGAGTCACCCTCCAGTCCCATAGAACCCTCAAATCCATTCCTCCTGTCTCACTGTAATTTTGCATCCATTAGCCAAGGTGTCCCCCACCGTCCCCCTCCCAGCTTCTCATCGCTCCTCTCTACGAGCTCAACGCTTTCAGCTCCCACACGAGTGAGGACCTGCAGTATTTCTCTTCCTGTGCCTGATTTATTGCATGTGGCGGAATGTCCTCGGGGCTCCTCCGTGTTGCCTAGAATGACAGGATTTCACACTGTCTTGCGGCTGAATCGTAGCTGTGCTGTGTGCATAGATCACATTCCCCTAACCCCTTCCTCTGCTGATGGACACGCGTTTATTCCACATCCTGGTTGCTGGGACTCGCGCTGCAATGAACAGAGGGTGCAGATCACTCATTTCTGTGCCGATTTCCTTTCTCTCAGACAAATACCTGGTCCCGGGACTCCTGGATCACGTGGTCGTTCTGTGTTTAGCTTTTTGAGGAAGCTCCATACTGCTTTTCACCGCGGCTGTTACTAGTTTATATCCCCCCATCTGTGTGTGAGAGCTCCCCTTTCTCCACATCCTCACCAGCATGGTTTTTTGTTTCGTTTTGTTTTTTGTTTGTCTTTTTGGTAATAACAATTGTAACTGGGACGAGATAGTATCTCGTTGTGGTTTTGATTTGCATTTTGTTGAGCATTTTTTCATATACTGTCTCTCAGAATACACAAAAACCTACTCAAAATAGGTTACAGACCGAAATGTAAAACCCAAAATGATAAAACTACGAGAAGAAAAACATAAGGAAGACACTGCAGAACATTGTTCTGGGGAAAGATTTTATGGCCAAGACTTCAAAATCACCAGCAACAAAAACAAAAATAGACAAACGGGGCTACATCAAACTAAGACGCTTCTGCAAAAGGCCAAGGAAACAGTCGGCAGAGGGAAGAGGCAGCCGCAGAAGGGGACAAAATATTTGCAAACTATTCATCTGTCAAGGGACAAACATCCAGAATCTACAAAGAACTCAAGCAATTCAACAGGAAAAAAAAATACGCAAGTAACTTGATTGAAAAGCAGGCACAGGATCTAAATAGACATTTCTCAAAAGAAGACACACAGATCACCCTGACATTTAAAAAAATTCCTGGACCTCACCCAGCCAGGTTCTCCAACGTGAGCACCTTCAGAGTCACCGGCATGGCTTGTGAAGGCCCCCAAATTTGCATTTCCAGGTTCCCGGGTGCTGCTGACACGGCTGGCCTGGGGGTCGTGTTCTGAGAACATCACCTTCTCCAGAGAAGAGACCTGGAAGTGAGTCTTATAAAGCCGCATACATGATTGTGTCACTCACACACCTGCCTGGGGCCTTGGGGGCTGGAGTGGAAGGCGCAGAGGCTGCTCCAAAAGGAGGAGGCTGGAGGGCACTTCTGCAGGGGCGGGGGGCGGTGGTTGCAGCACCTGCGCCAGGAGGGCAGCAGAGTGTTTGCAAACAGGCCCCCCGTCCAGACTGCAGCCTGGGGAGGAGGGAGGGGGCCTTGACAGGCCTCAGGCCGCTATGCCCACGGTAGGCTGGTGGTGTGAGCCAGCATCCATCCATGATGGTGGAGAAAGCCTCTCCAGCTCTAAGGCCACCTCCTGTCACCCAGGCATGGGAGAAAGTGGCCGAGGCTGAAGACCCCAGCCCCCTCACCAAGGGAACCCCCAGCCCCAGCCCTTTTTGGAAGGCATGGACTGCCTGGAGCCCAGCCTGGCAAGCCAGCTGAGCTAAGAGGGTCTGGTGAGTTCAAAGTCAGTCACACTTCTCTGGGCTCCATAGCGAGGGAATGGACTAGATGGGTTGTCAGACATGAGAAACTCTTGGTTGGGGTGGCTACTAGACAGGCCATCATGAAGAAAGGGGCTGTGGACATCAGCTCATTGAACAGGTGGGGAAACTGAGGCCCAGAGAGGGATGGGCCTGCCCGAGGCATGGAGGGAGTTGCCCAGATCTGAGCCAGGGCCAGACACCCCTGGTGTGTTCATCTTCCAGCTGCCACGTGGAGCAGATCACAGCGTCCCCCTGACCCAGCGTCCCCCACGGACCCCAGCTCAGAGCACACCTTCTCAGAGTGTGGCTCAAAGACCCCCACAGTTGGCCGGGCATGGTGGCTCACGCCTGTAATCCCAGCACTTTGGGAGGCCAAGGCGGGTGGATCACGAGGTCAGGAGATTGAGACCAGCCTGGGCAACATGGTGAAACCCCATCTCTACTAAAAATACAAAAAATTAGCTGGGCGTGGTGGCGGGTGCCTGCAATCCCAGGTACTCGGGAGGCTGAGGCAGAAGAATCACTTGAACCCGGGAGGTGAGGGTTGCAGTGAGCCGAGATCGCGCCACTGCACTCCAGCCTGGGCAACAGAGTGAGACTCCGTCTCAAAAAAATTTTAAAAAAGACCCCCACAGTCGGCAGCAACAGTGGGGGCTGCCAGGCCCACCAGGGCTTATCGAATAATAGCCCGCAACAGCCTATTCTGTGGGTGCTCAGAACAGTTGTCTCCAGTGACCCCACTTCTCCAGCGGTCCACCTGACCTTGATCTGGTCTGCGCACCGGCCACGGAGACCTGGTGTCTCCCCGGCAGTGGGCACTCTGCACTTCACCAGGAGGGTGGGGAGAGGAGAATGCATCGGAGCCCCAGCAGCCAGCGGGGGTGGACAAGCCTTCGCAGGGCACAGCACAGAGACCCGCCTGGACCATGGCGTCTGGTGACCAGCAGCATCTCCTAACGTCCCATGGAGTGCCCCGCGTCTGTGGCTGGAACACACCCTCCCACGCCTGCTGTGGTCCCAGGCCAGCTGCTCCTGAATCTCATCGGCTGCTCAGGGACACGACGTGGCTTTATTCACCTGGGTGCTGTTTCAGCATCCACAGGCCCTGTGCACCTGCGCCTGGAGTCACCCTCGCCTCAGGGAGCCCCCAGCCGAGATCCCTTCCCTCTTCTCGGATTCCTGTGGCAACACCCACTCCTCCTGCAGGCACTGGGTCTGGCCGAGACTTCATCCTCCCAGAGGCTGTGAAGGGACACGTTGTGTGGTGCGGTGGCTCCTTAACCTGTTGTCACGGAAGGGGGAGCAGACGCCTGGGTAGCAGACGGCTTCGGGAGGGGCGCGGAGCATTCCTGGGCAAGAGCAGACACGGGCCTCGGCGGCCGGGAAGCCGCCCCAGCCGAATTCCGGATGTGGGTCCTGGCACATGCCTGGTCTTGCGGGACAGGGGGCCCCTCCCGGTGGTGCTGACAGCCCAGCCCCCAGGGCAGCCTCTCCGTGCTGCAGGTGGCCTCTCGGAGGCGGAAGATCAGTCCCTCGGGGCTGGGAAGACGGGTCACATTCCTGGGTCCCACCCGGCACCCTCCACGCCAGGCCCGGGGAACGGATCACGGCACTCGTGCTCTTAGACACGGGCTGACGGAGGCTCAAATCCGCCGTGGCCAGACGCCCGCGAGCGTCCACTGTGCCGAGGCCCAGGCTGGCTGCAGAGGCGAACGGCGCGGCCTTCCTGGCGCTGCAGACGGGCCGCCTACCCCAGCGGTGCCACCAAGGCCGCTCTCAGGCTGCTCCACAGCTGCGTGCCAAGCCCCTGACGGGCACTTTATGGCACATTATCTTGCCTGTGCCCCACAACAACCCGGCCAGGTGGGAATTCCGCTCCCATTAAACAGATAAGGAACCGGGATTCAGGGAGGCGAGGGCGGCCCCAGGTCCCGCGGGTTATAAAGCAAGGGCTGGACCCAGCCCAGGCCCACCTGACTGCGAGCCCACCCGATGCACCCGCACAGGCCCACGCCCCGTTAATAAAATGTAATAAATAGACTCTTTGTTTCAAAGAAAATGTTTTTAAAAGCAAGGCGGCCAAGCCGGGCCCAGGTAACAAGCAGAGGGAGGAGGCCTCAGAGGCGGACTCGGCCCAGGCCTGGCCTCCGGACTCCCACCACCAGCTGCCTGGCTGTACCTGTGGGGACCGGAGCCCCAGGGCAGACGCTTCGCAGACTCTGTTGAGGGCCAGGTGAGCCCCAGGGCGGAGCTGGCAGCTGAGGGTGCTCCGTGGCTCCGTGCGCTGGCCCTGGCTCACAAATGCCGCGCCGCGTCCTACGGGAAGCCACGTCACAGCCTCCGTCCTGCAGGGCAAAGGGGGCTGCTGCAGGCAAAGATGGCCAGTGATCTTCTAGGTTACTGGGTCTAGGAAGCAGGAAAGGACCCAGAGACACTCTCCGTTCTTCCAGAAGGCCCTGGGGGATTGGACTGTAACCACGATGCTTGCGTCCAGGTGTGTTACCTCATTCCTTGGCTTTTCGCTGCAGACAGACTGACCCGGCCGGCCGGGTTGCCTCCTCCCAGTCACGGCTGTCAGGTGCAGACCGTAATCTCATAAAACCCAAGGCGGCCTATTAGACACACCTGGGTGAACATGGGGGGCTGTGGCCACATGAGGGCCAACCTCGGACATGAAAGGCGTCTGGTCAGGGCCATGCTTCCCTCTCCCTCCTGTGGACTTTGTTTGCCCAACTAAACATTCTTTTCCTGGAGGGCAAGGACTGAGCCTTACACTTCTTCCAACACCTGAAGGGCCCAGCACACAGTAGGCGTCCAACACACCCGAGGGGCACAGCGCACAGGAGGCGTCCAACACACCTGAGGGACCCAGCGCACAGTAGGTGCCCAAGACAAAACGAGATGTCAGGACAACTGGTGTTGTTACCTGGGGCAGGTGACTGCACAGGGCCTGTGAGGGGGTTGGGAGCCTCCCTTGGAGAGTGACAGTCCTGTGGGAGCAAAGGTCAAAGGGTGCTGAGCTCTCCCCGTCCTCTGTGTCCTGAGTCACCACACCCTCCCTTCCAGGTATCTGGAGGACAAAGCGCCAAGGCCAACAGCTCAGTCGAAACCATGAGTCCCCTATTCTCTGGGTGGCTCAGTCAGACGAGCCTGTTTCCTCCCTTGTGAAATGGGCACATGGACCTCACAGGGTCACTGTGCGAAATCAGTTCACAGAGCTGTACATCACGACTCTGGTGTCTGGGGAGGGCGTCCCTCTGCCTGTTCCCAAGAGCCTCCATTCTGAGCCCTGTTACCAGGAGGATGCAGAGGTGGGGCTGAGGCGACCCTCCCTCTCCTCCTCCCTGGTAAGGGGCTACCCCTCTCTCCTCCCTCCTGATGGGGGGAGACCCTCCCTCTTCTCCTCCCTGGTCGGGGGAGACCCTCCCTCTTCTCCTCCCTGGTGGTAGGCGGCCCCTCTCTCCTCCTTCCTGGTAGGTGGGCGACCCCTCTCTCCTCCTTCCTGGTAGGTGGGCGACCCCTCTCTCCTCCTTCCTGGTAGGTGGGCGACCCCTCTCTCCTCCTTCCTCGTGGTGGGCGACCCTCCCTCTCCTCCTTCCTCATGGCGGGGGGAGACCCTCCCTCTCCTCCTCCCTGGAAGACCCAGGTCAAGCCTCAGGGGCCCAGACGCCTTTGAGACCATGAAGGAACAGCCCCGCCAGCCAGGCAAGAGGGAAAAGCAGCAACTGAGCCAAATCTACTTCTTGCTTTGGGAGCCGGGGGTGCCTTCAGTGACAGCCTCCCGCTGCCACGTGAGCTCTGATCAGATGCAGGCTACAGGCAGCTACGATGGACCAGGCCTTCCCACCTCACGGGCGGCCCTTCACTGCCTCCCCACGGACAGCCCTTGAGGCAGGATCAATCCACCCTGTGCAGAAGAGACGCTGGGCCCGCCCGGCCACACATCCACCCTGTGCACGCTGGGCCCACCCAGCCACACACAGCAGACATCGGGCCTGGACGGGACCCCAGCAAAGCGACTCTGCTCCCTGCGTTCCCCTGCGTGCTGCTTGGGCGGCTGGAAAGCCGGGCTCTGGAGAAACTGTGAGCCGCACTCAGGACGGCCATCCTCACGGCCCTGTGCGTCAGTGGACTCAGAAATGACCCAACGGAGGCCGCGTGCAGTGGCTCATACCTGTAATCCCAGCATTTTGGGAGGCCGAGGTGGGAGGGTGGCTTGAGCCCAGGACTTCATGACCAGCCTGGTCAACATGGTGAGCCCCCGTCTCTATAAAAAATTCTAAAATTAGCCGGGTGCAGCGGCTTACACATGTAGTCCTGGCTACTCCGGAGGCTGAGGCAGGAGGATCGCTTGAGCCCAGGAGTTTGAGCCTGCAGTGAGCCGTGATCGCACCACTGTACTCCAGCCTGGAGGACAGAGTGAGACCCTAACACACCCCCACCCTCCCACCGCCAAAAAAGGAAAGAAATGCTCCGAGGGCAACCACGACCGAGCTTGCAGTCCAGGTCCAGGCAGCCCTGTCCTTACTCACACCCACACTTCACCCCCTGGGCGTCGGGACCGCAGCCAGTGCCTCTCATCCAGACTGTGCTCCACCCTTGGAGAGTGGGGCAGGGCTGGACAGAGACCCCCTTGCCTTCCCCACTGTGAGGCCCCCAGCAAGTCCTATTCCCTCCCCACGACGGCCCCGTCCTCTGCAGGAAAACTCCACGTGCGGCCCTAACTCGTCATCTTTAACCGCCGGTCAGGCCCAGAAGGTGCCGGACACCGCCTGGGCACCACCAGCCCACAGACAGACATCCACGTCTCTCTTCTCCCCGGGGCAGAGAGGCCAAACCTGCCCCCGCTTCCTCCTCACCCAGCCTCGAAGTTGGGGCTTAGGGCAAGGATTCCAGAAGCACTAACAGAGCCAGAAACCATTCTTCAAGTCAACAAATCACCCCCGGCCCCCACCTCCACCGCCGTTGTTAATGGTTAACCAGCACAATAAAAACAGCGATAATAGGTTTCTGATCCCTTATCGCCGTCACACCGAGGAGGCTGCCGAGGCTACGAGTGCCCCCTCTGGGCCGGACCACAGGCTGGACGCCCCTTTCATCTGCAGCCAAGCAGCTCAAAGGGAGAGTGTTTCCAAACCAAGCCCTTTCCAGGGCAAATTTTGCAGCAAAAATAGAAAAGGAAATTCTTAATCTGCTGTTTCATGTGTGACAAGTGGTTCTGTGGTGGGACAGCGGCCCCAAGAATGCCCTGTCGCTTTATCTGAGGCCTTCCCCACACAAGTAAGGCTGCATCGCCCGGGCCTTTTGTGCTCTGTGACCAGTGGGCCGGGGCTTTGTCGTGGGCACCCGAGACTGGGCCGGGCTGCCCCATTCCATCGGCCTTTGATCTGAGTTTGGCACCGTGAATGTGGCCGACCGCCTATCCGGGCATCGGATGCCCGGAGCCTGGTTCCCACCATGCAGCTTCGTCAGACTTTGAAACAACCGTGCAGGGAACTAAGCCTGGACGCAGAGGCCGCACCTGCAGCTGACAGCGAGGGAAGTAGAGGAGGGTTTAAAGCAAAGTCCAGACTCGGAGAAGTCCCACAGGGGGACCTTGGGTGGTGGAGCCTGCTCCGTGCACCCTTCCCCCTTTTATCTCCTAGAAAGGCCTGGGACTTGTGAACACACTTTACCAAAAAACCATAAAGGAAGAAAAGAAGGTGGAGGAGGGAGAGACAGAGAAAAGAAAGAAGAGAAGAGAGGGGAAGGGAAGGGAAGGGAAGGGAAGGGAAGGGAAGGGAAGGGAAGGGAATGGAAGGGAAGGGAAGGGAAGAGAGGGGAAGGGAAGGGAAGGGAAGGGAAGGGAAGGGAAGGGAAGGGAGTGGAGTGGGCGGGAGGGAGGGAGAAGGAGGGAGCGGGGAGGGACGGAGGGAAAAAAGAAAAAGAAAAGAAGGAAGGAGAGAGGCAGAGAGACACAGAGGGAAAGAAGGAAGGGAGGGAGGGAGGAAGGAAGGAAAGAAGAAAAAAAGAAAGAAGGAGAAAGAGACAGAGGGAAGGAAGGAAGGGAAAGAGGAAGGAGGTGGAGGAGGGAGGGAGGGAAGGAGGGAAGGAAAGAGTCCAGAAAAATAGTTCCGACTGACACTCTCTGAAGTTTTAAGAGCCTGGCCTCTGTTATGTGATGGCGCCAAGGGCATGAATTGAGGGAGTCGGTGAATGAATGAGCTGAGCCAGCCGTGTTCCTCCCCAGCCGTGTTCCTCTCCCAGCCGTGTTCCTCTCCCTCTTCCAGGGAACAGCGGGGCCGGCCGGGGGGGACCCCCCTCCAGTTGGGAGGCCTCAGAGATTCTTCTTTCCCCTTAAAAGGCCTGTCTCCATGGAATGCCTGCTTCCCAGTGCAAAAACTCACCCGGGGGCCTGGGGTGCTTCTCACAAACACTGTTTCAGAAAAGCAATGGCGGGGTTCCAGGCCTCGCACCTCACCCCACTCCACCGCAGCAGCCGCCTCTTTCCTCGCACGCTCCGTGGAGAGCTGGACTTGCGGGCCGACGGAGGGAGCCCTGTACACGCCCCCTCGCTCACTCGCCATCCCCTGCCCCCAAATGCAGTTCACCGTCTCCACTCAGAGTCACTAATTCTAGAGACAAGGATGGCCTTGTTCCAGCTGGAACGCACACGGGATGGGAAGGTGAATGGGGTGGGAAGGGTGCGTGGGTCCTGCCGCTTGGCTCGTGGGCAGCCCTCTGTGCTGGGGGTTGCTTGGGGTCCACAGCCGCCCGGCCCCAGCCTCTTGGAAGGAGCCTCCCCTGATGGAGGAGACCCGAGCCCAGGCCGCTGAGTGAGCCCTGAGGTGTGGAGCTTGCAGGAGCCCACAGGGGTAGGACGTCTCGTAAAGGGTATGGGTCCGTGTCGGCACCCACGCCACCACCGGACCGGCTGGGAGATCCCAGGCTCAGAGGCAGCCTCTGCCCAGAGTCTCCTGTGCACCTGGAGAGAGCCAGGTCCTCACTTGGGGACCAAGCCGGCCTCACCTGAGACAGGCCCTTCTGCCCCCAGGCCTGCCTCTCACAGCCCAGCTGCCCATCACAGCTTCATGTTCTGGGCAGGCCGCTCGACCTCTCTGACCCCCAGTGACCACCCACACCCGAGCTCTGTTTTGGCTAAAGGTGCTGAGATTCCAACCCTGCAGTCTGCGAGGCCCACGGCCCGGAAGCCTGGAACCTGCAGCGTAAGACTCGAGCCTGCTCGGGACTTTCAAAGCTCCACGGGGGCCTCAGCCTGCACCGTGTGCATCTGGGGAGCGGGATGAGCAGAGCTCACTGGTCTCACAGAATGGGGAGACTGAGGACCGGTTGCTAGAGCCAGAGGAAGGCACCGGAAGTCTAGCAGCAGGGCCTGTGCGTCCCTCTCCAGGGCAGATGCTCCTGAAAAGAGGCGGCTGCAGAGCGGGAACCGGCAGCGCCCGGAGAGATACTGGAGTGACTCGAGTTAAGACCACGAAGGCCACTTTCATTTCACTCATTGTCCCAGTGCCCGGACCACAGAAAGCACTTCCTCAGGCCATTGGAAAAAACACAGCCACGGGGGTGGGGGGGACCTAACGGGCACGGGGAGGGGCTGCTTTGCATCTTCCCACTCGGAGGGGCCCTGGCCCTGACAGGAGAGGAGCCAGGGGCGTCCCCGAGGATGGGCGAACGGGCCACCAGCTGACAGAGGCGGAGCGGGCCAACACTGGGACCCAGCAAAGATGCGGCCGGCAGCTGCCCCGAGAGAGAGCGCGTCTGTCAGGGAAGAACGCATGGGGCTTCCGGCGCCCACCCTTCCTTTCCTGACCTCGCACCTCGCACCTCTGATAGCTCTTCCCTTCTCAAGAGCCATCCATGGCTCCCACTGGCTGCCAACTCAAGTCCCAACGTCTTCCCAGAGGAAGTGGCATTGACCCAGGGCCTCGGAGTGGGGGAGGACGGAGGACACCGGGCCGGGCGTGGGAACCCTGCACAGAGACCCGAGGAGTGGACGGGCGTGGCCAGCACGGCAGGAAGCGGGGTGTGAGGACAGAGGAGAGGGCGGCCCCCGAGGAGCTGGCACGCCCATCCCCTCCTGAGGGGACTTGGTGGCTCGGGAAGACCCCCGGGAGTGAGTAGCCCGGCTGCCGGCTGCCGGCGCCCCCGAGACACGCTCCCTGGCCAGCGGCTGCTCACGAAGACGTTCTGCTTTCTCTCCACTGGAAATGGAAGGAGGGGAGGGCGGGGATGGGGGAGCTGCAGAACAGGGGGCCCGGTGAGGGCTGCAAATGGCAGGAAGGCTGTGGGTGGTGGGGGTGGGGGAGCCGCAGGACAGGGGCCGGGTGGAGGGCTGCGAATGGCAGGAAGGCTGTGGCGGGTGGAGGCTTGCTGAGGCTGGAGGGGCTGCCTGGCCGGGCATTCGCCGTGCAAGTCGGGACGTGCAGCCACCGGCAGCCTCCCCTCAGCCCCCGACTCTCAGCGCAGGCCCCGGCCACCCTGGGCCCCGCCTGTCCCCGCTCCTGACTGTTCTGGGATTCCTGGCTTCGCGTCCACGATCTGTTGTCTTCTGCTCTGTCCTCACGGCAGGTCTGGGCCTGTGCGCTGGCGACTCGGGCTTGCAGTCTGATGTCTGCTCCGTGACAAGCCCAGCCCAGGCTGTGGGGACAGAGGGGCACTTCTGCAGCCCGGAGGGCACGAGACACAGGCTGGGCCCCCAGGGAATAGCCGGACGGTGGGTGGAAACGGGGTGTGTGCCCCCCAGCAGGAGAGCAGGCACCAGGGGTGGGCTCATGGCTGGGAGCCCCGTCCCACTGGCCATCATCCTCTCGTGGCCTCTGGGCTGGGCGTCTTTGGGGTGGGTGTCTTTGCTGGATCTGTCAACCTACCTGAAGTCGGGGTTTCTGAGGCCTGAGACCCAGGCCCCAAGGCGCAAGGGTGGCGGGCGGGGCGGCAGCTCCCGGCGGACACACCCAGGGCGCCCTACGATGCATTTGAACGTTCAACACAGCATTCGCCTCTCTGGGCCTCAGTTTCCTCCTCTGTGACTCAGGCTAATGGTCCCGGCCCCGTTTCCAGGAAGGCAGAGGACCTTGAGGCCGGGGTCTCGGACGGGGAAAGCGTGTGGTCCCCTGTGCCCATGGAGAGGCCGTCGTTCTCACCGGTCCCACATCAGGAAAATGAATCAGCGGTGACCACCCAGGGCTTGAGGCCGGCCCCCCCTGCGCGTGGCAGAGCACAAGGCAGCCGGGGCGGCTGGGGCCGTAGGTGGAAGGCGGTAGGTGGAGGCTCTGCTGGGGAGGGCACGGCAGGACACCAGCAGGCAGCCCCGCCCACTCCCACCCTCAGGGCAGGGACCTGACTTGGCACAGGGGGGCCTTAGGGGCGGGAGACCAAGGGCTTCTGAAACCGGGGCCAGGGCGGGACGGCCTTCTCCAGGGAGCAGGAAACAGATGGGCTGACCGGGGCGGCCTAGGCCCCCAGAGCAGGTAACCAGCCTCTGCGGAGAGGGAGTCGGGGGCTGGAAGTGAGGTTGACCTAGCGCCCCCGTCACAGCCCCACCCAGGCCCGGCAAGGCCACCTCCGACCCCGCCACACCCCAGGTGCCCCCGTCAGCACGGTGAGGACAGCAAGTCTGAGGCCAGGCACAAAAGAAGCCGAGGGGAGTAGGGCCAGGTGGGTGGCTGGGGCTCCTCCCTCTCCTGGGCTCAGCAGAGAGCACGGGCGTGAGGCTTTCATCCGCACTCCACCCACCCCAGCCTGACCCTCCTGCCGGCTGACCAGAGCCTCAGGAAGCGGGAGAGAACCTCTGCGAGTTCAGCCAGGCCAGGGAAAGGCCACTGTCCACAGCAGGAAAGACCTGCCCCTTCCTGCCCGC